>NC_069371.1:8792500-9117857 GCF_021730395.1 Mercenaria mercenaria
CCCGTATCACGTTAAAAGGTTTAAAACACAAGTTTCAAACGTTTGAAAAATACGGATTATTTCAATATTAGATTTTATAATTCATGTAACAATTGTCTTTATTTTTCAAAATTTTGAAGTAAAATGTATGTGAATTGTACGGTGTTGTGACTTTTTATTGAATGCATGATGGTACGATGATGAGAACGCGACGGCACGACGATGAAATCGCGATGGCACGATGGTGTAATGTCGATGTAATATCGCGATTTCATCATCGTGCCATCATGTTTTCACCATCATACCATCTCGATTTCATCATCGTACGACCGTTGTTTCATCCTCGTGCCATCGCGTTTTCATCATCGTACCATCGTGCATAGCGGTTTAGGATTCAATAGTCACGATTGTCCAAACGGAACACCGTAAAATAGTGCTAAAGATCTATGTAATCTCTTGTGTGATAAATATCACACAGGCAACAGTAATAAAGAGGTCTTGATTTTTGTTTAAGAAATAATACATATTATTTTGTGATTTGTGTTGAATAAAATCATTATTTGGAGTTAAAATGCGAAGAAATTGTATCACGAGGGCACAGCCCCAGTGGTACACTTTTTTGTATAATAATACGCATCTTAACGACAAACAATGATTTTATTCAAGAGCAAATCGCTGTTTGAGATATATTATTTCGATTCTAACACGGTATCAAGGATATTATCAACATCTTTGAGGATATTCATCAATTATTTGTTTGTTTTGTGTGAATTTCTTTTCCAGCGCGTCTCTATGACGTTTGACGCTATGATTATTGTGAAATAAATCGGGCCATGTTAGAATTCTATTTTCTATTAACTATTGCACATTTTGAATATCTACAGAATCTTTTAAACGACCAGAAGTTGCGTTTTCTGCAAGAAATCCAAGTGAAACCTCACTGACAGATGGCCAAACAATGGTTTTCACCGAGATCATCTTGAATAAAGGCGATGGTTACAACAAAGAAGACGGAGTGTTTACAGTTCCTTATACTGGTATCTACATGTTTACTGTGCAGTGGTGTCTATATGGTAGTAAAGCTTTTTATTTTGACTTCGTAGCTAATGAAGTTCCCTTCCAGATGACGTATGTTTATCGAAAAAATAGTGGTTATTGTTACAGTTTCGATGCACTTACCGCTGTTAATAAGCACGATAGTGTGAAGATAAAGATTAGGTCACCATATTCTGGATCAGTTTTAATCAAGAGTCCAACAAACCATTGGAATACTTTTTCGGGTGTTCTTATTTAACAGTCTTGAGGTGCTTGTAAGAATAGCTTGGAAAACATGTGTAAAGCAACCGTGGACTATATATTTGTGCACGAAAATAACGTTTGTTATATAAACTCTCATTTGCGTAGTCATTACAGCGTATGCGTCGAAAAACTTTAAAGAAGTTTTATTCAGCTTAGTCACACTACATTTTATATAAGTTACAACTTTTAAGAAATCTTTTTAAAAATCGGTTTTATTGTTAACATAAATTATGTGATTAATGCTGTAAAAAGAATTGCCAATGCTTTATTTTAAAAGTATGCTATTATTCTTTATATGTCCATATTTTTGTTCTAAGGCATTCAGTCCTATCATTTCTAAAATAATTTTTTTATAGTATCCCTTACAGAAGAAAAAGGCCTGCTGCGTACTCTTGCTGTGTACATACAGCGTATATGATGCGTACATGATGTGTACTGAAATCAAGGGCTTTAAATAGTACGCAGGATATACACCGCACATACACCGATAGTACGTTTGTAGTACACTTTTGACATGCAAATGAGCTCTGCCGCGTACTACTTGCGGCGTACATGCTGTGGACTACATAGTACACAGGATGTACGCTGGAGGAATTTAGTATGCGAAAAATAGTACGCAGCATGTACGCGGCACATACACTTTTCACATGCAAATGAGCCTGCGGTGTACTACCCCTGCGGCGTACATGCTGTGTACTCCTGTGGCATACATGCTGTGTACTCCTGCGGCGTACATTCTGTGTACTCCTGGCCCGAGTCCTGCGGCGTACATGCTGTGTACTCCTGCTGCATACATGCTGTGTACTCTTGTGGCGAAACTGCTGTGATAATGTAAATTCCTTACCCCACCAACTTTCGTATGCAAATGCAGATCATTTGGACAGAAAAAAAAACAGAAAAAAGATAAGTGACATGCATCAATAAGTATTTACCCTTACCAAAATAATGTAGACTGATGTTATCAAATAAATTAGTATGCTTTTCTTCATCCACTTTTCAATGAAATGAATCAATTTTTGTAGCATGTAATTTGGTAAACATCTGAAGAAAATGGCGTAACTGCATCAAGGGGAAACAACTTTAATGCAACTAAATATAAGTGTTATAAATTTCGAAGTATCTGCGGTGTACATGCAGTGTACTGTTTTCTTGTACAAGTCCCTCCTGCGTACATGCAGTGTACTCCTTAAATTTTCAGAGTCTGTGCTGCGTACTTGAAGTGTACTAGTGACCTCCTGCGTACATGCTGTATACTCGTCGAAATAGTACGCGGCATGTACGCGGCATGCGGTGTATGTAAAATGTACTCCTCTGGCGTACTACTGTGTTCGCGGCATATACACAGCAAATACGCAGCATGTACGCCACAGAGGCTTGCTTCTGTAAGGGATGTTCTGTTTAGCAAACTATATGAATAAAATATTCATGAGCATAATATATCTCCTTTTTTGCTGCATTTTCGCAGTTCATGTTCCGGTATCCAAAAGAAAATCACAAGATAAAGGAAACAAGAAATATCTTTAAAAATGATGGTCGGCGAATTGTAATAAGGAAAGAAGTTTATGAATTTTTCATCTAACATTCATCTTTCATCTAACATTTTTCAAATTGCAAATCTCAACACCGCACTTTAACAATTTAAATGGTTCTCTTTTAATTTTTCGCAAAGGTTTCGTAGGGTTGCAATTTTGTTTCGTTTATCCTTAGACGAATAATTACAGCAGTAGTTTGATGAAGATTCATGAAGCGGTTCATGAGAAGAGTTCATTAAACGTGTTTATATTTTTAGCTAAATTGGTGCCTATCCCCATTTGTAACAAAATAGCAGGAGACCTTACGATATTGTTACACATCGAGTTTGATAAAAATCCATTACATTTTAGTGGTTAATGCGAAGAAAGGCATATCTACTTTTAGCTATAGTGGTCCCTAATAGGACCCAAGTTCCTATATAAATAAATTTGGAAGAGGACCTAATGATGCTCCAGACAAAGTATGACAAAGATCCACCAAGTTGTTCATGAGACGCTGTATAAAGGCATTTCTAGTTTTAGCTCTAGCAGCCCCCAAAAGGGGTTAAATGTCCCAGCTGAACAAAGTTGGCTGCAGGCCTAATAAAGATGCTACAAGTCAAGTTTGATTAGAATACATGAGAAAAAATCAATTAAAGGTTTTTTTTATTTATTATTTTTATTTATTTCTAAAATAGGCCAACTGATCCCGCTTTAACAAATGCATATTCGCTATTCATGAATCTTTGGACAATGACGTCACACCTATAAAAAAGTGAAGGTCAAGCAAAACTATTTCAATATTTCTGTTTCATAAGCAAAGTTTGACCGTAGTCATATCACATAGATAAACTGTATGCAGCGTACCTTCATTTCAGTGTAATGAGATTCAGTCATTATATAGCATATATATAATAAAACAGATTTCAACTGAGTTCAATATTTGCATACCATACCAAAGAAAAATATTCATATATAATAAATCAGTTAAATAATTTATAACAAATATATCAAAGCAAACAAGCACTCATTTTAATATGCAATCTGAATAAGTCACAAAAGCAAGAAAACTTTTCATATACAGACGACAATTGTAACAAGGAAAATCTTTTAAAAAGCACTTATCTACATAAAAGACTCTTAATCACACCCTTATTCATGTGATACGCAGACCGTATTCAGCTCTTTCTTTAATTTGATATATGTTGGTATTTGAACAGGTTTTTATCATATTTATTAAACTTACTTATCATTTTGAGATATATCAATATTCTTGCTAAATATACTGAGCCAAAGTTAGCTTTAAAACTGTGAACAGCGTCGTTTAGGATAAACGCTTTGTCTACATTTCACTCAGCGTAGCACAATCAACAGAGTGAAAGAAATTGACACTCTCGTCCAATCAGGCAGAGTGTTACATAAATCTTCCATTTTGATAAATTATCTATAATGCGTTATCAAGTAGTTTGATTTGCAAACTGAAGTCACGTGGCATAGGTAACGAAAACCAATTTAGACGGCGTCGCCGAAATATAATTTCACAGTGTACATATCCATACTGTGATATACTATATCATCTGTTTTTAATTGTGACATTTTGTTCAAAGGAACAATATTCTATCTGCTTTGTTAAACACCGTATGATAATTGATTTTTCAGTTTCGTTTGTTTGTTTTTTTGTGTGGGAAATGATATATGCATCAGTGGTGCGAGGGTAAATTACAATCAAACGAGTGTCGCAGATTTATTCTCCGCAGCCGTTTGAAGAATATGTACATTGCTTGCTCGTGTCAGCCGGCCTGTCCGTTTGCCTGTCCGTACACCATTTGGTTTCCAACCAGTAACTAGAGAACACTTGGGCCTACAATGGTCATTGTTTTGGGGTCAAAATCCAAGACGGCAGTGACGTTGAGACTAAAAACGTTAATTAAAGAATATGTAGGCCTACAGTAGTCAAACTTCATAGGATGATTGCCTTTGATCAGTAGATGATCCCCTTTGTTTTGGAGATCAGTAGGTCATGGTCACAGTGACCTGAACACTGAAAACGGTTTCCATTTAACAGTCGCTGAACGCTTTGGCCTAAAGCCATCAAAGTTCGTCTTTGGTCCAGTAGATTGCCTGGTAGGTTCAAAGTCAGTGACCTTGATATTTTAAATGGTTTCCGCTCAGTACCTATAAAACGACTGACCATGTAATAATCACACCACTCAATGGGTTGTGTGAACTCGTTTCACAAGTTTAGGATGTCAATATTTCGGTAATGTTTTAGATTTTATATGACTTCTTAAGTTTACCGACGATGCAGATGTGAATGCCATAGATGTTGGGGGATTATCAGATTTGTGTTGTACGTATATTCCAAGAAACATTCAGATTATCCCTGGCAAATTTGTTTTCTGAGGTTTGTGATAACAGTAGCCCTCGTGTTTCTTTTTTCAAAGAACAAAAGTTTCAAAATATTCAGCCCATTGCTACAAAAATGTTGCTTTGATCAATTACATTTTGTGTCTCACCATCTGTAACATTTCATCTTTTATTACTGGCATGTAGCTAGAAATAGTGTCCCCAATTTTAGCTTTCATTTTCCTTCAGCATAACAATATCAATCAACCCCAATCGATGTATATGGGCAAACCCTAAATTTTGGGCAGCTAATTCCTGGATTAACAGAAACAAAATTTAACAAAAAATAATGTGGATAACGGAGCATTTTCCAACTCCAGCTTGAATTTTAAAAAATCCTTCTAAAAGGAATAGCTTGGTTATTTGAGGTACTAGTCATAGAGTCTTGAGAAGGCCACTGTTTCAAGCTAGTATGTCCTGTGCTTGAAAATATAGTATCTGTACACGGTATCTAAAGATACAACTTTTTGTAACCTATTTGCTCAAGCTGTATAAAGATTTTCAACACTACCCCTTTACACACATAGGATTGGCCATAACATAAGCATAATTTGCGACAAAATTTCCTCTCTGATGTCCATTTGGCAGATTACATCAATACTTCATCACCTCTGTCAATATTGTCTTCTTCTAGTGAATATCACATCACAGTCAATGGCTAAAGAGTCTACAATTGTTTTATCATATCAAAGTTCCTTTTAAGCTGAATGGTTGGAATCAATATTTGACACACAAGAAACTTATAATTTTCAATTCATATACCTAACATATTTGATAACTAGTTACTTTTTTCATATTTGAAAGGCTCCCTTTCATTTATAGTTTTACTCTTCTTTACCTTTGATAGAGGCAAATATCTGTTTTTAAAGTATTGGACCCCTAATAGTAATGTTTAACAAGAGCACCGCCTTGCGGGTGCTGACGCTCATCTGATTTTTTTTGTGTAATAGAAATATTGTCCTACCCATGATTTTCTAAGTCTAAAAAGGGCCATCATTCTTGCAAAAAGCAGGATAGAGTTATGTTTCTTGATGTACAGTGTCCACTTATGATGGTGAAAAACTGTTGCAAGTTTTAAAGCAATAGCTTTGATAGTTTATGAGAAAAGTTGACTTAAACATAATACTCAACCAAGAAAATGATTTTCTAAGCCCAAAAGGGGCAATAATTATTGCAAAAAGCAGGATGGAGTTATGTTGCTTGCTGTACAGGGTCAGCTTATGATGGTGAACAAGTGTTGCAAGTTTCAAAGCAATAGCTTTGATAGTTTAAGAGAAAAGTTGACCTAAACATAAAACTTAACCAAGAAATCTGATATTTTCTAAGTCCAAAAGGGGCCATAAATCTTGCAAAAAGCAGGACAGAGTTATGTTTCTTGCTATACAGGGTCAACTTATGATGGTGAACAAGTGTTGCAAGTTTTAAAGCAATAGCTTTGATAGTTTAGGATAAAAGCTGACCTAAACATAAAACTTAACCAAGAAAACTGATTTTCTAAGTCCAAAAGGGGCAATAAATCTTGCAAAAAGCAAGATGGAGTTATGTTTCTTGATGTACAGGGTCTGCTTATGATGGTGAACAAGTATTCCAAGTTTCAAAGCAATAGCTTTGATAGTTTAGGAGAAAGTTGACCTAAACATAAAACTTAACCAAGAAATCTGATATTTTCTAAGTACAAAAGGGGCCAATAAATCTTGCAAAAAGCAAGATGGAGTTATGTTTCTTGCTATACGGGGTCAGCTTATGATGGTGAACAAGTATTCCAAGTTTCAAAGCAATAGCTTTGATAGTTTAGGAGAAAAGCTGACCTAAACATAAAACTTAACCAGGCAACGCCGACGCAGACGCCGACGCCGACGCCGACAACCGCTCAAGTGATGACAATAACTCATCATTTTTTTTCAAAAAATCAGATGAGCTAAAAATGGCATTTGCTTGGTTTATTCATAAGGTTGACCGTGTTTCGCACTATGTTGCAATTTTTATACAACTTTTACCGTGACGTTTTTTTATAAATTTTGTATAATTTGTGGTATTTCTTCAAGCTCAAGTAGAGACAAATTTCAAGGTGATGGCCACTGTCCAAAACGTTTGCAGGGAATTCATTATACCATTAATTTTGATAAAAGAAACATCAAACTATAGGTAAACAATTATAAAACACAAAATAAAACTGTCAATATCATTTTTTCTAGGGTGCCTCAAGTAAACGGGTTTAATGAGACAGAATTCTAACTCCAACATTGAAAAATTAAGGTCGAGTCCTGCGGGTCTGTTTTAAATTTTGCTCACTTCATTCAAAAATAACATTGGGGCAGAAGTAAAACCTACCTACATTTCTTCCACAATATGTAATCTAAAGATTTAAGGCGAAATAGAGAACTTTTACCGCATGTAACTCAATATTTTTAAGGATGTCTAACTCTGCCCCCTTCTGTTTCAGAGGTAAATTCACTTTGAACAGCAAGAAATTGCTTATCAAAAGAAACATTTCCACTTTTGTACAATAAATCAATAAGTCTTGAAAAAACGTAAAAACTTACTAGAAACAAGAGCACCGCCTTGCGGGTGCTGACGCTCATCTGATTTTTTTTGTGTACTAGAAATATTGTCCTACCCATGATTTTCTAAGTCTAAAAAGGGCCATCATTCTTGCAAAAAGCAGGTTAGAGTTATGTTTCTTGATGTTCAGTGTCCACTTATGATGGTGAAAAACTGTTGCAAGTTTTAAAGCAATAGCTTTGATAGTTTATGAGAAAAGTTGACTTAAACATAATACTCAACCAAGAAAATTATTTTCTAAGTCCAAAAAGGGCAATAATTATTGTAAAAAGCAGGATGGAGTTATGTTGCTTGCTGTACAGGGTCAGCTTATGATGGTCAACAAGTGTTGCAAGTTTCAAAGCAATAGCTTTGATAGTTTAAGAGAAAAAGTTGACCTAAACATAAAACTTAACCAAGAATTCTGATATTTTCTAAGTCCAAAAGGGGCCATAAATCTTGCAAAAAGCAGTTGGAGTTATGTTTCTTGCTGTACAGGGTCAACTTATGATGGTGAACAAGTGTTGCAAGTTTTAAAGCAATAGCTTTGATAGTTTAGGATAAAAGCTGACCAAAACATAAAACTTAACCAAGAAAACTGATTTCCTAAGTCCAAAAGGGGCAATAAATCTTGCAAAAAGCAAGATGGAGTTATGTTTCTTGATGTACAGGGTCTGCTTATGATGGTGAACAAGTATTTTAAGTTTCAAAGCAATAGCTTTGATAGTTTAGGAGAAAAGTTGACCTAAACATAAAACTTAACCAAGAAATCTGATATTTTCTAAGTACAAAAGGGGCCATAAATCTTGCAAAAAGCAAGATGGAGTTATGTTTCTTGCTATACAGGGTCAGCTTATGATGGTGAACAAGTATTCCAAGTTTCAAAGCAATAGCTTTGATAGTTTAGGAGAAAAGGTGACCTAAACATAAAACTTAACCAGGCAACGCCGACGCCGACGCCGACGCCGACAACCGCTCAAGTGATGACAATAACTCATCATTTTTTTTCAATAAATCAGATGAGCTAAAAAGGAAAATAAGGAAAAAGAATTTGGTCCCAGTTGGGCTTGAACCTATGCACCACTGAAAAATTTCAGTAAAAGTAGGTTTATGGTAGGAATTGAATACTCTTCAAAAGGAGGTACTCTACTACGGGTTTAATACCTCGACACTTTCAGAAAGCACTGAACTTTATTACATCACACATTGTACGTCGACTGGAAATAGGCTGGCGAACAGTAAAAAAATGCGGATGGTAAACAGGAAGTTGCTGTTTGTCGTTTAACTAATGTGACGCACAGTTATACATGGAAACAAGCAGATTTTATATTCAGGAAACCTAGTGTGCTATTTTAGACTTTATATTCTGTCGCTGTGGACTTGAATCACTTGCCCCTCACAGACGAGTGTTCGAAACCTAGCCTGGAATGTAGAATTCATGTGAGGAAGCAATCCAGCTGACTTACGGAAGATTTGTATTTCTACCAAGGTGCATGCCTCTGCATGAAACAATGCCCGCAGGGACATTTTGGGGTGGGGATTCCTTTACAATAAAAAGCCGGAAAAGTCACCATAAAACCTAACTTCTGTCCGTGTGACTCTAAACCCAACAAATATAAACTGGATGCAAGATGGAAACAGAAAACAATATTCCACTTAAAATCTTTTGACCGGTACATCGAAACATTCTGCACTAATAGCCCTTATACTGATAGTTCCATTAAGACTGACCAAATTCGATTAGATTGCTTCCATGTCTCCCCATTCCCTTTCATTTATTAATATGCAATATCCAGCCATATCACCAAGACATTTTGTGATACATTTTGTAAGAATTTGTATGCAACCATAACTAAAATTAAACAAGACCCGTTTGTAAAACAGCAACACATTGTATGACCCACATGATGGCCCCTCGCAGGAGACTGGTATGTTTGAAAACTTTTTTTTGTATTTCTTCAACTGGCAACTACGGTTACATGATGCAAAACTTGATTAAAATTTTATAAAGGATTTATACTACTTATACAAAAATACATTTCTTTCATCTTACAGATTTTCCAACAGTTCGTTTTCTTAGATTTACCTGGATAATTTGATTCACAACTACTTATTCAAACACAATTAACTAACAGTAATTTTAATATATTTGAAATTCATTTTACAGATTTTCCTCCAGTTTTCTTGAATTCTTAATCTTGAATTAAATTGAAAATCTTATTTCAGACTTAGCCAACAGTAATTCTAATATATTTGTAACTGTATTACCTCCCTTTAATGATACAACTAATCTTAAAACATAAATGACTATTAATATAAAAGTATATTAGAAAAATGGACATTTAAGTGACAAGAACTTCACCAACATACATTTCAACCCAAAATTGTTGTAATATGCAAAACTGTGTTTCTGAGCATCCCTACACAGTTCGGTTGAAATCCTTCCAGTAGTTTCAGTGGAATAGCCCAGACAAACTTCTGTGACAGACAGACAAGGCAAAATCCATATATCTCAACACATATTGGTACTGGTGGGGACTTAGATGCATTACTGGGTACTACTTCAGCCGTGATGGGGACATCAGATGCCCCACAGGGTATTATTTCAGGCATGGTGGGGACTTAGATACCCCACAGGGTATTACTTTAGGCATGGTGGCGTCATCAGATGCCCCACAGGGTATTACTTTAGGCATGCTGGCGACATCAGATGCCCCACAGGGTATTACTTGAGGCATGGTGGCAACATCAGATGCCCAACAGGGTATTATTTCAGGCATGGTGGGGACTTATGATGCCCCACATGGTATTACTTTAGGCATGGCGGCGACATCAGATGCCCCATAGGGTATTACTTCAGGCATGGTGGAGACATCAGATGCCCCACAGGGTATTATTTCAGGCATGGTGTAAACATCAGATGCCCCACAGGGTATTACTTCAGGCATGGTGGCGACATCAGATGCCCCACAGGGCATTACTTCAGGCATGGTGGGGACATCAGCTGCCCCACAGGGCATTACTTCAGGCATGGTGGGGACATCAGCTGCCCCACAGGGCATTACTTCAGGCATGGTGGAAACATCAGGTGCCCCACAGGGCATTACTTCAGGCATGGTGGAAACATCAGATGCCCCACAGGGCATTACTTCAGGCATGGTGGGGACATCAGGTGCCCCACAGGGCATTACTTCAGGCATGGTGGAAACATCAGATGCCCCACAGGGCATTACTTCAGGCATGGTGGAAACATCAGATGCCCCACAGGGCATCACTTTCAGAAAGCACTGAACTTTATTACATCACACATTGTACGTCGACTGGAAATAGGCTGGCGAACAGTAAAAAAATGCGGATGGTAAACAGGAAGTTGCTGTTTGTCGTTTAACTAATGTGACGCACAGTTATACATGGAAACAAGCAGATTTTATATTCAGGAAACCTAGTGTGCTATTTTAGACTTTATATTCTGTCGCTGTGGACTTGAATCACTTGCCCCTCACAGACGAGTGTTCGAAACCTAGCCTGGAATGTAGAATTCATGTGAGGAAGCAATCCAGCTGACTTACGGAAGATTTATTGTTCTACAAAGGTGCCCGCCTCTGCACGAAACAATGCCCGCAGGGACATTTTGGGGTGGGGATTCCTCCACAATAAAAAGCTGGAAAAGTCACCATAAAACCCAACTTCTGTCCGTGTGACTCTAAACCCAACAAATATAAACTGGATGCAAGATGGAAACAGAAAATCAATATTCCACTTAAAATCTTTTGACCGGTACATCGAAACATTCTGCACTAATAGCCCTTATACTGATAGTTCCATTAAGACTGACCAAATTCGATTAGATTGCTTCCATGTCTCCCCATTCCCTTTCATTTATTAATATATAATATCCAGCCATATCACCAAGACATTTTGTGATACATTTTGTAAGAATTTGTATGCAACCATAACTAAAATTAAACAAGACCCGTTTGTAAAACAGCAACACATTGTATGACCCACATGATGGCCCCTCGCAGGAGACTGGTATGTTTGAAAACTTTTTTTTGTATTTCTTCAACTGGCAACTACGGTTACATGATGCAAAACTTGATTAAAATTTTATAAAGGATTTATACTACTTATACAAAAATACATTTCTTTCATCTTACAGATTTTCCAACAGTTCGTTTTCTTAGATTTACCTGGATAATTTGATTCACAACTACTTATTCAAACACAATTAACTAACAGAAATTTCAATATATTTGAAATTCATTTTACAGATTTTCCTCCAGTTTTCTTGAATTCTTAATCTTGAATTAAATTGAAAATCTTATTTCAGACTTAGCCAACAGTAATTCTAATATATTTGTAACTGTATTACCTCCCTTTAATGATACAACTAATCTTAAAACATAAATGACTATTAATATAAAAATATATTAGCAAAATGGACGTTTAAGTGACAAGAACTTCACCAACATACATTTCAACCCAAAAATTGTTGTAATATGCAAAACTGTGTTTCTGAGCATCCCTACACAGTTCGGTTGAAATCCTTCCAGTAGTTTCAGAGGAATAGCCCAGACAAACTTCTGTGACAGACAGACAAGGCAAAATCCATATATCTCAACACATATTGGTACTGGTGGGGACTTAGATGCATTACTGGGTACTACTTCAGCCATGGTGGGGACATCAGATGCCCCACAGGGTATTATTTCAGGCATGGTGGGGACTTAGATACCCCACAGGGTATTACTTTAGGCATGGTGGCGTCATCAGATGCCCCACAGGGTATTACTTTAGGCATGCTGGCGACATCAGATGCCCCACAGGGTATTACTTGAGGCATGGTGGCAACATCAGATGCCCAACAGGGTATTATTTCAGGCATGGTGGGGACTTATGATGCCCCACATGGTATTACTTTAGGCATGGCGGCGACATCAGATGCCCCATAGGGTATTACTTCAGGCATGGTGGAGACATCAGATGCCCCACAGGGTATTATTTCAGGCATGGTGTAAACATCAGATGCCCCACAGGGTATTACTTCAGGCATGGTGGCGACATCAGCTGCCCCACAGGGCATTACTTCAGGCATGGTGGGGACATCAGCTGCCCCACAGGGCATTACTTCAGGCATGGTGGGGACATCAGCTGCCCCACAGGGCATTACTTCAGGCATGGTGGAAACATCAGGTGCCCCACAGGGCATTACTTCAGGCATGGTGGGGACATCAGGTGCCCCACAGGGCATTACTTCAGGCATGGTGGAAACATCAGATGCCCCACAGGGCATTACTTCAGGCATGGTGGAAACATCAGATGCCCCACAGGGCATTACTTCAGGCATGGTGGAAACATCAGATGCCCCACAGGGCATTACTTCAGGCATGGTAGGGACATCAGATGCCCCACAGGGCATTACTTCAGGCATGGTGGAAACATCAGATGCCCCACAGGGTATTACTTCAGGCATTGTGGAAAGATCAGATGCTCCACAGGGTATTACTTGGGGCATTGTGGAAAGATCAGATGCCCCACTGGGTATTATTTCAGGCATGGTGGGAACATCAGATGCCCCACAGGGTATTACTTCAGGCATGGTGGAAACATCAGATGCCCCACAGTGTATTACTTTAGGCATGGTGGAAACATCAGATGCCCCTAAGGGTATTACTTCATGCATGGTGAAAACATCAGATGCCCCACACTGTATTACTTTAGGCATGGTGGAAACATGATGCCCCTAAGGGTATTACTTCAGGCATGGTGGAAACATCAGATGCCCCACAGGGTATTACTTCAGGCATGGTGGAAACATCAGATGCCCCACAGGGTATTACTTCAGGCATGGTGGAAACATCAGATGCCCCACAGGGTATTACTTCAGGCATGGTGGAAACATCAGATGCCCCACAGGGTATTACTTCAGGCATGGTGGAAACATCAGATGCCCCACTGGGTATTACTTCAGGCATGGTGGAGACATCAGATGCCCCACAGGGTATTACTTCAGGCATGATGGATACATCAGATGCCCCAGAGTATTACTTCAGGCATGGTGGGGACATCAGATGCCCCACAGGGTATTACTTCAGGCATGGTGGGGACTTTAGAATGTCCCACAGGGTATTACTTCAGGCATGGTGGGGACATCAGATGCCCCACAGGGTATAACTTCAGGCATGGTGGGGGCATCAGATGCCCCACAGAGTATTACTTCAGGCATGGTGGGGACATCAGATGCCCCACAGGGCATTACTTCAGGCATGGTGGGGACATCAGCTGCCCCACAGGGCATTACTTCAGGCATGGTGGGGACATCAGATGCCCCCCAGGGTATTACTTCAGGCATGGTAGAAAAGATGCCCCACTGGGTATTACTTCAGGCATGGTGGAAACATCAGATGCCCCACTGAGTATTACTTCAGGCATGGTGGGGACATCAGATGCCCCACTGGGTATTACTTCAGGCATGGTGGAAGAGCATGGACACCTTGGTAGAATCACCCACATACTGCAGGCCAGTTGATGGACATACATACCTGTGTATAAATGAGGAAAAGACAAAATAGCTGACGATACTATTTACTTGAATGTACACTGTAGTTAAAAACAACAATTGAAAGACATGCATTAAATAAATAACACATTTTGAAAATAAAGCATCAAGTACTTTTCTCAAACTTTCTTGAAAATACGTAATTTTTTTTAAAATCTTAAAACGTAATAAACTTCTGTAAAATATGAAAAGGCAGTACACAGCCACGTGAAACAAATAAATCCCAAAGAAAAAAATTGTTTATATGCTCTTTTCAAGAAAATTTGAACACATGCTAAAACGTAATGCTCATTGAGAAGACCAGCAACAACATACATCAATTTTCATTTGACTATATTTGGAAGCAATTTCTGCATTTCCATGTTGGTACTAAGTCATGAGCACATAGGAGTAACAGTAAGGGCCAAAAAGTCTTGAAACAGCATGGAACTGCTTGTTATCATCTTAAAGTTTCTCAATATCAAGGACTAGGTATAAGCAAGAAATGGTAATGAAAATTTTCTTTTCCCCCACTCTAAGGTCTGTGCTAGACCACTTTGAATAGTTAAAGAATTCTATGTGAGACGATCTTTTCCTTTTCCCTTAAGACTTGTATAGGAGACCGAAGACTCTCCCTGTTACAAATTACTAAATTATTTCATCCGTCATAAACTCTCGTACTTTTCTGAAGAAATGTGAGTAAAACAGAAACACTTTTTACAAAAATTAGTCTCCAGATCAAACAGAGAATAAAAGAACTGACTTAAAACAGACAGAGTCTACTTGAAAGCTTTGCATTAGCAATAATGTTATATATATTAGGTAAATTTCACAGATTAATCATTTTTAACCATAACAGGGGTGTGAAATTCCACTCACAGTGGTGATTTAAAGTTCAACTCAGATGAGTGATATTACCTGTATACTCGACTGGCTGGGCAGGTGCTTTTTTTCTATGAAATGTTTCCAAATTTCATCTAATTAGTTCTGAATTTCCTTGCAAAAAGAAAGGCATCAATATGCAAGTGGATAAACACTTGAAAATTCAACTGCACAACGATCATGGTTTACAGGCGCCCGCAAGTTTCTAGGTTAAGACAAGACTGTGATTCGCTTTCGCAACCTTTACAATAAATGCATGTAAGCTACTCAGTCACAAAGATATTTTATATGCATTTTCTGTAATTATATTCACCACTTTATTAATCTTACTGTGTCAGATTTGAGAATAAAAGCAATATCTGTAGTTTATCTAGGGAAGAGACTAGTGGAATGATGAAAAAAAATTTATTGGGAAAAGTGATGGTTCACCAAGGACGAGTTTATTTTACAGGCTACAAGGCGAATTGTAAAAAATACTCTCACACCCCTGTATCATAGTAACAAATGAAAGCAGGTTAAAGTACTAAATATGTGTGTCAACCTTAAAATATTTCTTACTATTTTTCTTACTGATATTCTACAATTTGTTATCAAATTGCAAAAGTTCCATAGTTTGATCAATCTGATTTTCTTCACAGTTCCTTCCCTTTTTTCTTAAATGCCTGCATTTGTTCATTTTTATGTTGATTATTGCATGCTGGGTAACTTTTACATCATTTACTTCTCGACCTGTAAGGCAGTAGCCATAATCTTGTTTATAAAAATTTATGTCATGTACCTGTTCATTCTATTGCTTAATTTTCACAAGCGTTTTGAATTTGTTTGTCGCTCTGTTTGTAAATATTAGCAGAAATAAATTAATTGTAAATTTTACCCAACTTACAGTATCATGTGGAGCATAAATGTTTCTTGTCAATAAATAAAGTCAATTAAGGCCTAACTGAGAACTATCATCATTTCTTTTGCTGTAGAAGTCTTTCGTTCTCTTTCTGTACAATTTTCACAAGCTTTTCCTTGTATTTGAAAATGTCTCCCTCATATTTGGTGATTGTTTCGTTTGCACAAATCCAAATCTCCTCAGTAACCTGTAAAGAAATAGAACGCACAAATGATCTCCAATCACAAAATATTCCTGCAAACAAGTACTTTTTTGTCATGTGTTATGTAATTTTGCGTATGGTTTATATGCTATATCTGGCAGTTACAGTTTTACACGATGGTTGCTATATGTTTGATATATAACTGTAACAAAATACTTAGGAAAAAAATTAATTAATTTTTCCACTTTTACCCCTGAAACACAGGTGTGCTCAGCCAGGTAGCTAGATACATGCATAACCATTTTATACAATTTAACTATTTGTTACACTCGCATACATGTGATATGCAAAAGTATTTGCGAATGTTATATACATAACAGTCATGACCAATATTTAACAAATATACTGGCCATATCAGCCTGGCCATATCAGCCTGAAGTTGTGACCAATGTTATCAAAAGTTTTAACTTAAGTTAAACACATCATAAGACTGAAGTTGTGACCAATGTTACCAAAAGTTTTAACTTAAGTTAAACACATCATAAGACTGAAGTTGTGACCAATGTTACCAAAAGTTTTAACTTAAGTTAAACACATCAGAAGACTGAAGTTGTGACCAATGTTACCAAAAGTTTTAACTTAAGTTAAACACATCATAAGACTGAAGTTGTGACCAATGTTACCAAAAGTTTTAACTTAAGTTAAACACATCATAAGACTGAAGTTGTGACCAACAACAACATACCTGTGACATAATGCATACAAATCTGGACAATATACTTAACAAATATTTCCCCAAAATATCTGTGATATAAGTCTGGTCATGAATGTTACCACCTACCTGTGATTAAAGTCTGGAGTTTTGACTAACAATACCGGATACCTGTGATTATAGTCTGGAACTAGACTAACGATACACATACCCATGATATAAGTCTGGTCATGGCTATATAAGTCTGACTCAGTCACTAATGTTACACCTACCAGTGATGTAAGTCTGAAGTAATGACTAACGTTACACCTATCTGTGTTTAAGTCTGAAGTTACACCTACCTGTGATGCAAGTCTGAAGTCATGACTAATGCTACACCTACTAGTGATGTGTCTGGAGTCATGACTAATGTTACACCTACCTGTGATGTAAGTCTGGAGTCATGACTGATGTTACACCTACCTGTGATGTAAGTCTGGAGTCATGACTAATGTTACACCTACCTGTGATGTAAGTCTGGAGTCATGACTAATGTTACACCTACCTGTGATGTAAGCCTGGAGTCATGACTGATGTTACACGCACCTGTGATGTAAGCCTGGAGTCATGACTAATGTTACACCTACCTGTGATGTAAGCCTGGAGTCATGACTAATGTTACACATACCAGTGATTAAGTCTGGAGTCATGACTAATGTTACACCTACCAGTGATTAAGTCTGGAGTCATGACTGATGTTACACCTACTTGTGATGTAAGCCTGGAGTCATGACTAATGTTACACCTACCTGTGATGTAAGTCTGGAGTCATGACTAATGTTACACCTACCAGTGATGCAAGCCTGGAGTCATGACTAATGTTACACCTACCAGTGATGCAAGTCTGGAGTCATGACTAATGTTACACCTACCTGTGATGTAAGTCTGGAGTCATGACTAATGTTACACCTACCAGTGATGCAAGCCTGGAGTCATGACTAATGTTACACCTACTAGTGATGTGTCTGGAGTCATGACTAATGTTACACCTACCAGTGATGCAAGCCTGGAGTCATGACTAATGTTACACCTACCTGTGATGTAAGTCTGGAGTCATGACTGATGTTACACCTACTTGTGATGTAAGCCTGGAGTCATGACTAATGTTACACCTACCAGTGATGTAAGTCTGGAGTCATGACTAATGTTACACCTACCAGTGATGCAAGCCTGGAGTCATGACTGATGTTACACCTACTTCGGATATAAGTCTCAAGTCATGACTAATGTTTCACCTACCTGTGTTATAAGTCTGAAGTTACACCTATCTGTGATGCAAGTCTGAAGTCATGACTAATGTTACAACTACCGGTGTTATAAGTCTGAAGTCATGACTAATGTTACACCTACCGGTGTTATAAGTCTGAAGTCATGACTAATGTTACACCTACTGGTGTTATAAGTCTGATGTTACACCTACCTGTGATGCAAGTCTGAAGGCATGACTAATGTTACAACTACCTGTGTTATAAGTCTGAAGTAATGACTAACGTTACAACTACCTGTGTTATAAGTCTGAAGTTACACCTACCTGTGATGCAAGTCTGAAGTCATGACTAATGTTACAACTACCGGTGTTATAAGTCTGAAGTCATGACTAATGTTACACCTACCGGTGTTATAAGTCTGAAGTCATGACTAATGTTACACCTACTGGTGTTATAAGTCTGATGTTACACCTACCTGTGATGCAAGTCTGAAGGCATGACTAATGTTACATCTACCAGTGATGTAAGTCTGAAGTCATGACTGATGTTACACCTACCTGTGATATAAGTCTGGAGTCGTGACAAATGTTACACCTACCTGTGATATAAGTCTGGAGTCGTGACTAATGTTACACCTACCTGTGATATAAGTCTGGAGTCGTGACTAATGTTACACCTACCTGTGATATAAGTCTGAAGTCGTGACTAACGAGGATCATTCCACCTTCGAAGTCATTGATTGCTTCAGCTAAAGCATCTATGGTCTCTATATCGAGATGATTGGTGGGTTCGTCAAGTAGTAACAGATGTGGTGATTGCCATGACAACCATGCAAATATCACACGGCATCTCTGACCATCAGATAAATTACGTAGAGGTACAATCTGTAATACATACAAATTTTGATATATATTAATAAGAAGCCACTAATGCAGATGTGAAATTTATTGACATTTACCTCACCTCACATTGTCAAAATGTAAAATTTTATATAAGAACATTTCACTGGTTGTAGATGCAGATTTGAATAAAGGGAATTTCAAAAGATGATAAGGTCTTACAATGCCAACTTTTGATGGTGAAGATAGACCATAGGTGCCCCTCCATGCATTGCTTCAGGCATGGGCAAGCACCTGGATAGAACTACCAACCTTCTGTAAGCCAGCTGGACGGCTTCCTCACATCAAGAATCCAACAGCAATAGCGCTGTTTCGAACATGCACTGGTGACGGGCAAATGATTTTTACTGCTCGGCTAGAGGCCCTCCGGTTTACATAGTAACATTTGTAAATGATGCATTCTTTCCTTTTTCATTAGTTTTTGTTGTTGTTTTTTTTGTCGAGTTTAACATCAATTGAGCCAATGCTAGGTCCTAGGGTGACTTTCCACCTTCTGGTGGTGACGGAAGATCCTTGGTGCGCCTCCAGGCATTACTGCAGTCACAAACAGGCACCTGGGTAGAACCACCAACTTTCTGAAAGCCAGATATCTGGTATGGCTTCCTCACATGAAAGAATTCTTCACACCAAGCAAAGTTTTGAACCCACAGCAGAGATGGGCAAAGTGATTCCAAGTCGGCAACCTTAACCTACATCCCAGGATGTAAGACAAGCTTTTCCTGCACTTCAGACAACATTATAAGATCACTGCAGGCATGTAAGGATAATAATTCTACAACATTTTAACTAAGATATTTAGTCATCAGTACAGTTTTGTATAGAGTGGTTTATTGTGAAATCATGAATATTTACAGTGGACTAATTTTCCTGGACTTTTTGGTTTATCAATCCCTGAAATTTAATCCCAACAAACAAAGAAATAAAATCTGTGAAAAGATCCTTTGGAGGCATAGAACATGACCAAACTAAAAAAAGTTTCTATTTATTTATCTTTAGAAATTGAAATACATAAATTATCAACTTCAAAATGATTGTCTTCTAGCCCAGAAAAAAAAATGATGTATAATTTCAACCAGGAAGTAGGTTGTTAAAATAACAAGATTTGATTTGTCACTGAAGTTGTAGACAAAATTAATTATTAGCTGGATATGTACTCAATGCTGCGTAACAAATACCACCATTTGGTGAAGTACATCAGGTTATACAATCACTGCCTGAAGTGGCCAATATGAGGATTTATACTTAAAGGGGGGTGTTCATTTCCCAGGGAAACATATTAGCACTTCAGCATGTCAATAGTTAATAGTCATCTGCAAACTGGATACTCAGTTAGTGGTCAGCCAGATATATTTATCTTGCATATTAATTACCATCACGTGTTTTATGGTTTGGCTAGGTGTTATCAGTATTTTCTTTTTTCAAGATAAGAAAGAGATTGTGAAAACGATGCTTTTTGCTGCTGTAGTATTAATTTTTTTGCAATGCCAGTCTCGCTATCAATTCTTTGAGGTCGTGTAGTCACAGTCAATTCGTCAAACGTATATAATTACTGAAACAAAATGCATGCACCAAGTTAGTTATAATTCAATTTATTATGGATGCATTTCATAAAAATAGCATGATGTAATCAAAGATTAATTCTAACACGATCTGCAGCAATTGCTATATAAACATATAGCGAAATCGCCTATACATGAATCTACGATAAAATATGGTTGGCTGTTACATTTCACCCCCTATGATTGTGACATAAGAGATTCTACTTCAGTTCCATTACATACGAATTATTTCAGGGCCAAACGGTTGAAAACAGCATTTCAAAAACATAAATATGATAAAAGTCATACTGACTTATGTGTAGGACCGTAAAACACGTTCTGATCTCTACGAGCGAATTCAATTAGCTCAATTATGATTCAGCAGTGACGTCATAAATGTATGACATAAAGTATGACGTCATAATGATGTGACGTCATATAAAAGTTAAGCTCGTCACTCGTAACACAGGTTCAACTCGCCTAATTTGATGATTCTGTTCATAATTAGTTTGCGAGCTGTTAGATTACCAATTTATAAATACTTCTCAAAATTCTGATAAAAAAGAAACAAATATCTATACGTTCCATTGGCTATGCAACACTTTCTAACCATAGGGGGTAAATTGTAACAGCATATGATCCGAATGACGTATTACGCTGAAAATGTAGTACTGTAAAATGCGAATTATTTGCGTTGTTAGAATTGAAATAATAAATTAATATGTTCCAATAATTTTATCAATTAATAAAACATGGGCAGTCGTTTGGATGCGAATAATTAAATCACTCGTGCTACGCACTCGTGATTTAATTACTACGCATCCAAACTCCTGCCCATATTTTATTAACTGATAAAATATAGGAACAGATTTACGACTTTTTAAGTTAAATTAAATTTTGTACTAGATCGTAAGTTGACATACACTTCTGAGGATGAGACGGGGCAGTTCAACCTTTGAACTGGAATCGCGCCGATTGGTAGACATTTGATTCCGTGTCCATGTTAATAATTCAACATTACTTGGTATTCCCTTTTATAATTTTATGACGGCACCTTTTGTATCTTTATAATTGAGTTCTTATGAATCTTATTTTAGAATAAATTTGCAGTATAAAATCCTCACGATATAAAACATAGAATGATTTCAATACATTGTACACTCAAAGTGGAAACCATGTAATGTGTTGGTATGAAACTTGAAAAAAAAAGTGGCCCGTGATTATAACAAATACTTTCATTCAACACTCAAATTTCAAATATACAAAATGCACTATTATTTGTCTAAGATTGCAAATATAGATAAGAAAGACCTATGGAAATGTTGTAAGTGTATTGAAAATAAAATTTGGTACCTTTTTTGGCCTGGTTTACTAGTAATGATGTATCTAGATGTAATTATTTAAACTGAGAGCCACATTCCACACTCAGAGTCTGGTAAATTACAGTTATACTATATAATTAAAATGTACTGAACTATACTTGAAAATGTAAAAGACTAATGTAACAATCACATATTCTTTCTCACAAAATGGTGTCATTATGCACCTCAAAAGGGGAAATTTCACATGTTATTCTTGTAGCTGTATTAATTACAGGATTACATGTACTTGATTATTAATGACCATTCCATAGGTCAATTTGGAATTATATTTTCAAAACAGGGTAATTGAAAAAAAAAATGAATAAACAATCAAATAAACAATAATGAGAACAACTATTTCTGATAAAAAACCTAACTATTCGTCTCTGTAGAAATTGTTCTTGAAATGCATAAAATAAATATCTGGCATATTAGTGAACAGTGTGGTCCTTGATCACATGCGTTCTGGCTGGGTACATACCGGCTACTTTGACCAGTTAGTATATCAATGTACTTTAGTTTTTCATTGCAAATATATAGTATACATGTATAATACATATTTCTGACTGATAGATAATCACAGCAGGCCAGATGGTCAAGCTGGAAATGGATGGTCATGTTTGCTTCCAGTAGTCACTGGGTAATAAAACATATGAACCGATGATTCATAATAACCTGATAATAAGACACATGCTATGACCACCAACCGCTAGCAACATCCCCCTTTAACCTGCTAAATTTCTAAAATGGACTTGTCTTTCTTTCAATTTGGATGGTACAATTAACTGTTAAAAGGGGTGCATACCATAAAGATACTGACTGAATGGTGAACAGTGCAGATCATGATCAGAATGCACAGATGTGCAGGCTGATCTTGATCAGCACTGTTTGCAAAGGCAGAATCAATCGTGTCCAGCTCAACAAATCTTCATATACACCGAACCTAAAAGGTAACATTGTTTTATTACTAAATTCAACTTGTGAAAAGTTCAATCAAACCCAAACACTGCTAGATTAAACTTAATCTGATAAATGGAGTCATATTGTTACGACGTCATCACTGCTGATCTTAGCAAAATCGCACAAGAGCATTTAGACAGAGGACAATATTTGGCCCAGTCCACGAATCATGAATCATGGAACTGTGTTTAGACCAGTGAATTGACAATTAATAAAGATCTAAAAATGAATTTTATCATCTCACCTGTTGCTGACCAGACAACCCGTATCTACCAATGATTTTTCTCATTTCTTCCCTTTCCTTGATATCCGGGAACTTTTGCATCATCCACTCTAGGGCGTTCATGTCCATATCCAGTATTTCATGTAAATGCTGTAAATACAATGAAGAGTTTTGTAATGTTATTTTGTCAGGTATACTGAAAACCACAAAGCATTGCAATAAAAAAGTCTCTACTCGGGTTTAACAAATTCAGTATTATATATATATATATACTTGGGCTTTTCCCCCTAGGAAGCTACCACCCATAAAAGGAGGCAATCCCAAAGCAAAAAAGTATGGTTTTTTCCCAATGCTGAACTTTAAATTCCCAAACCATTGTTACTGCCTAGTTGATTCTTTTTTCTTTTTTTTTCAAGAATAGTTTTGCTATTTTGTTAACTACTACTCATTAGATTTTGCAGAGAGTTATCAAAATGCCATCACACAATTTAAAATATTATTCAAAAAGAAATCGATTATATTTTGTTAAGTTTCCATTATTTCCAATTTAGACAAATTACAGAGGTATTTTTCCAATTGTGCAGGTGTTGGTGGCATTCCAAAAATAATGAGAAAAAGGCCTTGTAAACAGTGTCTACTTATGGCAGTAGGCACAATGCCCAACTTTAAGTTCTGCCTCACTGATACATCACGTCATAGACACATGATACCCCACCTGGACACATAACACTGGCACTAGGCCGACCAGTCTAAGAACTATCCAGAAACATATTTAGCTAATGGACAACGCAGAGACTGAAGGACTGGAAAGGGGCAAACAAACTGGCTTTAACTGGTATAGTATTAATAACACAGAAACATTAAAGAAGAGGTACCTGGTGATATCTGCCGATCTTCAAATGTGAATGCCTTCTAATCAGGCCATCTGTTGGAATCAACTGCAAAGGGAAAAAAAACGTATAAAGATATGCTTTTGACTATTTATTTTTCTTGCCTATGTAGTTAGTAGATCACAATATCTTTTCCTTAGGGAAAAGACATGATGTCATAATTATGACATAATAATATACATGCACAATTTTATAACTTACAATGTCTTTGATAATTTTGCAACAGTAAGCAAGAAAAAAGATCTTAGATGTCTGCCTGTGTCAGACAGGTGTTTTTCTAACCCCTGGGATAGTGTACATAAAAAACCTCCCTAGCACTCGGTTTCCCATTCCACGCTATCCCTCAGGTTGGGCAAACCCTTTCCTACACAGGCAGGCATGTAAGATCTCTATAACATTTTGGGAAAAAAAACTGACATAAAATCAATGACTATGTACATGGTTTAAGTTTGTTCTGTCTTTGACAAAGATCCATGAAGTGGCTGTCAGAAATAGTAATGTTATTAATTTCCCTTTGATTCCTACAAGCTGACAGGATCAAAAGTTAAATTATCAATCATAGTCTATGCATTTTTCAAGCTGACAGAATCAAAAGTTAAATTATCAATCATAGTCTATGCATTTTTCAAGCTGACAGGATCATTTCAAGCTGACAGGATCAAAAGTTAAATTATCAATCATAGTCTATGCATTTTTCAATCTCCAAAACATACTGGAGAAGTATGTTATGACTAGAAAAGCCTTATTTCCAGGATATTAAACCTGTCTGTCAATAAAACTTGCAAACTTATGACCTTTTTTTTTCGGTTGCATTTAACGTTGCATCAACACATAGGTCATACGGTGACTCTCCAGCTTTGATGGTGGAGGAAGACCCCAGGTGCCCCTCCGTGCATTATTTCATCACAAGTGGGCACCTGGGTAGAACCACCGACCTTCCAGCCAGCTGGATGGCTTCCTTATGGACGGTAAGTTCAAATTTTCATGAGATAATAATTGTACATAATGTACAAAGGGAAAATAAAATAATGAATATAACTTACATCACCAACTATCAACTTGAGAAGTGTAGATTTCCCTGCTCCATTTGGACCCACAAGTGCTACTCTGGTATCTAAATCTACTCCAAAATCCAAGTTCTTATATATATAAGGCTGAAAATGAATAAGGATATATAAAACTTAAATACAAGAGAAGAGCAATTCCTAACACATGACTTAATTCTTTCAACTTTTCACTGATGACTGAAAACCCAGTTTTTATGATATTTACTAAACAAATTCAACATATACTTGAAAGGTAATAAATAGGAAGTCTGTCTAGATAATCTGGCTCACAGCAGGCTAGAGAAAAAGGTGCTTCCTGGGTTAAACTATGTATGGAGCTTTCAATTCCAGTTGCTGTAGACAAAGGTCTTTATTAAAATAGATCAGAAACTATAGGAACAGAGAGCAAAATCTCCATTAACCTTGTGATAACAAGATTTAGATGACGTCTTTTTGTTCACTTAACTTAATTTCAAATAAGTGTCTAGGCATCTGCTAAGTTGATCTGACTGATTTTTTTTGTCTGATACAGAGAATTGTGAACAAATTTATTTATTCAGTGATGAAGACCCAGGCATTGCGTGTAGTGTGTCTGATTGTTGTAAGCACTGGAGTTTTAGTGCAATTTGTAAAATCATAAACTGCTGTGAGAGTACAGGACAGATTCCAACTCAAGAAAGACCCCAGGCACCCCTTTGATCATTATTTAAGGCATAGGCTGACATCTGGGTAGAACCATCAAATATGCATGTGCCCTCTGGAAAGATTCTCACATGAAAGAAGACTTTTCAATCAACAATTTAACTACCTTAACCACACATCCACTGAGCTCCTTAAATACAGAACAGAATAGGTTTTGAAAACCCTCTCTACTGCAAAAAAAATAATAAAGTTTAAGGTAGTTCTGCACGTTCGGATCAAAATTTTTTCTACAATGTAAACTTTGTTTAAACCTATTTTTTGAAAACCTCAGGATATACTTAGAAAATTCAGCAAATAAAAAAGATAGGGTCATAAGCTTGATTTTTTGCTGATTTGAAAAATTTGGACCTCGTGCAAATTTTCATAACGGGAGTCTATGGAAAAATCACAATTTGCGTAATATTTTGGTGGATATAATTTTTTCTACAATGTAGACTTTAATGAAACTTCTCAGTCGTAAATAAACTTATGGCCAATAATATGGTGAAATAAAATGTATAGGTCCGTGTGCTTGTTTTTGAAATACTTGCCAATGATTAAAGTTATCCACACATTTCAAGCTGGTTTTAAGCCATTATTTTGAATTATTTAACATGTCACATGTTTTAATATCATATTTTAACTTTAGAAAGATAGTAACTTTGCCATTGTAATAAATTTATTCACAGGTTGCCATCAATTCATAAAAAATTATTTTTATTTCCATACGCCGGATCCAGGCTTTATTCTATGTTATCCGGATAAATGACATTACGCCATAACTTCGGTTTATCAAACGTGCAGAACTACCTTAATTCAAACAACCTTAAACCCTTGAAAAGATAAAATTTTAGAGAAGAAAATGTATACATACCGTCTCTTCGTTATACCTAAAGCTGACATGTTGTACCATTATCACAGGTGGTGGGATCTTTCCACAGCTTGGGAAATAGAATGTTAAGACCTGAAAATATAGATATAGTTCATAATTATGTAAATAATGTTTTTTCAATCCTTAAAGGCTTCTCTGAAGAAACCATTCTACAGGGCTCGGCAAATTCTTTGAAAGCAACTCGTCCTGCAGGATGAGCTGCCTAGAATTTTCACCCATCCTGCTACAGTTTGTACACGTCCTGCAATTCACGAAGAAAACATTTTTTTTACTGACAGCGTCTATTTTAAAGTCTGTTAAAAATGGCACCTATCGGAATCTGGTTCTTGACTAAAGAGCATTCAACTAATGCGATCATAATGCAGTATCATGACGGATAACACACCCGCTTAGCTCAATAGGGAGAGCGAAGATCTACAGATCACCGGGTCATGAGTTCAATCCCTGGGCGGGGCGTATCTTCTCCGTAATGATTTGATAAAAGGCACTGTGTCTGAATAATTTGTCCTCCACCTCCGATTTATGTGGGGAAGTTGGCAGTTACTTGCGGAAGAACAGGTTTGTACTGGTACAGAATCCAGGAACACCTGGCTAGGCTAACTGCCCGCTGTTACATAACTGAAATACTGTTGAACGGTGTTACACCCAAAACAAGCAAACAAAGGTATCACGACGGCGTTGAGTGGATTTTAGAGTTATGATTTCTTCTTAGATCTTTTAGCTGTCCGGCTTCTTTTAATTCGATTTATTATATTTCTGGTAAAAAATTGCACTCGTCCCACAGAAATTCCACTCGCCCTGAGCTGATTTCTACTAGTATTTGCGAGCAGACGAGTGGATTTATCGAGCCCTGATTCCGGTAATAAATAATAAATAACTAGAGCTGCTTTTGAGAAAAGCGCATGTCCCCCACAACTGCCTAATCATCTGAATAGTAGTATATGAGTCAACCATGCACCAAGACCTCAACTGCCTTATCAGACTTTCAGTGCTTTGATTATCAAAAACAAGTTTCGAGGGCCATAATTCCGAAGTGCCTGGGCCGATTTGGCTAGTTATCTAACTTGGCCAAGTACTTATTGACAAACACATTTTGTTCAAGTTTGTTGAAGATTGGATGAGAAATGTTCGACTTAGAGTGCGGACAAGATTTGTGACAGACACATACACAGACACAGACACACACAGACAGGAGTAAATCAATATGTCTCCCACACCACTGTGTGGTGGGAGACATAATAATTAATACATCTATCAATCCCTATTTATCACATTTGAAAATCAATGCACTTCCAGAAGACTTTAAAGTTCTGGTTGAAAATAGACCAAACAGCTGTCTAAATAGATGTTATGCATAATTACCGAAAAGTAAAATAGTTAGAAAAGCACCACTTTCAATACCACACATGAACTTATAGTTTCAGTGATAAAGGGAGGTAATCAATCAAAGGCCTGAAGGGCCTGAGAGTCGGCTAATGATTGATGAACTGGTAGTATAGTCTACCAGTTTCAGGTTTTTTTTTTAGGTTTTTTTCCCAACTGAACAGAGATTTTGTTACAAATGATGAAACTGACATTCGATCGATACCTAGTAAAACTTTGATTGACATTATACAAGTATTCAGACCCAATATATTTCTCTAAAATTGAAGAGTGGTTCGAAATAATAACAAGAGCTGTCCATAAGACAGCCAAGCTTGACTATTTGAAATATTGTCCCAGAAGCAGGAAAATATTACCCAAACTGTTAAATATCAAGTTTTAATTTCAAAAGGGGACATAATTTGACCAAAATGCATATCAGAGTTATGGGACTTGATGTCATCAACTAGTTTTATAACCCCGAAGGCATATGTGAAATTTCAATTCAATATCTGCATTAGTTTTGGAGATAGTAACTTGCATGTAAAACTTTAACCAGAATTTTTTAAGTCCAAAAGGGGGCATAATTTGACAAAAATACATGTCAGAGTTATGGGACTTGACCCAGTGAGGTTGGTAATTCATCTAAAAAAAGAAAAATTAAGTTTCAAATCTATATGCCTTTTAGTAATAGCTGTATGTACTTGCACGCAAAACTTTAACAAGGATTTTCTAAGTCCAAAAGGGGGCATAATTTGGCCAAAATGCAGGTCAGAGTTATGGGTCTTGATGCTATCAACTAGTTTAATAACCCCAAAGACAGATATTAATTTTCAATTCAATATCTGCATTAGTTTTGGAGATAGTAACTTGCATGTAAAACTTTAACCACAATTTTCTAAGTCCAAAAGGGGGCATAATTTGGCCAAAATGAAGGTCAGAGTTATGGGACTTGGTGCTATCAACTAGTTTTATAACCCCGAAGACAGATATTAATTTTCAATTCAATATCTGCATTAGTTTTGGAGATAGTAACTTGCATGTAAAACTTTAACCACAATTTTCTAAGTCCAAAAGGGGGCATAATTTGCTCAAGATACATGTCAGAGTTATGGAACTTGACCCAGTGAGGTTGGTAATTGACCTAGAAAAAGAAAAAATAAGTTTTAAAGCTTTATGCCTTTAAATGATAGCTGTATGCACTTGCATGCAAAAACTTAACCAAGGTGTGACGGGCAACGGCGATGCCAACGCCAGGGTGTGTAGAATAGCTAGACTATTCTTCGAATAGTCGAGCTTAAAATGTTGAAAGTACAAACTACAATTTTACAGCTGAGACTAAGATTCTGTCCACGACTATATATATTTTTCCAGTAAACATTTGCCTCCGGCATTACCAAAACAGGCAATTATCGGCTGGTACATATTCGCACATGATAAAATTTAAATATGACAATTTATATATTGAAATTCCTAAGTTATAGTGCGGATTGTCACATACAATTTGTAACGGATGGACGAAAGAACTGTTCAGATATTTTACAGGTAACTGGCCTGGCGATAACCGTGTCACACGCTAGGTATTATTCAATCATATTTATTATAAGTGATGTGAAGTATACTTACTTTTGCATTTAAAGATATGTAAATGTTGCTGAGTGTCAATATATAGTGTCATGAATGTTTACACTGACAGGAAAATTGCGCATTCGAAAATAAGGGAAGTTACTCGGATTAGCTATCAATTTCGGAAAAGATAACCGATATTAATGAATGCAGTTCTTTTTTAGTTAAAACCATCATTTATTCTATTTCAGACCTGTTAACCCCTTCAAACCATGTTAGTAGTCCCTAAGTCCATGCACTTTCAATTATCAATTTTGATTCATGTAGACAGACAGGCCCAGACTGGGCTGAAAAAATGTTTGAGCCATTTTTACGTGGTTGGTAGCAGGGTGGGTTTGGGGAGGGGTGTTGCTTCCCGCTTTGAACTGCAGTCAGATATTGAAATGGGCATTGTGGCAGGTGGTAAAAGGGCAAATGTATCAAACTGTAAAGTGGCAATATGGGGGGAGGGTGTGGGAGGATACCCCCTCCTGAAAGTAGGGTTTGGGGTATCACCACAAGAAAATTTTGAAAATGCAGACCCTTGATACAGCCTTTGGTGTGATTTCTAACTGAAAATTTTATGTTTCACTTTCTAAATATAACCTAAATTCTTTTTAGTATTACAATATCCAAAGTATGAATGACTGTCACTTCATACTTTTACTTTCAGGTCATGCCTCAGCACTAGAATATAAGTCTGATATAGATTCTATGTAAGTGTTATAAAAATAAATTCTAGAATCATTTCTGTTACAATAATATCTATCATATCTGTTACTTGAATGTTAAAATTTCATAACACAGCTCGATATTTACCCAAAATATTATATCAGGATACAATTACACTTTTCTTTATACTGCCAAAATCTCCAGTGTCAACATGTTTTACAAATTGTGATGACTCGAATACAATTTAGCAGCAATTGGCAGTATCTGACATTGAAGTTTACAATGATATTACCTCTTATTTAAATCATTTCATAAAAAAAAAAATTGTTTCGTTTCATCAAAGCAGTCTAACATAAGACAATCTACTTTCAATTTAAAAAACTACAAGAAAATATAATTTAATGTTTCGCCGATTTGTTTATTTCTCGAAATAAGAAATAAAATCACTTTTAAAAATCAGTAGTAATTAAACAAACCAGTAAGAGCTTCTTTTCCCGATAAGTTATCCGCTTACTGACTGCAAAATTCAACCCATGTCATAATTTAATTTCACCGATGTGGTAAACTCTTTGATAAGAAACATTCCAATGCTTTCAGAGGTACCCGACTCAATAAAATACTAGCAGTATGTTCTGGAACTATATTTTGTCTTTCGCTGGATGTTACGCAAGCTTGGTAAGCCTGCGCAATTCATGAAATGCACAGCGCAATAAATTTGTTATTTGCGCAATGATTTAAAAGATCATTTTTTGAAACGGACAGGGTAACAAATGGATAATTTGGTTAATAAGTTAATATGCAGTTTTTATTTGAATTTGTGAATATCATAATTGCTATTTTGTGATAAAAGAGCATAAAATTAGTCACCATAATCATATGCCCAAATGTCTTACCAAATCCCGCAGAATCGTTATGCGTGTTTATGCTTAATGAGTTACCGCGGAAGAAAATACGTGGCTTTATTCGAGTATTGCACAATTACACTTCATAAATTTGACAGATTACATCGTATATTGGTCACAGCAAATGGGATTGACATAACTGAACTTCATCCGATCAATGAACTCTTTGAAATTAGAGACAATCTAATGGAACTATATCTACTCGCTGTGTTAAGAGGCTATTTAATGAGAATGAGAAATCGGGCAATAGCAAGGACTCGTCAAACGCTTTCAGCATTTAGCCGACTCAAAAATAATATATTACATAAATATCTATACCTTTGAAAAATACTAGAGAATACAATTATGAAAAAAACAACAAAAAACATGTTTTATGTTCATAACAAAAAGAGCTGTTTTATGACAGCACACTTGACTATTCAAGTATGACCTTGACCTTTCAGCTAGGGATCTATGTCTCACCAAAGACATATCATCTTGGTACACTGAATGAGGACCAGACAAGAAATATGACATGAAATATTTGACCTTTAAATATGACTGTGACCTTTAAACTTGGGATCACTGATTAAACGCTCCAAACATACATTTTGTACATACCTTGTCCCCGGTGACTTTCTCAGCAAGACCTCCTTCAACCATCTTCTTCAGTGTCTTCTCTTTACTCTGAGCTTGACGGGCCAACTTAGCACTTCCGTGACCAAACCTGGCTATATAGTTCTGAAAGATAAAGAGAGGAATCTTTTACATTTGTTTCATCTACATATATTTTACTAGTTATATTTGGGTTTAATGCCATCTTTTCAACAGTATTTCAGTTAGGTACAAGGAGCTGCATTCAATAAACGCTTGATGCCCCCAGTGGCATCCTTGTCGATAGATTTTGCACCTAAGTCCAAAACGTCCAAAAAGGTCAAGGTCAAACTGAGGTCAGGTAAAGTTTAAAGATGAGGAATGGTCACAGTTTACATCTGTATTAGTATCAATTCATCTTTGTAAGGGGTATTGATGCTAGACGAAACGGTCCCATTTGGTTAACCAAGATATGGCCCATATAAAGCAACCTAAGTCCAAAATGAGGTCAAGGTCAAACTAAGGTCAGGTGATGTCTGAAGATGAGGGATGGTCACAGGTTACATCTGCATTAGTATCAAGTCATTCTTGTAAGGGGTATTGATGCTAGATGAAACGGTCCCATTTGGTTAACCTCGTATGGACGGACGGACAGAAGGACGAACAGGACAATCACAAAATGCCTCCCGCATCAGCAGATGCTGGGGGGCATAAAAAGCATACAGTTAACCTGACCGGTGTTCCTAAATTCTGAACCAGACTTCATGGAACCTGTATCAGTACAGACTTGTTCTCTGTAAGTAACGGACTCCAATCCTACATCAGGCAAATTAGATCTGACATATTGTCATGTGTTCAATTGTAATGAAAAAGAAAATGCAGAGCATGGCACCAGCTTTGGACTCCATCTCTTGACTACATATATTATTAGGACAGAAGCAAAACAAGGTTGGATGAAATCAACTCAATAAAATAATTATAGACCAGATTTTTTCTAACATCCTGAATTTTCAAGAGAAAATTTGTTTTCTTTTTCTGAAATTAGCAGAGTACAGCAGAGCAGCAGTTTAAACTGTTACATTGATGATTCTTATTCTGTTGCAAAGGAGATCAGACAATTCTGAATCGCTTCCTCATTTCGAGCATCATACCCGCTACAATCTGCGGACAGAGAGCAAGTACTAAACCTCGGCCTTTTAGGTCATCATTTCTCCTGAAAAGTTGTAACTTCTCAATAGTGTATCTTTCCTATAATCAGGATGCTCCAACAAAAAGCTTTCAATAACATGAAAGCATGAGTGCACTAGATCGCTTGACTGAATTTCCACCTCTAACAGGCAACAATTTTGCAAGGGAGTCAAACAAGAACATTTCTGCCAAATCAATTTGAAAACTGGCCTAAATATTCAGATCAGAACCATAGAGCCATACAAGAAAAACTAACACTGCCTTTAACTGCCATGTTTTTGACAAGTCAAGCTGGCTTTAACAATTTCAGAAGAGGGTCATCTGAGGAACATTTCTATGGAATTATTTAAAAGCCAGCAAGTTTAGAGGAGGTGGTATTTAAAGATTTTTCTGTTTATAGCTCTTGTTGCCATATTTTCTGAAATAAATTGAACTAGATGTGTGTCCATAGGACACTGGATTCCCCAATCCTTATCACTGTATGCATATTTTTTTGACTAAGTCAAGAGCCATAACTCTGGTCTGGCTTTGTGAATTCCCCCTCCCCCCATTTTTTGTTTGTTTTGTTTTTCATCATTGCTGTGTCAAACAAGTGATTTAGATGCTGTTTGAAGAGATTTTTATCTTTAGCTCTGCCCCACCCCCCACATGTGCACCAGAGTAGAACTGTTTGAACAAGTTTGAATGAGGATCATCCATGCCAAGTTACATCGACTTCCACAAAAAGTATCATAGGAGATGCCATATGAAGGAAAATGTGGATGAACTGACAAACTTACCTACATAAAACACTGAATTATCCAAATTTCTCATTTATGAAATTAAAATGGAGAATACTACTTACATAATGTGTCATTTGAAGGACTTCAACAATCCTGTATTGTTTAGAATTTAGATCATATTGATCACGTGTTAGGGTGCAACAGATAAAGCTAGGAAAATTGAACTGGTCGCAGGTTGAAAACTATAAGAAAGCCGTCATAGGGTGAAACTTCAATCTTTTCAAAGAGAGTCTCTAGCCCTGGCATACACAATTATCTCAATCTTGTAAGGGGTATTGATGCTAGACGAAATTGTCCCATTTGGTTAACCAAGAGATGGCCCATATAAAGCAACCTAAGTCCAAAATGAGGTCAAGGTCAAATTGTGGTCAGGTGATGTCTGAAGATGAGGAATGGTCACAGGTTACATCTGCATTAGTATCAAGTCATTCTTGTAAGGGGTATTGATGCTAGATGAAACGGTCCCATTTGGTTAACCTCGTATGGACGGACGGACAGAAGGACGAACAGGACAATCACAAAATGCCTCCAGCATCAGCAGATGCTGGGGGCATAAAAAGCATACAGTTAACCTGACCGGTGTTCCTAAATTCTGAACCAGACTTCATGGAACCTGTATCAGTACAGACTTGTTCTCTGTAAGTAACGGACTCCAATCCTACATCAGGCAAATTAGATCTGACATATTGTCATGTGTTCAATTGTAATGTAAAAGAAAATGCAGAACATGGCACCAGCTTTGGACCTCCCATTTAATAATCTTGTGTTAACTAAACCAGTCCATCTCTTGACTACATATATTATTAGGACAGAAGCAAAACAAGGTTGGATGAAATCAACTCAATAAAATAATTATAGACCAGATTTTTTCTAACATCCTGAATTTTCAAGAGAAAATTTGTTTTCTTTTTCTGATATTAGCAGAGTACAGCAGAGCAGCAGTTTAAACTGTTACATTGATGATTCATATTATATTGCAAAGGAGATCAGACAATTCTGAATCGCTTCCTCATTTCGAGCATCATACTCGCTACAATCTGCGGACAGAGAGCAAGTACTAAACCTCGGCCTTTTAGGTCATCATTTCTCCTGAAAAGTTGTAACTTCTCAATAGTGTATCTTTCCTAAAATCAGGATGCTCCAACAAAAAGCTTTCAATAACATGAAAGCATGAGTGCACTAGATCGCTTGACTGAATTTCCACTAACAGGCAACAATTTGGCAAGGGAGTCAAACAAGAACATTTCTGCCAAATCAATTTGAAAACTGGCCTAAATATTCAGATCAGAACCATAGAGCCATACAAGAAAAACTAACACTGCCTTTAACTGCCATGTTTTTGACAAGTCAAGCTGGCTTTAACAATTTCAGAAGAGGGTCATCTGAGGAACATTTCTATGGAATTATTTAAAAGCCAGCAAGTTTAGAGGAGGTGGTATTTAAAGATTTTTCTATTTATAGCTCTTGTTGCCATATTTTCTAAAATAAATTGAACTAGATGTGTGTCCATAGGACACTGGATTCCCCATTCCTTATCACTGCATGCATATTTTTTTGACTAAGTCAAGAGCCATAACTCTGGTCTGGCTTTGTGAATTCCCCCTCCCCCCATTTTTTGTTTGTTTTGTTTTTCATCATTGCTGTGTCAAACAAGTGATTTAGATGCTGTTTGAAGAGATATTTATCTTTAGCTCTGCCCCACCCCCCACATGTGCACCAGAGTAGAACTGTTTGAACAAGTTTGAATGAGAATCATCCGTGCCAAGTTACATCGACTTCCACAAACGGTATCATAGGAGATGCCATATGAAGGAAAATGTGGATGAACTGACAAACTTACCTACATAAAACACTGAATTATCCTAATTTCTCATTTATGAAATTAAGATGGAGAATACTACTTACATAATGTGTCATTTGTAGGACTTCAACAATCTTCTATTGTTTAGGATTTAGATCATACTGATCACGTGTTAGGGTGCAACAGATAAAGCTAGGAAAATTGAACTGGTCTCAGATTGAAAACTATAAGAAAGCTGTCATAGGGCGAAACTTCAATCTTTTCAAAGAGAGTCTCTAGCCCTGGCATACACAATTATCTCATCATTCAACCATGTCAAATTAGGACCTACCCTGAGAATTACAGAAATGCTGAACAGCATACTATGAAATCATTTAATTTAGTCGGCATGAATTTCATGGTTTTGGCCAAAACGGCTGTTTCATGGGGACATTAATTCGTGGATTTCAAATTTTTGAATTTCTTTTTAAAATTTCCACTGGACTAGATCTAGTAAGTTTATCATTTTGTTCTTACATGTGAAACCTACACGTGTCAAACAGCGCTACCATGGTTACCGAATTTGCAATCTACGCTGCGGGAGATTAGCGAGTGATCATGTGCCAATTAACGACTGTGTTATCTAGCTTATTCGACCCCTAATTTGCAAAACTTAATAAAACTGTGAAATATTCAAAAAGAAAAGTTGGGGCCAATTAAAAAGTGTCGAAACCGTAGCACCTGGGATATAGTTTTGCACAATTAGCATTCATAATCAAAACAAATATCTGAATGTTTTTTGCAAAATGAATGCGCGTCTTCATCTAAAATTACAAGCTGTTGAACTTGTGCATGTGCTATTTCCTGACGTGTAATGTATATTGGGTAATAATGCATCAGACGCAAGTCTAGCAATTAATTTATAATATTTTATAAAAATATAGGCTAGTTTATAAACATTTCAGAGCCGGGTCAAATAAATGCAAATAACAGCCGCAGCATAGTGCGGTCTGTCATGTGACGCTACGTCAAACTACTATTTTTAGTATCGACTTTTACTTTGATCGGGATGTTGTAAACAAACCACGGTTAAATGTCTGAATGTAACAGTCGGTTTTGTTTTGACGCATACCTATGTTTATCGCTGATGGAGCCTCCATAAACTACACAAAAGCTGCAGGTCAGTACTGCCACATGCACACAACTACGGACCAAATCGATTGGCTATGGTGTCTTTTTTGGCGACATTGAGAACAATTTACATTATCTTGGGCACAATTCGTTCACTGGGACTTAATTTCACAGTTGGGCTAAACAATGAAATCCGCGAAAATTAATCCCCCACAAATAATAATGATTTCACAGTATTAGGACCTACCATGAGAATTACTGACATTTCATCATTCAACTATGCTGAATTAGTACCTACCCGGAGAATCACAGAAATATGACCATTCAACTGTACTGAATTAGTATCTACCAAGAGAATTACAAAAATGTTATCACTCAACTATACTGAATTACAGTTGTACATACCAAGAAAAGTACAGAAATTTCATCACTCAACCATGCTGAATTAGTACCTATCTTGAACATTTAATTTATTAAAATCTCATCATTTAGTCATGATGATTAAAACCCCTTCCAAAGAATTATAGAAGTTTCATCATGCAATTTTTTTCAATTAGGACCCAACCAGAGAATTACATAAGTATCATTCAATTGTACTGATGTATGACCCACCCTCAGAATTACATATGTATCATTCAATTGTACTGATGTATGACCCACCAACAGAATTACATAAGTATCATTCAATTGTACTGATGTATGACCTACCCTCAGAATTACATAAGTATCATTCAATTGTACTGATGTATGACCTACCCACAGAATTACATAAGTATCATTCAATTGTACTGATGTATGACCTACACTCAGAATTACATAAGTATCATTCAATTGTACTGATGTATGACCCACCCTCAGAATTACATAAGTATCATTCAATTGTACTGATGTATGACCTACCCACAGAATTACATAAGTATCATTCAATTGTACTGATGTATGACCTACCCTCAGAATTACATAAGTATCATTCAATTGTACTGATGTATGACCTACCCTCAGAATTACATAAGTATCATTCAATTGTACTGATGTATGACCTACCCTCAGAATTACATAAGTATCATTCAATTGTACTGATGTATGACCTACACTCAGAATTACATAAGTATCATTCAATTGTACTGATGTATGACCTACCCTCAGAATTACACAAGCATCATTCAATTGTACTGATGTATGACCTACCCTCAGAATTACAGAAATACAAAAGAAGTTAGGAGGCTCTACTCCCAAGAAGGAAACCAATTTGTACTGTTGTAAGACTTACCTTCATATTGGCTATCTGATCTTGTTCCCACCTGTACTGTTTCATCTGATTCTCCTCCAGCTCAAACCTTGTTTGTATATAACTGTCAAAATTACCCTGTAGTTAGAAAAAGCAAAGTTCAGAAAGTTTTTGTTTAAGCAGTCTAGCCTACAGATCAAATAGTTCAAGCTATACAGTAAGTATTTTATTTTACTAAGTTTTATTTCACAACCCTTTCTGACATGCACCTGTAACCAAGTTGCAACTTTTCCATTCGGTACTAATTAGTTCTCTGTAGGCATAACTATGCAAAAGGAACCAGCACAGGAACCACTTGGTCGTTTAATAGCAGACTGGTTACTGAACACTATCATTTCACTAGTGCCATGGAGGTATCTGTAAGAGCCAGTTTTTGTTTAAAACAATAGGGCCATGAAGGCCCTATATCGCTCACCTGACCTATTGACCTAAAGATCATCAAGATTAACATTCTGACCAAGCTTTATTAAGATATGGTCATAAATGTGGCCTCTAAAGTGTTAAATAGCTTTTCCTTTGATTTGACCCAGTGACCTAGTTTTTGACCAGACATGACCCAGATTCAAACTTTACCGAAAGATCGCCAAGATTAACACTCTAAGTTTAGTGAAGATACAGTCATAAATGTGGCCTCTAGAGTGTTAACAAGCTTTTCCTTTGATTTGACCTAGTGACCTAGTTTTTTACCCCACCTGACCCAGATTTGAATTTGACTTATAGATCATCAAGATTAACATTCTGACCAAGTTTCATAAAGATATGGTCATAAATGTGGCCTCTACAGTGTAAACTAGCTTTTTTGATTTGACCTGGTGACCTAGTTTTTGATACTACATGACCCAGATTCAAACTGGACCTTGAGATCATCAAGATTAACAATCTCACCAAGTTTCATGAAGATACAGTCATAAATCTGGCCTCTACAGTGTTAACAAGCTTTTCCTTTGATATGACCTAGTTTTTGACCCTGGATGACCCAATATCGAACTCGTCCAAGACTTTATTGAGGGTAACATTCTGACCAAGTTTCATTAAGATTGGGCCAAAATTGTGACCTCTTAGAGTGTTAACAAGCTTTTCCTTTGATTTGACCTGGTGACCTGGTTTTTGACCCCAGATGATCCAATATCGAACTCGTCCAAGATTTTATTGAAGGTAATATTCTGACCAAGTTTCATTAAGATTGGGCTAAAACTGTGACCTCTAGAGTGTTAACAAGCTTTTCCTTTGATTTGACCTGGTGACCTAGTTTTTGACCCCAGATGACCCAATATCGAACTCGTCCAAGATTTTATTGAGGGTAACATTCTGACCAAGTGTCATTAAGTTTGGGCTAAATTTGTGACCTCTAGAGTGTTAACAGTCAAATTGTTGACGATGGACACAGGGCTATCACTAAAGCTCACCTTTGAGCACTTTGTGCTCAGGTGAGCTAAAAACTCTTTCAGAAGACACATGACCCCTACTTTTCTTTTCACTTTTTGTTTCTTTTGTTTCTTTTAAGACGAGGTAAAAGTTTATAATCTATATGAGTGACAACACTGCAAAAATTGTACATTTTATATAGAATATACAGGGAACAGTATAAAGTTCCTTTACACCATCAACATGCCCACACTTTCTGTGCATTTATTTTCATTAATACCAACAATTAGTGAATAAAACAAAACAAAATCACTTGCAAAATATTCTAATTTTACAGCAATTTTTCTTACACAATATACACTACTAAAACCAATTGAATAGGTACAAATTTTCTTCCAAATCACAAAATCTATGGATTTTATTAGGTACTGCATTGGATTTTCCTATCTGTATAAGGCACAAATTAGCAACAAAGTTATCCTACGGACAGCCTATCCTGTGCAGAGTGTTGAGAAACTTGGTTCAACTAGTATCTCACAATTGCATAATTTTTAAAAGCTTACACTCCCTACTGAGCAGAAGAAGTAGTCCAGAAGTAACAATGACTACAAGACCAGGGATCAGAGTTTGAGTACCTGCTCCTCAAACTAAAATTACTAACATTGGAATAAGAGTTGCATGTATGGGTACTGTTTACCCCGAATGTTATTAAAGAACCAGAGAGTCTTCTGGCATTGTAACATCTTCTGTACTATCCTCCCATTACAAAATACTAACGTTTTTCTGGAAGGAGTCATCCATATGGGCTATCAATGGTGACTATAAATAAGCTTACACACGCACACTAAGCGAGTCACAGTGTAAATCATGAATGTACATAGTGACTTTTCATGATAGAAAAAGACCCCAGACAGACTCTACCCTGGTATAAACCAGCAGGAAAAAACGTCAGTAATACAAGAAACCCTTTAGAAGTGCAAAAGTTTTCTGTACTTGAAATTTGATTTGAAGTTTTATCATATTTATCTGTAAATACATGTATACTGGGTAAAATATTTAAATAATTTAGTGACAACCCATCTGAAATGTTACCTTTTTTGCAAAATAAAAATATCAACTTACTCCATATATCTTTATTTTCTGCTTGTTCATGTGAATGATGTTTGTACAAACACCATTGAGAAAATCCTGGGAGTGAGATATAACCACCAATATTCTCTTGTACCTGAAACATGGACTCCACAGTGTGATTCAATATATTTAATGGTACACAATTCTTTGAGCTTCAACACTTCACATACTTTGTCAGTAAATGAATGGAAGTTACTGAATCCAATGCATAACTTGCAAGACCTCTTTTTTTCTCACTTTTCTGGCATTATCCTAACCAGGCATATGAAAGTCAGGCTAGCAAAATTATATAAAATGTATACATACTGTGAAACCATTAATATTCGTGGGGGACTAATTTTTGTGGATTTCGTGGTTGAGTCAATCCACGAAATTTAACCCCAACGGACAAATAAAATTCCCCATTAATTTTATGTTCAAGAGTTGAAATCTACGAACTCATTTCCCCATGAAATTGCCGTTTTAACCATATCCACAAACTTTCATGCCCACGAAATTAGATGATTTTACAGTACTCTGTCAAAATATGAAAGAATCTATCTTTTTAACTACATATATAAACAGGAGGGCCAAGATGGCTCTAGGTCGCTCACTTGAGTAACACACCATAACAGTGTAATAAACAAGAGTGTTAACGAGTTTGATTTGACCAGGTGACCTAGTTTTTGACCCAATACGACCCAGCTTCAAACTTGGCCTAGAAATCATCAAGATAAACATTCTAACTAAGTTTCATGAGGATAGGGTCATAAATGTGGACTCTAGGTTGTAAACAAGCTTTTCCTTTGATATGACTGGATGACCTAGTTTTTGACCCGACACGACCCAGTTTCAATCCAGGCCCAGGGGTGTAGAAATGGGCCGGAAGCCGGAAAAATCAACCGGCTATTTGAGCATTCTCACCGGCTACTTTTTCCACAACATCGAAAATAAATCTTGTCAATTTTGTGTTCAAATCCGCGGAAACTTGATGGTATACGAAGCTGCATTGGCTCAATCTATAGTTGTACTCACCTGGTGAGTAAATAATTTGTTTACTTCCGCTGAAAAACCCGTTGCTATTTTTAAACACGCACTTGCAGCATTAGGTCGGTGCGTGACGTCATTAGTTGCATACCTCTAGTGAAATTTTACGGTGTGTACACCCCAATGGAGGGTGACAAGGTCAAGCAAAAAACACTTGATTGTTTTTTTTCAACCACAGATAAAGCGTAGTAAGTAAAACGTATATATCATGCGACTGAATCTACAAGTTTATACCAGCGTGATAGACCGATATTTTTGTTTTCACAGACTGATTTGTTGTCGCGGGAAATCTGGAATACACAAGACGAAAGTACATATATATATGCCGCATAATGTGGCTCGCAAGCGTGTCACTAAACGAAAAACAAACAAATAAACAAAAACAACACACACACACACACGTAATTTATTAACTAGATCTGACTTTTAATCAAAGATATCTAAGTTTTTATTTAATAAAGTACACAAAACACAACTCGTTTGTGTATTAGAACCAGATCTAGAATTTGCGTGTTGACTGTTGTGAATCTCTGTTGTAATTATATGACACTGGTTTACAGCAACTCTCTTGAAGAAGTTTGGTCGGTCAATCATATGCTTTGTTTTCGTATGAACTTTTGACCACTAATTACCATTCATTTTGCATTTTTGTTTTGTTTTAAGGCGGGAGGGGCTTGAAATGGATATGCAGAATTTTCTTTGAGTCTTGAAGAATTGTTATGAGTGTTGAACCTCAAAATATTGACTTAGATTTCATTTAAATATTTAATCTGTAATATTATGATTGAACATTGTTCAGATTTTCATAAATGTTTGCTTTTTTTTGTTAAAATTGTGTCTACCAGTCAATATTATATGTGCCAATTTTAAATGTTTTTTGAATTTCCTTTTACATACCGTAATTAAATTCATCAACAAGCCAAATAAATGATGAAAAACCTGCCTCAGATGACTCGAGTTTTGTCTTCCAGAGAAGTCAAAATCACTGTCGGCTCGGGGGGCTTTGCCCCCCTGATCCCCCCACAGGGGACATAGTCCCCTTGACCCCTACTGGGGGAGGTCCCCCAGACCCCCCTTCCTTCTACTTTGATTGATTTTCCTGCTACTTCAAAACATTTCTACACCCCTGCAGGCCTAGAGATCATCATGATAATCATTCAGTGCTAGCTTGTATCAAATCAAAGCATAAATGAAACCTCTACAGGCCCTTCCCCAGAAATTTTTAAAGGCGCGGGGGTAAAGTATGTGTGGTGGGATAAGGGGTGGGTGCGGGAGGGGTACCCCCTCCCGTGTTCGATTTTTTTTTAAAAATCGAACCCAAATTGTGCTTTTTTAAGTATACCATATGCAAAAAAACACAACAACATGTATTTCATTACTTCTACATTTTCACATAATGTTATAACCATCAATATATCATAATAATTATAGTGTTATTTCTAGAGCTCAAAAAGGTCAGAGTGCTGCCAAAAAGGGACAGAGTGTTGTCCGAAAGGGGCAGGGTGTTCTTTTCAACCTGAAAGTTATCATAGCAGCAGTTGCCTTTCTAGATGTCTATAGTTAATATGTATCCCATTTATCTTTATTGCACACTTAATGGAAATGTCACAGAATAAATTTAAGTGGTAAATCTTCCAAAAACCAGTAACAAAGTTTACAAAGGTTTTTTACTTACTTTATAGTTTAGGTTAAACCATTCAAGCCTTTCTCTTAAAAAATGTCACCAAGAATGTCAACGTATTCATATGAATATGAAAAAATGGAGGGTCTTAATATATTAGCTTATATAATCTTGAAACCAAGACCATGTTGTAAACAACATAGTTAAAGGCCTGTTTCAGGTCACATTGTAAACTAATAATTATCAAAAGTCATGTTGTATCGATCAGGTCTTTCATCAATATTTCATTAACAGAAAAGTGCTATTACAGTCAGGTTAAAGTTTACTAAAACGTATATCCAAAATATACTATCCGGATACTGGTACACTTTCGGAATGTTGTCCGAAAGTAGTTTTTACTCAGTTACATGACCTACTAGGGTAAACCAGAGATAGTTCCTCAAATTTTGATGTTTCTCATCGTAAAAAAATACACCGACTGTCAGCTTTTTTTGAAGGAAATACGGAAAAATTGCATACAACATCGGGAGTAATAAGACTTGTGAACGGTCATTCTAAACTTACTTTTACTTTCGATATTCATTAAAATTTGTGCATTTTCTAGTTTAAATTACAGTAGAATCAAACTGCATTGATATATACTTGTTATTATACTAAACAACGGTCTAATTTAAATTTTGCACAAAGAAATCTAGGGCACTTTTCACATGCTTGGTTATCAGCTGGCCGCTTACGCACCCCTTTTTGACATTTCACAGCATCCCTACTATTTATCAATTAGTTTTAACACTTCATTGATTCTCATTACTTGTGTGCACTCGCCGTGACGTAATCTGCTGATCAAAAAAATCGTCGAGGCATGTCAACAGGGAAATTACATATACACTACACATGAGGTATTTCACGGGGATGAAATCGCTTACTGATTTAAGACGCCGCGCTAATAATTGAGGCACCGCGCGGGATATTTAAGCGCTGCGGGAAGCAATATTTCGTGTTTTAAGCGCCGCGGTAGCGCGGCGCCTTATGCGGCTGGGGAACGGCCTGCTCTATATGGCTGAAAGGGCCAAAATAGAAAGATTGCCCCTGTCAGGGGCAGTAACTCTAGCACCCATGATGGAATCTAGCCGGTTTTCGAAAAGAACCTAGATCTTTTTGTGACTTAAGTTGTATGTAAGTGTGGTTAAAATCAAATATAAAATGTCACTTCCATCGTGTTAACAAGGTAAAAATTAACCAAATTTGGCTCTTTAAGGGGTCAGTCAGGGGCTGTTACTCCGGAACCTATGATTGGATCTGACAGATTCATCATGGAATCAAACATTTATTGTTGCTGAAGATATTTTGCAAATTTGTATCAAATCAAACCATAAATGAATTCTCTATATGGCTGCAAAAGCCAAAACAGCTAATTTTGGCCCTTTAAGGGGCCATAACTCTAAAACCCAAGATGGAATCTGGCCAGTTTTCAAAAGGAATAGTGATACTATGCCAATACAAGTTGTGTGCAAGTCTGATTAAAGTTGATTGCAAAATGTGGTCTCTACATGTTCACAAATCAAAAATAGCAAATTTTGGCCCTTTAAGGGTCCATAACTCTGGAACCCATGATGGAATCTGGCCAGTTTTCGAAAGGAACCAAGATCTTATGTCAGTCCAAGTTGTGTGCAAGTTTGATAAAAGTTGATTGCAAAATGTGGTCTCTATCGTGTTCACAAGTCAAAAATAGCAAATTTTGGCCCTTTAAGGGGCCATAACTCTGGAACCCATGATTGGATCTGGCCTGTTTTCGAAAGGAATCAAGATATTATAACAATACAGGTTGTGTGCAAGTTTGATTAAAATTGATAGCAAAATGTGGTCTCTATCGTGTTCACAAGAAATTGTGGATGGACGGACGGATGAAGGGCGATCACAACCATGTCACTATCTGACAGGTGAGCTAATAAAATGCTAGAAATATAGTTTTTATGATGGAGAAAAAGATTCACCCACTACTCCCCCAGTATATAATTTCGAAAGATTTGGATATAAATAAGACTTACTTCTTTAGTTCTTCCTCTAACCATACACAGGCATTAAGATCAAGGTGATTTGTTGGTTCATCTAGCAACAGTAGTGCCGGCTTTATAAACAGGGCTCTAGCAAGTGCAATTCTCATACGCCAACCTCCGGAGAAATGTTTTACAGCTGTATGCTGCATCTTTGTTGTAAAGCCAAGACCAGTGAGAATATAGGCAGCTTTCTGTTCTGCCTTGTCAGCATCTATTTCATCTAAATGCTCGTAAACATCCATCAAGCGTTCATGAGATTCTAAAAATTGGAGACAAATTGCATTATTTAATGTTCATACACTGGTCCATAAGCAGAAGGATAAAGTGTATATAATGTTGATAGGTCTTAACGTTTAAATATCCTTATTTCACAAACCTCAGCTGAAAATTTTACACAAATTGGTCCCAGAATTTTTTTCACGACAGCTCATGGATTGTTGGAGGGGCTGACTACAGCTTTTTAAGGCTTTTTCTGAGCAGAACTGTATCAAGTTAATTTAAAAGCAATGTTTCTATCTATGTTTATACCTACAAAGTTTAGTTCAGTGTTCCTATAAAAGCTTGTTAAGTTCAGTTTTATTGTAACATTTTCTCTCCACATTTTGGACCCTTGAGATTGGCTTCAACCATATAGGGATTTTGATTAAATAATTTGTCATATGAAATTATTCTAATGTAGATTTTCTAGAAACTTCAAAGGCATCACTTCTGAAGTCCAACAAAACCAGATTTAATAAAACAAGGCAGTTTGAAAGACAGCTATATTCCCCGCCGCTGTTATGGATAGTGAAAGGGTTGATGGTATTGGGTGGAAGTACTGATGTTGTTAAGTATATTTTATAGTGACCTTGACCTTGTGCCTGCATGGCTGACTCATGGGTTTTTGCAAACCTTCTCAGTAAGGTGAACATGACCAAAATTTTAAGAAAGTCCTTCAAGTGATTTAGCAGAAAAGGAGAGGACAGGAAATTGAAGGCTAAAACATTTGAGTTGTGACCTTGATCTTGAGCTGGCATGGATGAATTTTCAGTTCTGCACATTGTCTTGAAAAGCCAAGTCATATTAAAATCCTTCAAGTGGTATGAGAGACACAGAACGGACACAAAATGAAAGGCTCAAACCTTTGACCTTGAGATGACAACGCTGAGTCATGAGTTCTGCATATCATCTTAGAAAGGTGATCATTTGACCCAAATTTCATGAAAATCCTTCAAAGGGTATAGGAGATACAGAGCGGACACAAAATGGAAGGCTCAAAGATTTGACCTTGAGTTGTGACCTTGAACCAACATGGCTGACTCATGAGTTCTGCACATTGCTTTGATGAGTTGATCATCTGATCCAAGTTTTATGAAAATCCTTAAGTGGTTTAGGAGATACAGTGCGGACCAAAAACGGAAGGCTCAAACCTTTGACCTTGAGTTGACATGGCTGACTCATCAGTTCTGCACATCTTGATGAAGTGATCAACTGACTCAAGTTTCATGAAAACCTTCAAGAGGTTTAGGAGATACAGAGCTGACACAAAATGGGAAGGCTCAAACCTTTGACCATGAGCCAACATGGCTGACTCATGAGTTCTGCTAATCGTCTTGATGAGGTGATCATTTGACCCAAGTTTAATGAAAATCTTTTCAGGGGTTTAAGTTATATGGAGCGGACACAACTGTTATGGACTGATGGAAGGACATCACTCGTGGCAGGGGATAAACAACTGAAATATATACCATTATCATCTTTTGTGGCAAGTATCTCAGCTTCTTTCTCCAGTTTCAGTCTCACTTCATCAACTTCCATTACACAGTCCATGGCTGTTTTGTCACTTGGTGGCATCTCCCGACGTAACAAAAATGTGTCTATATGATCTGGTATAGGAAGTTCCTTCTGTGACAGTGCTGCTAACAAGGTAGACTTACCTGAAAATGGAATTATGGAATATTATTTTTGTTTACTGTTATAAGTTATCAATACAAAGTACAAACATGTTTGTAGTTTTTGAACACAAAATATAAAAGCTATTAGTTAGAACAACTAAGAAATATTTTCTTTTTTAATTTTCAATTCAATTTTTGCAGCAGATAAAAAATCTAATCTCTAGTCTGTTTGACAAGAAATAGCAAGACCCTCAGCTCTTGATGCTCCATTACTGCAAAACAAATTCCATGCACAATCTATGTAATACTATGTATGTTTTCAAAAAGCTTTCAAAGTTTTCAACATATAAAGCCAGGGCTAACAATTTTGCTACTCCACATCATATTCCTCATTTAATGATCATGTACAAATGAGGATTGCTGATACTAATATTATCATAACTTGCTGGTATAAATTTTAGGTATCAAACATCTGAACGCATAACAATAGCCATCGTACTGAGCTACCCTGGCACCACTTACCACATCCATTGAGACCTATCAAACCGTATCTTCGCCCACAATTTAACTCTAGTCGACTATCAACCAAAAGTTCAGCACCATGGAAACGTATAGTTATACTATCAAGATGAAGGTCACGACTGTCTACATGTGACGCGAGCACACCTGCCACGGACCTATATTTAGCTGCTAGCTGCAGTTCGTCCAGCTGTTCTGTGACACCGTTTATACCTGAAATTTGATTTTAGAAAGAAACTGTGAACTTAAAAACTACATAGTTCAATGCAATTAAACAAACTATAAATTTGCTCAATTTACCATGGCAAATTGAAACCTCAGATGGCCCACTGCAGACTTCAGTTGGTTGCTATGACAACCTATCAGTTACGTAAACAGACCACATGTCTAGAAACGTAATAAGCAGTATATATCATCACTGGTTGTATAGCCATTACCTAAATTGTGCATTTACAAAACAAAACGCACTTAATCTGCCTCACAATTTATCTCATTTAATAATTCTAAAATGAACAAGAGCACCGCCTTGCGGGTGCAGACGCTTATCTGATTTTTTTGTCTCTGTATAATAGAAATATTGTCCTACCCATGATTTTCTTAGTCCAAAAGGGGCCATAATTCTTGCAAAAAGCATTGCAGAGTTACGGTACTTGCTGTGCAGAATCAGCTTTTAATGGTGAATAACTGCTCCAAGTTTTAAAGCAATAGCTTTGACTGTTAAGGAGAAAAGTTGACCTAAGCACAAAACTTAACCAAGAAATCTGATTTTCTAAGTCCAAAAGGGGCCATAATTCTTGCAAAAAGCAGGACAGAGTTATATTTCTTGCTGTACAGAGTCAGCTTTTGATGGTGAACAGGTGTTGCAAGTTTCAAAGCAATAGCTTTGATAGTTTAGGAGAAAAGCTGACCTAAACATAAAACTTAACCAAGAAATCTGATATTTTCTAAGTCCAAAAGGGGCCATAATTCTTGCAAAAAGCAGGACGGAGTTATGTTTCTTGCTGTACAGGGTCAGCTATTGATGGTAAACAAGTGTTGCAAGTTTCAAAGCAATAGCTTTGATAGTTTAGGAGAAAATCTGACCTAAACATAAAACTTAACCAGGCAACGCCAACGCCGACCAAGTGATGACAATAACTCATCTTTTTTTTTTCAAAAAATCAGATGAGCTAAAAATCAGTTCAAAAGTTTGTTATAATGTGAAAAACTGCAAAATACTTACAAAGGTGAGTAAAACATTGGGGAAAAAAGTGATTTTGTGCCATATTTGATAATTTATCATGCCAACCAGGATACATTGGAGAAAGTTCTGTGACAACTGCTCTAGAGATGCTGCTATTTATGTGTTAACAATGTGAAATATAGCAATTTTCATTATTCCAAAAGCCACAACTTATTTGCATTATGAGCAATTTTGCTCATTATTTAACTTTTTTGAGATCTTGTGACGTGTATTTTATATAAGTTATGTGAAGATTACTCAAGAAATGTGGCTTCACATATCATGTATTTAACAATTTATCTTGTGAAATATGACAACGTTTACAAATTAACGGGCTATAGATTTGGTGCTATTTGAGCAACCTTGCCAGTGATTTCTTTTAAAAATAATGCAACTACCTGTGCCCATGAAATAGGGAAAATTAGCGTGCCAAATCCTAGTTTGTTTTGCTTATTAATTGTTTACATTTTGCTTTTTTCAACTAAGTTTATACTCTTGGTGTATTACCTATATGCATATTTCACTCATAAGCGTCTACATATATGGATGGAATCGCATGTGCGCACCAGTAAACGTTCGAAAAAATGTCCGGCAGGTGAACAGGTTTTATTGATAACCCTAAATATAGTGAGGTTACCTGCACGCCCATGCGACATATAGTGCAAAATACCATCTGTCAATTATGCAACACATACTCTGCAAATTTCAATTGAAATAAAAACTCGAGGGGGAAAATATGACTATTTTGGGTGAAAATAAGGTTTTATTGCAAGAGGGAACTGCCGATATTCGGCACCAAAAATAGCCAAAACAAGAAGCTGCGTTCAATAAACGCTTGATGCCCCCAGTGGCATCCTTGTCGATACAAAGCAACCAAGTCCAAAACAAGGTCAAGTTCAAGGTCAAACTGAGGTCAGGTGATGTGGAATGGTCACAGGTTACATCTGCATGAGTATCAATTCATTCTTGTAAGGGGTATTGATCTTAGACGAAATTGTTCCATTAAGTTAACCAAAAGATGGCCCATATAAAGCAACCTAAGTCCAAAATGAGGTCAAGTGATGTCTGAAGATGAGGAATGGTCACAGGTTACATCTGCATTAGTATCAAGTCATTCTAGTAAGGGGTACTGATGCTAGACGAAACAGTCCCATTTGGTTAACCTCGTACGGACGGGCGGACGGACGAACGGACAGGACAATCACTATATGCCTCCCGCATAAGTAGATGCCGGGGGCATAAAAATCACTGCTAACTTGTCTAAGATCCTGTGAAACTTCAAACAGGGATTAATGACTAAAGTAAATCTATCCAGCTTACCATTACTAGCTCCATTACTACTGCCATTAACTTCTGTGCCATTTGGAAGCGGTGCATCTTCATCAACGCCATTGGCTGTCCCTTCAGTAGGTTGCTGCTTCTTACCACGCTTGGCTGCCTCTTTTTTCTTCTGTTCTCGCTTTTTCTTTGCATCTGAAGGCATGTTCACACTTTATAGGATTATAAATTCTGAAATAAAACAAATCAAAATCTGAAATTCAATGTAACTAACATATGATAAAGTAAAACATTAACAGATTTAGTCTCCTGACGAAAGACTGGAATTAGTTTTAGTGTTGAAAAGGCAAAAAATCTTCATCAAAACAATAATTTCATTTCAGTACAGTACTATTGCAGTATTTGACAAATAAACTGGAAGGGGGTGGGGGGTATTTAGAGGGACCATATGGGGAATGTACATTATGAGGCATAAGTGTCTAGGCATACGGATCCGTACCTCTTGCTAAGACTGTTAGGGGTTGTCTAGGGGTTCGGACCTCTTTTTCCAGAGATTTAGGGTTATTTACTTCTTTAATTTTGTTGAGAATGAAATATCAAATATGGCTTAATCAATATAATTATCTTATTTTTGTAAGTGTTATATTTCCAATATTCTTTTTGATGACACAATCTCAAGATAATAATTCATTCGAAAAAAAAAGATCTGCAGGGAGTGAACCTGCAGCCCTGACAAAAAACATGTACTATTGATTATTCACCAGCACCTTAGACCTCTCGGCCATCGTGGCAGACGACATTGAAGGTGAATACTTTTATTATAAGTTATGTTACAATTGGTGATAACTTCTGTGTCTTGGCTCTGTTGGTAAATTGAACTGTGCAAAACCAACCAAGTTCAGATTGATCCTCGTATTCCTTGGACTTGTAAGCAATTTGTGTTGAAACGCTCGGAGTAAGTTATCTTTACTTCTTATTGCATGTATAGTAAATCAGGGTTTTCCCTCGGGTTTTTTATTTGGGAGTCCATGGACTCCCAGGGCTGCTAATTTAAGGGTCCCTAATAATTTTTGGGGGTCCACAAATTATTGATCTTGAAAATGGACATTATTACTATAAAAATTTACCCTAAAACCGAATGAACTTAATTGTACCTTTTTAATTTAGATAGCAGTTGATTCAATATTTCGGAATGGTATCTTTCAAAATAATAATAATAATAATAATAAAGTCTTTATTTAACGAGGCAACACAGTTGGGTGTACCCAGTCTTCCCTGTGAGCCTCAAATGTACATATATACAGTAAACACAAATTAACAAATTAAAGTAAACAAAGTCATGAAGGGATTATAATGCAAAATAGCATATATAAGAGGATTACATGAAATTTACATAAGGAAGGTAATAGAATAAACAACATGGTTTTATGTAAAGTTACACTGAAAGCAAAAGTAATGAAACAAACAATATACAATTATTTGTTAATTATTTATAGTTTTAAATAAGTACTCTGATACCAAAAAATATCATAGTTCTCATGCGGTTGATAGATGTTGTTGCCCACTAGAGAACCACCATTTTAAATAATTGCTTTTGAATGTGTTCAGGTTTGTTGATGTTCTTATATGATAAGGAAGTGAGTTCCATAATTTTGCACCAGAGTATGCCAGTGATTTTCTATAGAATTCAAGTCGAGGTTTTGGAACTAAAAGTAGTCTTTGATCATATGATCTCAATGACCTATTTTCAGTATACGTAAATAGTTGCTTCATGTAACTAGGGAGAAGGTTGTTAAGAGATTTGTATACTAATATGGCTTTTTTATAATTAACTCTATCTTGAAATTTCATCCAGTTAAGTTGAATAAATAAATCGTCTGTTGGTGTGTCAATGTCTTTATCTAAAATAACACGAGCTGCACGTTTTTGGAATTTGTACATGTCATTCAAAAGCTCAGTGTTACAGTTTCCCCAAATAGTGCAACAGTAATCTAGATGAGGAAGAATGTATGCATTGAAGAACATTTTTCTAGTATGGAGATTTAAAAATTGTTTTAATTCTCATAAGCAAATATAATAAGGAGTTGCATTTATTCAGTGTCATTTGAACATGCATTTTCCAGTTAAGGGTATGATCAATATGAACTCCCAGGAGTTTTTCTGTGGTTGAAGTTTGTATAGTTTTATCTTTGAGAGAAATATTTGAGTCTTTGATAGTATTATATGTGTGGTTTGAAGGTGAAATGAACATTGCTTTAGTTTTTTTCAGCATTTGTAATCATTGAATTTCGTTCACACCAGTTTTGTACAGAATCAAGATCAGATTGAAGATTGTTACTAACTGAGATGATAGTATTTCCGTAAGATGATAAAGTGGTATCATCTGCAAATATATCTGATGTTGAATTTGATAAGTGTAAAGGCATATCATTTATGTAAACAATGAAAAGAAGAGGTCCTAAAACTGAGCCTTGTGGCACACCAGACAGTATATCTTGAGCACTGGAATATTTTCCAGACACATGAACTTGCTGTGAGCGATTTGTGAGATATGACCAGAACCAAGTAATTGCATTTTCATCAACATTATATAATTTCAGTTTTTCAATGAGTAACTTGTGATTGATAAGATCAAATGCTTTAGTAAGATCTAAAAAAAATAGTTCCAACAAGATTTTCTTCATTTATTGCTTTTATCCAGTTGTCAATAATAGTAGTTAGAGCAGTTTCGCACGAGTAGCTTGTTCGAAACCCTGACTGATTTGGGTGAAGAAGAGAATTATTTTCTAGAAATGATTTGAAAGTGTTACTGACATGTCTTTCTAACACTTTTGATAGAATTGGTAAGATTGATATTGGTCTATAGTTTGTTTTGTCACATTTAGACCCTTTTTTATACATAGGTGTAACCTTTGCCCTCTTAAATATTGCTGGAAATATACCCTTTGATATACTTAGATTAAATATCTTTTCTAGAGGTTTAGATATGATCTGAGCACTTATTTTAAGAAATTTTGGGCCTATGCCATCAAGTCCAGTTGATTTACTCAGATCAAGTTTTTGCAGCTCTTTTTCTATGAATGTGCTTGTGACTTTTGGTATTGAAAATGGAGAATCTAGTTTAGTATGGATTGCAATAAACTCCTGTAATTTTATTTTATCACTTTCTGATAAGGAGGAACAATTTTGAGGGGCTGATTTGAAAATGTCAATGAAATAATTGTTAAATACTTCTGCTGTTTTAATTGGATCTGAGATCTGAGTCCCCTCCTCATCCTGAATGTAGTTGGTTTGGTGATTGGTGACTTTACCTGATAATTGTTTAAGATTTTTCCACAATTCTTTGGCATGTTTTTTATTGTCATTTATAGTTTCAGAATAGTATCTTTTTTTAGAATTGTATATGAGGCTTTTAACTTTGTTTCGCCAAAATTTATATTGTGCCCTGTCATTGAGCTTTTTTTGCCTTGTCTCTTTCTTTGGTAGCTTGCAAAATCTCTGGATTGTACCAGTCTGGTAAATGTACATGTTTTACACGTTTTTGTTTGAATGGAGCATGTCTGTTTAATACATCATTGAACAATGAATTAAAGGTATCTAAAGCATCATTTGGGTCCTCATATATGTCTAAAATTGACCATGGCTGTTGTTCTAGTGATTCTAGAAAAACTGATTCATCAAAATGCTTCATGTTACGATACTGAATCATATGATGTAAAGGGCCTTTAGGAACTGTACTGGAGACCTTTCTTGTGAAACACACTGGAAAATGGTCACTAATTGATATGGCTGGAACATTAATTTCAGAGAATATTTTGAGAAAAATTTGTATATAGATGATCTATTATTGTTTTAGTTGTGCAGGTTACTCTAGTGGGCATGTCAACAAGTTGTTTTAAATTGAAACTGTTAGTAATATTATCCCAAGAATTGTTGTTAGTAGCTTTAGTAATAGGATCATAGTTATAGTTAAAATCTCCAGTCAAAATAATTTCTTTGTTTTCATTAAATATTTTCTCAATAGTGTATTCTAATTCACAGTTCCATTCCACATTTGAAGATGGAGGTCTATAGATGTAACCAAATACGAATGGCTTTTGTTTGTTTTTCTGTACTTCAAGCCAGATCGCCTCAGTTTTATCAGATTCTAAATCAAACCTACGTACACATTTAAAGTTTTGATTCACAAAGACAATAATCCCACCACCATTTGTTTTTCTGTCTTTACGAAACATCTGGTATCCACTTATTTGAAATTCACTGTCACAGAAGCTGTCGTTCAAAAATGTTTCACATAGTCCAATGATATCGAAATATGTATGATTATGAAGTAGAATTTTTAATTCATCAAATTTTGGATATATGAGCTTCACAATTCAGACCGATAACAAAAGGTGTGATAGTCTTTTTGTTATGATCAAATAGCCAGTAATTACCGGCAATTAACGTGTCACCTCGTGTCAATTATGTTGTTCACAGTTTTATCTCGGTTAAAGATAATACTCGATCCTTAATTAGTATCATAATTTTTGTGATTTATTAATATTTTTTCATCAAAATACTTTAAATTTATATGAAAATAATTTTGTTAAATAAAAAAATAAACCATTCGATCTTTTACGAAACGTAACGGCAATCTTAGATTTTAGCGGTGACAGTTAGCGCGGAGAGTAGTTTCCCTTTACCAAAATGGCCAACATCAATAACAAAAAATGTTTTGAAGTTGGAAAATCGTCTATACCTGTGTATAATGAGCACCCACAATTCGGGGATGGTCCCGGTGGTAAAAAACTGCGCATTTTACATGGGTATCTGCGCAAAGGAGGCTTCAGTGCAAAGGAGTTTCGTGACCGATTTTGCGGGTCCAGTGGACGCAGAGGCACTAAAAAATGCGAGTTCAAAGCAGTAAAAGCGCGTCAGGGACGCAGAAAACCTGCGTCTGGGAAAACCCTGGTAAATGGTAATTTTTTAAAACATGCTGAATATGTAACAAAACATATTCAATGTTTGAGATATATGCTCAGTGTGTTTTAAAAGACTAAAAATGTTGGCTGATGTTTTGCATGAACAGAGAGGGAAAGGCGGCTTGACCTCCAAGACTAGTGTCTGTGAAAAAAACTGCATCCAATGCCATCCACATGCGGGGATATTTTCTGGAATAGCTCTTTAAATAACGGCTTTATCAAATTTTACTAATTCTTTAATAATTAATCCATAAAATACATTTAAACCCAATCAGAACATTCTTTTTTTTTCTCAAGAAATTTGAGTGTTTTCCTGTGTTCGGAAAACCTGCTTAATTTTTGGGCAGTGGCTAGGGATCCGGTAACTGGACATCTAGACCCAGAGCCTAGGGGTCCGGTAATCAATATGAATACTGAATATAGTATTTAGGCCAGAGTTCTTTGATTTTTCGTTACTCAGACCCGCCGACCCTATTTTCCGTCATTTTCGAAAAAAAAAAAAATTGAAATTTTAAAAATTTCAAAATTATTTTTGGGCAAAGATCGATGTTTTGCTGCATTCCAACGACGATGATAACGTCGATATTCGTCAGCGCATTATCCGTCAGTGTCATATAGGCGCAATTTCCGCTCAAATGGAAGCGTCTCCCGTACGTAAACAAAAACTTGAATGAAATTTAAGATTGTCTTTGAACGATTTATGCGCGATGCAAAAGCGGAATATTTGGTTTGAGATCTAGTATATCTAGACAAAAAAACAACGAAAAACACGTTCTGTAAAGGTTACGGTCAGTAACGGTGTCTCAAAATGTTAGAAAAACAGATTTACCCGACGTAAGTAACAACGGCAACACTGAATGTGAATTTGACATGCCTTTGGCAGTTATATATTACATGAGAATGAGGTATAGGAGCAACAAAGTGCTGCCAAACAAAGGAGTCATCCGTTTCAGATTTTGGGTTTTTTTTACCAGGAGGGAAAGGGGCCCAGGCCTGTGATTTGGAGCAAAAACAACTCTGTGTTTGGGCAAATGGGAATAAAAACTCTGATGTAAAGTCAGTAGTTTTTGGGGAAAACGGCATAATTTAAAAGATATTTTCTGAGGGAAGGACCCTATTATGAAGGGGATAAAACCCTGTGATATGCTTATGAAGACATATATATATTACAAGTTGCCTGATTGGAGGTATTTATCTATATATTCCATTGCATACAAATCCTTTTCAGGGACCTATCTAGCTACTTATGCTTTCAGTCATTTGCTGGCCATCAAATATAAAATAAAGAGTGGCCTGACTTTGAATCACTTGCCCCTGACCACTGTGGGATCGAGCCCCACTCAGGTCATCATGTGGAAAAGATATCCAGCTGGCTGACAGAAGGTAGGCCATTCTACCCTGATGCTAATTCTTGCCTGAGATGATGCCCAGAGGAGTACCTGGGGTCTTCCTGCACCATTTAATTCTGGAAAGTCACCATATGACCTAAAAAATTGTGTCAGTGTGACTTATAACACAACAAATAAATATTAAAATGTATTAAATAAAGATCTTGATCACAAAAGTTTATGAATTAACAAGAGCTGTCCGTAAGACAGCCAAGCTCGACTATTCGAAATATTGTCCCAGAAGCAGGAAAATATTACCCAATAAGGTTAAATATCAAAAGAGTTTTAAGTTCAAAAGGGGGCATAATTTGACCAAAATACATATCAGTTATGGGACTTGCTGCTATCAACTAGTTTTATAACCCCGAAGGCACATGTGAAGTTTCATTTCAATATCTGCATTAGTTTTGGAGATAGAAACTCGCATGTAAAACTTTAACCAGAATTTTCAAAGTCCAAAAGGGGGCATAATTTGCCCAAAATACATGCCAGAGTTATGGAACTTGACCAAGTGAGGTTGGTAATTGATCTAGAAAAAGAAAAAATAAGTTTTAAATCTATATGCCTTTTAGTAATTGCCGTATGTACTTGCACGCAAAACTTTAACCAGGATTTTCTAAGTCCAAAAAGGGGAATAATTTGCTCAAAATACATGTAAGAGTTATGGGACGTGATCCAGTGAGGTTAGTAATTGATCTAGAAAAAGAAAAAATAAGTTTCAAATCTGTATGTCTTTTAGAAATAGCTGTATGTACTTGCACGCAAAACTTTAACCAGAATTTTCTAAGTCCAAAAGGGGGCATAATTTGGCCAAAATGAAGGTCAGAGTTATGGGACTTGCTGCTATCAACTAGTTTTATAACCCCGATGACACATGTGAAGTTTCAAATCAATATCTGCATTAGTTTTGGAGATAATAACTTGCATGTAAAACATTAACCAAAATTTTCTAAGTCTAAAAGGGGGCATAATTTACTCAAAATACATGTCAGAGTTATGGGACTTGACCCAGTGAGGTTGGTAATTGATCTAGAAAAAGAAAAAATAAGTTTCAAATCTATATGCCTTTTAGAAATAGCTGTATGTACTCGCACGCAAAACTTTAACCAGAATTTTCTAAGTCCAAAAGGGGGCATAATTTGGCCAAAATGAAGGTCAGAGTTATGGGACTTGCTGCTATCAACTAGTTTTATAACCCCGAAGACACATGTGAAGTTTCAAATCAATATCTGCATTAGTTTTGGAGATAGTAACTTGCATGTAAAACTTTAACCAAAATTTTCTAAGTCCAAAAGGGGGCATAATTTGCTCAAAATACATGTCAGAGTTATGGGACTTGATCCAGAGAGGTTGGTAATTGACCTAGAAAAAGAAAAAATAAGTTTCAAAGCTATATGACTTTAATTGATGGCTGTATGTACTTGCATGCAAAAACTTAACCAAGGTGTGATGCCGACGCCAGGGTGAGTAGAATAGCTAGACTATTCTTCGAATAGTCGAGCTAAAAATAAAGTATGCACATGCTAAAAATGAAACCAGCCGATTAGACCATTGAAAATTGCTATTCAATCATCAATTTAATACTCGCCGGAGTTGTTATGACCAAGGGCAAATAGTACCCATGCCCAAAGAGTGATTTTGTTAAAGTTTTTTAAATCAATTTTATGTTCAAGATAATAAAGAAGTTAAAACACAGAATGGTAATTTTCTTTGTATTACATGTTAAATGCGTATTAAAGTAGTGTTAAAATCCTTTCAGGCAACACATTTGAAGTGATCACTTATTGTCTGTTGTTTTAGTAAATTTTACTGCCTTTTTATTTTTATTTTTTGCCCTCCTCCTGTCAACATTTGTCTGCCCAAAATCCGAGTAACAAAAAAAAAAACTCTGGCCTTAACAAGAGGAGACTATAATTTATCTATCAACAAGCAGCTAACGCCTAACGGCGTTTTGTCCAGGTTTTCCGAATTAGGTGATAATGAGTTAAATTTCTAATATTTTAAGGCATATAATAAATAACCCCCAAATTAATTAGCACTATTGAAGAGAAAAGGGAAAAAAAAGAAATGGACAGGTAGAAAATGAAATTAAAGAAATAAATTGATGTAAAAAAATCAAAGTAAGGATAAGTAGTTGTTGAGAACAAGAGCTGTCACAGGAGACAGCGCGCTCGACTATTTCAATGCTGGGTAGTGAAGTGGAGGTATGGTGGATGATTCAGTTTTTTGAGTTTTTATGTACAAAAATAAGTTCTTAGGCTGTTTACTGATTTTTGGATTGCCTTGGTCAGGGATTGGAATGTCGAATATCATGTTTTCAATATAGTCCCAATAAGCTTTCCACTGTTCTTTTTGTATTTGCTTTTTTAGATGGCTAAGGTTACTTGTCTTATGATCATGTTTATTCCGTTTTGTTAATTGACTCTTATATCTATTCATTTTCTTTCTTAATTCATTAGTAATCCAGGGTAATTTGTTACGATATTTACTCATTTTAAATGGTATGTTTTTGGAGATTGAGTCTTGTACTAGTTGTAGTTTGTTTTAAAAATATTCCAGAGTTCATTTACATTGTTTATATTCTGTTTTTGTAATATTTCAGAGAATGTTGTGCTTAAATAATTTTTGATACCATCCCAGTTTGCTTTAGAATACTTAAAAATTTGCCTTGGTTTAGGTTTACATCTACGAAGGGATGTATTACAAGTGGAGAGAACTATATCATGATCAGCTTCACCGATTGGAGGAATTGTTTCCATGTCATCAATGATTGATGGATAATTAGTGAAAAGAAATTAAAGAAGATCTAAAGTTTTATCATTACGAGTTGGTCTTTTGACTAGTTGAGTAAGTGAGTGATCTTCAATGATATCGAACAATTCTTGATGTTGTTTGACATTTGGTTTACTAGAAATAGTACTGGATGACTTCCAGTCGATGTTGCCCAAGTTAAAGTCACCGCCAATTAATAAGATTGATTTAGAGTTTGTATTTATTCTACAAAGAGACTCGTTTAGGTACTGTAAGTCTGTAAGGAAGTATCATCATCTGGCTGCAGTCTATAAAAAGAGCCAATAATCCGTTTTCTACAACTGAACAGTGGAACTTCCACCCAAATAATTTCACAATTAGTTTGGAGTTCATTACTCTGAACTGATTGATAATCATTTTTGACAGCAATCAGTACACCACCATGACTCTGACCTCTTTTATTTGGCGGCCTATCTTTTCTGTATACAGTAAACATGTTTGAATCGAAAAATTCTGATGATGATACAGAAGGGTCAAGCCAGGTCTCAGATCTCCAATAATGACATATGGGCGGACAGAGTCTATAACTATAAGTGCATCCAGTTCTGGAATATGTATGAAATCATGTTTTTAGAAGGTGCAGAGGACAAAAGGACATAATCAATGTTTTTACAGTAAAAATGTTGTTGTGAAATAGTATTATCAGTCTTCCAAATATATGTCCGGTGACTGTTGATAATGAAGTGCGTTTCTTTACCCCTTTTGAGCCTCAATATATCCAATCTTTTATGTCTGATTGTTTGAGTTTTAAATTTTCAAATGACAAATGAGCTGAAGATTTAACTGGGCAAATTTCATGTTATAGTGGCCATTTTTCATAAAATGGCAAAGGAAAAAAAACCGATTTCTGTCCGGTGACTGGTCGGCACCCAGTAGCCACTTCCTATTTTTTCAGGTCCATTTTTTCAGTTGATCTTAAAAATCTACAACAGACGAACTTCTTCATTTGATAACGATAATGTTTTCTTCAGATTAACAGAAACTATTTTTTAAATTCATACTAATACATGTTCCCTTTTCAGGGGGGAAATACCGCCGTTTCGGCCTCTTTGTCACAATGTGTCACATCTGGCGAGAGGAAAATCGGGAAAATGTGAAATTGGTCAATTAAATCTTTGCCATTATTAACATAAAATTGTTACCTGATGGCCATATTAGCATTACAGATAAACTTAAGTAAGCTATACCTTTGATCTTGTGATATTTTTGGGTTTTTTTCTGCTTAGAACGTCAGCGAGAACATGTGTTTTTCTAAAAATAAATTTTCTTCCGGAAGTTGCGAAAGAAATTCTTTAGCTGGTTCCCTCGGTTCTTTTTAATAATCTGGTTCCCTGTCCAATATTGGTTCCCATTTGAAGTTCGTAGGGGACCAGAAAAGGAGTTATATTTCTAATTACTGAATATATTGCATTTTTCAACAAACGTATGAATAATATGATAAATTCACATACCTGAAGGAAAATTAATCTGTGAAACTTTATAAAACTGTGATCTGATAAACTCCTTTTCGCATTTGGAATGCTATGCGAAAAGCAGTACATTTTTCTAATTACTGAATATATAATGCATTTTTCCAAAATAATATGATAAAATCACACACCTGAAGAATAAATAAATAAATTTCGATGTTGACTGAAAAATCTGTGACACTCATAAAACCCCGATCTGATGAACTCCTTTTCGCATATGTGAATTCTATCTATCTATCTATCTATCGATCGATCCATCCATCCATCTATCTATCTATCTATCTATCTATCTATCTATCTGTCTTCCGTTAATGTCAAACCCCTCACAGGAATGTAGACATTTGGCGTGTCAAACCACAAAGAATATTAAAAGACTGAACTGTAAAAAGATAGTTAAAAGCAAGGAAAAATAGCTTGGTTAAAAGTAAAAGTTTAAAAGCAGCTATCAGGAAGTTTAAGGTGAGACATGATCAATACAGCAAATGGCTGCATTGAACTGCTCAGGGGTTGGGAGGTGGACAACAGCAGGAGGGAGATAATTCCAGTAATACACTATTCTGGCGAAGAAAGAATACTTTAAGCAATCTGTAGTTGCCGTGAATATCTTGTAACTGAGTGAATGGAAGTGACGTGTTGGGCGAGTGAAGGGAGCTAAGAAGCCTTCTTTGGGGATGGCTACAACTTCATGGTGGACTTTGTACAAAAGGGAAAGTCTACTATCAATACCTCTGAGATCAAGGCGACGAAGTTTGAGAGATTGTAACATGTGTGACACTGGAGGTTTGACGGTAGTCAGCCTTAATCCAGCGAGCTGCCCGTCTCTGGACAGCCTCTATCTGCTCTATGAGGGTTTAGGTTACAGGGTGACTACACTTCAGAGCCATATTCCAGCTGGGGTCTAACGAGCGTCTGGTTAGCCATAGACTTAATGGGTTCAGATTTGACCTTGATGTTTCTGCGCAGAAACCCTAACGTTTGATTTGCTTTCTTTGTTGACCTGTTGATGTGGGCGTCTCATGAAAGATTATTTGATATATCCACGCCGAAGTATTTGGTCGAGGTGACTGATTCGAGTAGAACTCCATGGATGTAGTACTGGATGGGAACAGGATGTTTCCTTCTTGTGACGTGGATAGTTTGACATTTGGAGGGGTTATATTCCGTATCCCACTCCAACTCCCACCCTTTAAACATTTTGAGGTCATTTTGGAGGGTAACTAGCCGATTCATTTGCAGATGACAGTGTCAGAAAGACTGCTGTATCATCTGCAAAGAGACGGACTTTGGAGTTAATATTTCGTGGGAGGTCATTGATATAAAAAGAGCAGAGGACCAAGGACGGACCCATGGGGAACACGGACGGGACTGGGATGGCATCGGAACTGGTGCCATTAAGGACAACTGATTAATTGGATATGGTTATCAAGGAAACTTTTAATCTACTTGAGGGTTTGACCTCTGACTCCATAATAGTGCATAAAACATAAAACAACAACAACAAAAAAAAAGGACATATAGGAAAGCCTTATTGAAATGAAATAGTATGAGATCAACTTGTTTCTTATCAATTCTGTGCGAAAAAAGTATGAATACTAATTTAAAATTGAATTCATAAATGAAAATTTAAAAGTTCAAATATAAAACCTTTATTTGATGAATTTGCATGATAAACAGTAAGTATTTGACATGTGTTTACAATACCACCTTTCTGGGGAAAAAATCAACGAAAAAAAAAGAACAAAAAAAAAACAAAAAAAAAACAGACAGGCTATAAATTTAGTCACGGTATTTATGGACCATCAGCTTAGAATTAAATTTCATGAGTCTGAACAATTATAATGTGGTCATCCATGGCTCTAGAGGTAAATATATACGAATTTTAACTGGCTGTCTTGTTCGAGCCTAAGTATTTGTGAATAAGTGTTAATACTGTTCAAATTGTCAACCTATTAATATATGGAATTAAAGTAAGTAGTCTGATTTGTTGGCAGAAAAATAAAGGAAATTCAGTCTTTGATAAAGGAAAAGTCTAAGGATAAAATTCATAAAATACATTTTCGTCTTTTTCTCAGAATAAAAATTCACAACTTTGTAAAGCGTTTGAAGTGATTCAATTTCTTTATTTACATTGCATTACTGAAATTACATTCCATATTCTTTCTTCCATCCATTCTTCTCTGGAACAGTACCTCTCCAGGTGCCATATTTTATTCCGATACTGTGCAATTATCATGGCAAAGCCACATTCCAGGCAATCCGTAAACACACAGCTCTTAACATGACAAAGTAAAACATATAAACAACAAGCTCAAAACGTAAAAATAAAGGAACATATTGCGGAAACATGTTGGAACTGTCAGGTGCAAAAACACCGCTGGGGTTTTTAAACCGGTTAATTCGGCACAAACCTTTACACTCTATATCCACACCATATTCCGAGGATATAGAACAGTATAACTATAGTAACTAAAAGCACGAAATGTAAAACACAAAATTGCTGGTGTAAATAATTATATAAAAAGGCCATTCAATATTACCATAATACAAATCCGTTTAAGCCTATGTCAAGGGACATAAAGGGTATTGTACATTTCTTTAAATCTTAAAGCTAGACTCAGTCAAACCTAATATAGTAATATTTTTCTTGGTTGCGTTCTGTTTCTTAAAGTTTTTATGAGTGAACCATTTACGCATGTACTCTATGTAGTTACAAAAGGCAGAGCAACAGCAGAAACAAATACAACTGGAAAACTGCAATGACTCAGATTACGAATACTGCACAATGGCCATGTTTTGATATACCTTGTCACAGAGTTACTATTTAACTTAAAAACACATATGAATTACGATAGCAATATTAAGTAGAATATTTTCGTAGTTGATAACGACAGTTTTTTGGTAACGTAATGATAATTGGCCATTGAAGTTTTCAACAGAATTACTTTCTCTTGCAATTCTGATTTATTGAAAACTATACATTACGTAAGCTCGGACGGAGAACACCACTCTTAATATGAAACGTTTACAAGACGTTAAACTTATTCCAACTTAAAATATGGAGAGATATTAACCCATTACCTGTCGTTAGCCTGCATTCCCTTACCGGATATAAATATGTTATTTGATAAAAGGAGAGGAGTTTACAAACTGCATGACAGATTCACATCGTAAAATGTTTAACAATGCTACAAGCTGAAAAAGCTTTATTGAAATTACATACAAGAAATGTAACAATCTTCCTGGTAAAATTTCTTTTAATTAATTAAAGCAGTGACTCGTTCAGTTTTATTTAGATTTTGTGTAGTGTGATATATAAAGTGAAGCAATACATGTATGTACCGACTAAAGAAACCATGTAATTGTTGACTTAATTTTTTCTATATGATTTCGCCAGAAGTTTTACTGACTACAAAGGTGTTTACCAGAGTTTGTATATATATTGTCGCAATATCTTCTCACGTGGGGTTTAACAGTAGTTAGAAATGAAGTTATGCGATTTAATAAATTAGTAGAGGTATACGCGCATGAATTAGTTAAGAAAAGACCTTAATGTGACTGTTTATGTAACTAAGGACTCCAATACATACTGGAAAGTGGATTTCGCAATCTGACCACGGTGTCGGCGCATTTACCTGAATTGACATGTATAGTCATACAGAAAACAAGGATATACGAAACAAGGATATATAAATGTATACACAATTATGCTGCTTGACAATAGAAGTAATAAATAATCAAAGTAATTTTATCTTTAATAATAGAACCTTGTGCACCATTAAACAGAAATCTGTTCGCTTAGTACCTTTATTTAGTCATGTTCTGACCTTTATGGATATTGTTTTCATTTTAAGCATGATAAATTTTATTTTATTTCCCATAAAAATGACGTTTCTACTAGCATAAACATTACCCCCAATTAAATATATCAGTATTACAACTATAACATCGTTCTCGGGGACGTTATCATACGAAATTAATCGGCAGTTGCCGTTCTTATTTTCTCTTAATGTTAAAAGATAAGGCTAGATTTCCCGAAAGCACAGAGCACCCCAAACACAACAATAGAGCCACGCACCGCAAAGTAGGCCCACAACAAAAGGATGCTGTAACGGATAAATATTGTAGACGGGTTGCTCCAAAAATCCAACAAGTACATTTTGGTTATATGCAAAATACAGAAAAAGGGGGGTTTGATAAAATTTAATGCAGCTAGCCTCCTTATTTATGACGTCATAACCTTTTCCCAGTCGCGTGTCCGCACAAAGATACATGGGAAGATAAATTCGATAACTCACTTTAATCTACAATGCAGTATAGGTCTCTTTATTTCTCAGTAATTTTCTCACACAAACCGCTGTACATTGTTAGCTTTAATTCTGGCACAGGTGGGCACCTGGGTAGAACCACCGACCTTCTGCATACCAAATGGATTACTTCCTCAAGGTCTGGGGTAAGTTATTTAAAGTCAGAGCTTTTGACCATTCATCCACCAAACACCGACTGCTACACATAGCCTTAACAACACCTAGCTGCATATCCTGGCTGCATATCAAATTTTATTAAACCCGGGCTCCTACACCACACTAAGCGTTATCAAACACTTGCTGTACACTAAGTCTTATCAAACACTGGCTGATCAAACACAATCTGTACACTAAGTCTTATCAAACACTGGCTGATCAAACATAGGCTGTACACTAAGCGTTATCAAACACTGGCTGTACACTAAGTCTTATCAAACACTTGAAGATCAAACGCAGGCTGTACACTAAGTGTTATCAAACACTGGCTGTACACTAAATCCTATCAAACACTGGATGTACATTTTTAAAAAGCGTTATGAAACACTCACTGTACCTAAGTCTTATCGAACACTGGCTGTACATTAAACCTTATCAAACACTGGCTGTATACTAAGCCTTATCAAACACATGCTGCCTTATCGAACACTGGCTGTACACTAGGCCTTATCAAACACTAGCTGTACACTATGTCATATCAAACACTAGCTGTACACTAGGTTTTATCAAACAGTGGCTGTACACTAAGCCCTTATCAAACACACCCTGATCAAAAAAGCAGTAAACTAGGCTTTATCAAACACTGGCTTTACACTTAACCATATCAAACACTGGCTGTACAATAAACCTTTTTAAACACTGGCTGAACACTAAGCATTATGAAACACTGGCTATCCAATCAAAACACATGCCGATCAAACAGTGGCTGTACATTAAGCCTTATCAAAACGTGGCTGTACATTAAACCTTATCAAACACTCACTGATCACTAAGCATTATTAAACACTGGCTATCCAATCAAACACAGGCTGATCAAACACTAGCTAAACACAAGGCCTTATCAAACACTGGCTGTACACTAAACCTTATCAAACACTGGCTTTACACTAAGCTTGCTGTACACTGGGCCTTATCAAACACATGCTGCCATATCGAACACTTGCTTACACTAGGCCTTATCAAACACTAGCTGTACACTAAGCCTTATCAAACACTGGCTATACACTAAGCCTTATCAAACACTGGCTGTACACTAAGCCTGATCAAACATTGGCAGCACTAAGCCTTACCAAAAACGGGCAGTACACTAATCCTTATTAAACACTAGCTGTACACTAAGCCTTATCAAACAGTGGCTGTACATTAAGCCTTATCAAACACAACCTCATCAAACACTGAAAGTACACTAGGCTTTATCAAACACTGGACGTGCAATAAACCTTATCAAACACTGGCTGAACACTTAGCCTTATCAAACACAACCTCATCAAACACTGACAGTACACTAGGCTTTATCAAACACTGGACGTGCAATAAACCTTATCAAACACAGGCTGAACACTTAGCCTTATCAAACATTGGATATCCAATCAAAATACAGGCCGATCAAACACTGGCCGTACAATAAACCTTATCAAACACTGGCTGACATTAAGCCTTATCAAACAGTGGCTGGACATTAAGCCTTATCAAAATTTGGCTGTATGTTAAACCTTATCAAATGCTGGCTTTACATAAAACCTTATCAAACGCCGGCTGATCAAACACTTGCCGTACAATAAAGTTTATCAAACACTGGCTGAACACTAAGCATTATCAAGCAATGGCTATCCAATCAAACACAGGCTGATCAAACACTGGCTGTACACAAGGCCTTATCAAATATTGGCTGTACACTCAACCTTTTCAAACACTGGCTGTACACTAAGCCTTATCAAACACTGGCTTTACACTAAGCTTATCAAACACTAGCTGTACACCGGGCTTTATCAAACACTGGCTTTATACTAAGCCTTATCAAACACTGATGTTACGGCCGTCTTCTGTACTTCAGATGAATTACCTCCCTTTATGGGATTATTTAGAAAAAGGTTGCTAAAAACCTTCTGTTTGGCGGTCGTCTGTGGCTATTACAGAGAGAAAATGAAACAAGTAATTAAGACAAAGATTCTCAACATTGATAGCCACTTAATAACAGTGTATTTCGAACCCATTGAAATGTCAGCCATGTTCAGGTTTCCTATATATGCGGTGTTGAAACATCCTTTATTGAGGATGTGGATGCATCGTATTGTGTAGGTTACCGGCATGGCTGGCTTAGGCGAAGATGCCGTATTCTCAGGGTTATGGAATGTGCATACATATACACTGCACTCCGTTGCGGACAAATAATCGTAAGACAGACTATACACTAAGCCTTATCAAACACTGGCAGCACTAAGCCTTATCAAACACTGGCTTCACATTAGGCCTTAAAACGTTGGTAGATCAAACATTGGCTGTACACTAAGCCTAATGAAATACTGAGTGTATTTTAAGCCTTATCAAACACTGGCTATACACTAAGCCTTATCAAACACAGGCTGCTACACTTAACCTGGTCATACTAAGCCTTGCCAAACACTGACTGATCAAACACTAGCAGTATACTAAGCTTTATCAAACACAGGCTGATCAAACACTTGCTGCACACTAAGCCTTATCAAACACTTGGTGGTCAAACACTGGCTGTATACTAAACCTTATCAAACACTGGCTGATCAAACACTTGCAGTTCACTAAGCCTAATCAAACACTAGCAGTACACTAAGCCTTATCAAACCTGGCTGTACATTTAGCCTTATCAAACTTTGGCTGATCAAAATCTACCAGTACCCTATACCTTATCAAACACTGGCTGTGCACTATGCCTAATCAAACACTGGCTGATCAAACACAGGCTTTGCACTAAGTCGTATCAAACACTGCCTGATCAAACACTAGCAGAACACTAAGTCTTATCAAACACTGGCTGTACTAGTCCTGATCAAACACAGGCTGATCAAAATCTAGCAGTACACTAAACCTTATCAAACACTGGCTGTACACTAAGCCTTATCAAACACTGGCTGATCAAAATCTAGCAGTGTCATATTAAAATCACTTCAACATAATCAAGAGCTGCCCGAGGACAGCAATGCTGGACTATTCAACAGTCTCATCAATTGAATGAATATAAAAGTAGAAAAGGGGCATATTTTTGTAAAAAAAGTAGAGTTATGGAGACTGCGCACTACATGTTCAATCATCACATTGAACAAGTGTGTGAAGTTTCAATTTATTAATTTATTCCCATAAGTTGGTAGTGAGATACCAGCTTACATACAAAAAGTGGTTCACTGAAAGTCGGTTTTGAGATTGATGTGCTAAACTGTGCATGTCATCCAAATTACAAGTCTGTATCTTAAAAAACAAGAAAGTAGGTCAATAGGTCAAATTCATTGTCACTGAAATTCAGTTTTAAGATCAGTCTGCAAAACTGTACATGTCGTCCAAATTTCAAGGCTGTATCTTAAACAAGAGGGCCATGAAGGCCCTGTATCGCTCATCTGACCTATTGACCTAAAGATCATTAAGATAGTTTCATTAAGATATGGTCATAAATGTGGCCTCTAAAGTGTTAACTAACTTTTCCTTTGATTTGACCTGGTGACCTAGTTTATGATCCCATATGACTCAGATTCGAACTTGAACTAAAGATCATCAAGATTAACATTCTGACTAAGTGTCATGAAGATACAGTCATAAATGTGGCCTCTAGAGTGTTAACAAGCTTTTCCTTTGATTTTACTCGGTGACCTAGTTTTTAACCCCACATGACCCAGATTCGAACTTGACCTAAAGATTATCAAGATTAATATTCTGACTAAGTTTCATGACGATACAGTCATAAATGTGGCCTCTAGAGTGTTAAAAGCTTTTCCTTTGATTTGACCCAGTGACCTAGTTTTTAACCCAACCCCACCCAGATTTGAACATGACCTATAGATCATCAAGATTAACATTCTGACTAAGTTTCATGAAGATACAGTCATAAATTTGGCCTCTTAGAGTGTTAAAAAGCCTTTCCTTTGATTTGATCCAGTGACCTAGTTTTTGAACCAACCTGACCCAGACTCAAACATGACCTATAAATCATCAAGATTAACATTCTGACCATGTTTCATTAGGATATGGTCATAAATGTGGCCTCTAGAGTGTTAACTAGCTTTCCTTTGATTTGACCTAGTGACCTAGTTTTTGACCCTACATGACTCAGATTCTAACTGGACTTTGAGATCATCATGAGTAACATTCTGACCAAGTTTCATGAAGATATAGTCATAAATGTGGCCTCTACAGTGTTAACAAGCTTTTCTTTGATTTGACCTGGTGACCTAGTTTTTGACCCCAGATGACCCAATATCGATTTCATTCAAGATTTTATTGAGGGTAACATTCTGACCAAGCTTCATTAAGATTGGGCCAAAATTGTGACCTCTAGAGTGTTAACAAGCTTTTCCTTTGATTTGACCTGGTGACCTAGTTTTTAACCCCAGATGACCGAATATTGTACTCGTCCAAGATTTTATTGAAAGTAACATTCTGACAAAGTTTCATTAAGATTGAATCAAAATTGTGACCTCTAGAGTGTTAACAAGCTTTTTCTTTGATTTGACCCGGTGACCTTGTTTTTGATCCCAGATGACCCAATATCAAACTAATCCAAGATTTTATTAAAGGTAACATTCTGACCAAGTTTCATAAAGATTGAGCCAAAATTGTGACCTCTAGAGTGTTAACAAGCTTTTCCTTTGATTTGACCTGGTGACCTAGGTTTTGACCCAAATGACCCAATATCAAACTCGTCCAAGAGTTTTAGGAGGGCAACATTCTGACCAAGTTTCATTAAGATTGGGCGAAAATTGTGACCTCTAGAGTGTTAACAGTCAAGTTGTTGACGACGGACGATGGACGGACGACGGACACAGGGCGATCACAAAAGCTCACCTTGAACACTTTGTGCTCAGGTGAGCTAAAAACAAGAAAGTAGGTCAGTAGGTCACATTCATGGTCATTTAAAGTCAATTTTAAGATCGGTTTGCTAAACTGTACATGTCATCCAAATTTCAAGGCTGTATCTTAAAAAACAAGGAAGTAGGTCAGTAGGTCACATTCATGGCACTGAAAGTCAGTCTTAAGATCGGTGTGCAAAACTGTACATGTCATCCAAATTTCAAGGCTGTGTCTTAAAAAACAGAAAGTAGTAGTCAGTGGGTTTCATTATACCACATGACCCAGATTCGAACTTGACCTAAAGATCATCAAGGGTTAACATTCTGACCAAGTTTCATGAAGATACAGTCATAAATGTGGCTTCTAGAGTGTTAACAAGCTTTTCCTTTGATTTGACCTGGTGACCTAGTTTTTGACCCCACCTGACCCAGATTTAAACTTGACCTAAAGATCATTAAGATTAACATTCTGACCGAAAGATAATAGGTAAGGTTAACATTCTGACCAAGTTTCATTTAGATAAGGTCATAAATGTGGCCTCTAGAGTGTTAACTAGCTATTCCTTTGATTTGACCTGGTGACCTAGTTTTTGATCCCAGATGACCAAGATTCAAACTTGATCCAAAGATCATCAAGGTTAACATTCTGACCAATTTTTATATAGATATTATCAAAAACGTGGCCTCCAGAGTGTTAACAAGCTTTTCCTTTGATTTGACCTTGTGACCTAGTTTTTGAACCCAGATGACCCAGTATCAAACTCGTCCAAGATTTTATTGAGAGTAACATTCTGACCAAGTTTTATTAAGATGCGGCCAAAATTGTGACCTCTGGAGTGTTAACAGTCAAATTGTTGACGATGGATGACGACAACGGACAAAGGACACAGGGCAATCACAAAAGCTCACCTTGAGCACTTTGTGCTCAGGTGAGCTAAAAAAAAAAGGCAAAACAGAGTTCTTGAACCTGTGCAGTGTAAGTCAATTTATTACAGTGAGTAAGTGTGTGAAGTTTCAATCCATTCCCACTAGTGGTTACTGAGTACAAAATCTTAACCAAATCGTGACATAGACACCGATGTGGACGCAGACCAACAGGCGAGTCCAAAAGCTCTACCTATTCTTCAGATAGTCAAGATTAAAAGAGAACAAGACCTATCTGGAAGACAGCCAATGCTCGACTTTTCAAATTGTTGTCCCAGAAGCAGGAATATTACCCTAAATGTTAAAATATCTAGAGTTTCAATCTAGTATCTGTAACTTGCATGCAAAACTTTAATCAGGATTTTCTAAGTCCAAAAGGGGGCATCATTTGGCCAAAATAATGTCAGAGTTATGGAACTTGACCCAGTGAGGTTGGTAATTGACCTAGAAAAAGAAAAAATAAGTGTGAAAGCTATGTGCCTTGAAATGATAGCTATATGCAAAACTTTAACCAAGGTGTGATGCCTACACCAGGCTGAGTACAATAGCCCTACACCAGGCTGAGTACAATAGCCCTACACCAGGCTGAGTACAATAGCTCGGACTACTCTTCGAATAGTAGAGCTAAAAGAAGAGCATCATTCTGTTGACAGCGCGCTCGACTATTCGAATAGTTGATGTAAGTATGGGGTTAAAATATTGCCAGAGATTTTCAGACAAAAGAAGAAAAACAAGAGGACCATGATGGTCCTGAATCGCTCACCTATCCCCACATGACCCAGTGTTGAACTGAGTATGACGTCGTTATTTCTATTATTTGACATAGTGACCTAGTTTTTGAGCACATGTGACCTAGATATCATCAAGTAAAAAATCTGACCAATTTCATGAAGATCCATTGAAAAAATATGACCTCTAGAGAGGTCACAAGGTTTACTATTATTTGACCTAATGACCTAGTTTTGAAGGCACGTGACCCAACTTCTGAATCTGACCTAGATACATCAAGGTAACATTCTCACATTTTCATTTAAGAATCTCGTGAAAAATATGGCCTCTGGAGAGTCACAAAGTTTTTCTATTTTTCAACCTACTGACCTAGTTTGTGACCGCACGTGACCCAGTTTTCATACTTGGCCTAGATATCATCAAGAGAACATTCTGACATTTTCATGAAGATCATTGAGAAACTTGCCACTAGAACGTCACAAGGTTTTTCTTTTTTTCGAACCTACTGACCTAGTTTTTGACCGCACGTAAACCCAAATTTCAAACCTACCTGAATATTCAAGGTGAACCTTCACCAATTTTCTGAAGATCCATTGAGAAATATGGCCTCTACAGAGTCACAAGTTTTTCTATTTTAGACCTAAATGACCTAGTTTTTGAGGCAGTGACCCAGTTTCGAAATGACCTAGATTTTATCAAAGGGAACATTCTGACCAATTTCATGAAGATCCATTAGAAATATGGCTCTAGGATGGTCACAAGTTTTTCTCATTTTTTAGACCTACTGACCTAAGTTTTTGACGGCACGTGGCCAGTTTCGAACTTGACTAGATACATCAAGGTGAACATTCTGACCAATTTTCATGAAGATCTCATGAAAAATATGGCCTCTAGAGAGGTCACAAGGTTTTTCTATTTTTAGATCTACTGACCTAGTTTTTGATGGCGTGTGACCCAGTTTCGAACTTGACCTAGATATCATCAAGGTGAACATTCTGACTAATTTTCATGAAGATCCATTGAGAAATATGCCTCTAGAGAGGTCACATGAGTTTTTATTTTTAGACTACTGACCTAGTTTTTGACGGCACGTGACCCAGTTTTCGAACTTGACCTAGATATCATCAAGGTGAACATTCTGACCAATTTTCATGAAGATCTCATGAAAAATATGGCCTCTAGAGAGGTCACAAGGTTTTTCTATTTTTAGACCTACTGACCTAGTTTTTGACGGCACGTGACCCAGTTTCGAACTTGACCTAGATATCATCAAGATGAACATTCTGACCCATTTTCATAAAGATCCCATGAAAAATGTGACCTCTAGAGTGGTCACAAGCAAAAGTTTACGCACGAACGCACGCACGGACGGACGACGGACGCCACGCGATCACAAAAGCTCACCTTGTCACTTTGTGACAGGTGAGCTAATAAATAAGACAAACAATGTACCTGTATTTGTGGATTTGGTCTTGCACAATATGGCAATGTGTGACCATAATGGTAAGCAAGTGTTCAAAGTTTCAAAGCCATAAATCAAACAGTTTAGACAAAATATGGAATTGTATACGTAACGTAACTAATTTCTATGTCAAAAAAAGGGCCATAACTCAGCTAAATTCCATGTCCTAGTTATGTAGTCTTGCCTACATATGTAGAATATGATGGTAAACAAGTGGTCAAAGTTTCAAAGCCATGTGACAAACAGTTAGGCAAAATATGGACTGACATAAAAAATTCAACTGATTTCCAAGTCCAACAAGAGCTGTCCATAAGACAGCATGCTCAACTTTTTTCAGTGCTTGACACTGAATTATAGCTTTGCCAGTAAAAACTTTAACCAAAAAATTCTAAGTTAAAAAGGGACATAACTAAACTCAAATCAGAGTTATGGGGATTGTTTCTCCTGGTGTAGACTCTGACAGTAAATAACTATATTAAGTTTCAAGTCAAAAGCTTTGATAGTAACAGAGATATTTGACTTTATCAAACACTTTAACCAAAACATTCTAAGTTAAAAAGGAGCATAACTCTGTCAAAATTCAATCAGAGTTATGGGGATTGTTTCTTCTGGTGTAGACTTTGATATTAAATAACCATTTTAAGTTTCAAGTCAAAAGCTTTGATAGTAACAGAGATATTTGACTTTATCAAAAACTTGAACCAACAGTGACGGCGAGTGCAATAGCTCTACTTTTTCTTCAAAATAGTTGACAGAGTTATGTACTCAGATGGAAATCATGATTATAAACAAGTCTTCAAAGTTTCAAAGCCACATGTCAAATAGTTTTGACAAAACGTGGACTTTGTATCAATTTCCAAGTCCAAAAAGGGCCATAATTCAGCCAAAATAGTTGACAGAGTTATGTACTCTTGCCTACAGATAGAGACTGTATAATAAACAAGTGTTTAAAGTTTCAATGCCATATGTCCTACTGCTTACACAAAATATGAACTGGTACGAAAAACAAAGATTTGTAAGTTAAAAGGGGCCATAATTCAGCCAAAATCCTTGATGATGCTATGTACTCTGCCTAAAACTGGACATAGCGATGGTACACAAGTTTCAAAGCTTTATCTCACAAGGTTTTGTCAAAATGTGGACTGGAAAGAAAAACTTTAAACCAAGGTGTGATACTGACGCCGTGGCGAGTAGGATAACTCTACTTACAATACAACCTCTCCAGAGAGGCCTTCTCTTAAGCAAAAACCTCTCTATAACATCATCAAAATTTTTCTAAGCTGAAATATACTATCAAATTTACTTCTCCAGAACAACAACCTCTACGTAACAGTCAATAATTGTATCTCCCAAAGGTTGTTACTCTACAGAAGTTGCACTGTAGTTTCTGAGGCATAGGTCATTGTCACTGTCAAGCTTTGTGTTCAGATGGACATAAGGGGACATCTGTGGCCGAGTGGTTATGGTCACTGACTTCATATCACTGGCACTCACCTGTGTGGGTTTGACACATTGACTAGGTTGTAGACTTGTTGTGAAGAAGCTATCCAGCTGGCTTATGGAAGATCAGTGGCTCTATCCAGGTGTTTGCCCATGCCTGAAACAATGCCAGGTGTCAGACCAGTGTTAAGGCCCTTGATTTAGTCAAATATATACAAGTGGGTCATGATGACCCTGTATTGCTCACATGAGTAATATGAGCTGTTTCAAATGTCAAACTGATCCTAAAATATTAAGAAAGTAGGTCAGTAGGTGACATTCATGGTCACTGAAAGTCAGTTTTAAGATAGGTTTGCAAGACTGTATGTGTCATCCAAATTTGAAGGCTGTATCTTAAACAAAAGGGTCATGATGACCCTATATCACTCCCCAGTTTAACTTGGCCTTGAAACCATCAAGATTTACATTCTGACCAAGTTTCATGAAGATAGGGTCATAATTGTGGCCTCTACGTGTTAACAAGCTTTTCCTTTGGATTTGAGTCGTGACCTAGTTGTTGACCCCACATGACCCAGTTTTGAACTTGGCCTATGAATCTTCAAGATAAACATTCTGACAAAGTTTCACGAAGAAAGGGCCATAAATATGGCCTCTAGAGTGTTAACAAGCTTTTCCTTTGGTTTGACTGGCTGACCTAGTTGTTGACCCTAAATGACCAGTTTTAAATCTGGAATAGGTATCATCAAGATGAACATTCTGACCAGGTTTCATGAAGATATGGTTATAAATGTGGCCTCTATGGTGATAACAAGCTTTTCCTTTGATCTGACCTGGTGACCTAGTTTTTGAGCCCACATGACCCAGTTTCGAACTTGGCCTAGAGATCATCAAGATAAACATTATGTGCAAGTTTGCATCAAATCAAAGCATAAATGAAACCTCTATGTGGCTGAAAAAATTTGCCTCTTTCAGGGGCAGTAACTCTAGAATCCATGATGGTATCTAGCCAGTTTTTTTAAAGGAACCGAGATCTTATTGTGCCTTAAGTTGTGTAATTGAATGTAAAATATCACTTCATCATGTTCACATGGTAAAAATTAACAAAGTTTGGCTCTTTCAGGGGTCAATCAGGGGCCGTAACTCATGAACCTATAATTGGATCTGATGGATTTCTTACAGAATCAAAGATCTTTGTTGTTAAAGATATTTTGCAAGTTTGAAATCAAACCATAACAAACCTCTATATGGCTGCAAAAGCCAAAATAGCAAATTTTGGCCCTTTCAGGGGCCATAACTCTGGAATCCATGATGGGATCTGGCCAGTTTTTGAAAGAAACCGAGATATTATGCCAATACATGTTGGGTGCAACTTTGATTGAAATCAGTTGCAAAACGTGGTCTCAATCATGTTCACAAAACAATTATGATCACAAAAGCTCACCATGTCACTATGTGACAGGTGAGCTAAAAAACAAGAAAGTAGGTCAGTAAGTCAAGGTCACAGTTAAATGACCCCTAATTACTTGGGGTCATCAGGCAATTATAATTAAACAGTCTAGGAAATATGATCAGATAATTTTTGAAGTATTTTTTCCTATAGAAACTCATAAAAAAGTGACCCCCGGGGCAGGACCTCTTTTTACCCCAAGGGCATGATTTGAACAATCTTGGTAGATGACAACTAGGCAATGCAACATAACAAATATCAAAAGCCTAGGCCTTGCAGTTTCAGACAAGATTTTTCCTATATAAATCTATGTAAAACTTGGGACCCCCAGTTCTTTTCACCCCAGAGTAATAATTTAAACAATCTTGGTAGAGGACCACAAGGCAATGCTACAAACCAAATATCAAAGGCCTAGGTCTTGTGGTTTCAAACAAAGAAGATTTTTAAAGTTTTTTCCTATACAAGTCTATGTAAAACTTGGGAACCCCAGGGCACCAAGGTCATAATTTGAACAATCTTCATAGAAGACCATTAGATGATGTCAGATGCCAAATATAGAGGCTCTACGCCTTGTGGTTTTGAACAAGAAGATTTTATGGCAACCAGATCTCTGTGTGGAATTCAATTCTTTGAACAATTTTGGAAGGAGGCCATCCAAGGATCATTCCTGTGAAGTTTGATGTAAATCTGCCCAGTGGCTTGAAGACTTTTTTTTAGAAATTGTTGACAGACGACGCACATGGAGTGGTCACAAAAGCTCACCATCCTTTGGCTCAGGTGAGCTTAAAAAGGCATACTAGTTAGTCAGTATTGCATGTATCTCAAAAAGTATTTGACCTAGTCATAAAACATGAGGATTGTTATATAATATGTGACATTGTGCATTTGCACCTGATGTTCTGTATGTGATTTCACTTAAACCAAAACTTAGTGAAAAATACACAAAGTGCTTAAAAGTTTGTATTGCATGTATCTTGAAAATGTTTGACCCAGAGTCATGAAACCATGCACGGATATTATTCAGTATGTGTATTTGTGCACCAGTGTTTTGTTTTGGACTTCACTCTGTAAGACCAGAATTACGGTCCTTTATTTTTTGAAAAATAGGCATTAAGGGCATAAGTTTGTGTCCCATAAAATCTCATAAATTATTTGACCTAGTCTAGTCATAAAACATTAGATTGTAACATAGAAAAGTTTGTGAAATTGTGCATCTGGTGTGGTTTGGGATTTTATTCTGCTAGGTCAGTGTTATGGTCCTTGACTAAGTGAAATATAAATACGAAGTTCTTAAATGTTTGTGTTGCATATATCTTTAACAAGAGGGTCATGATGGCCCTATATCCCTCACCCGAGTTTACTTGCTTGCTTAACCATGTGCCCCCAGATCCCCCATTGAACATATCTTCATAGTCTACTGGGGACCCCCAGTATTACAAACTGCTCTGGAATCAACTACAGTTATATAACTGCTGATAAGGCTGCAATCCTTCCCCACAAAAAAAAGCTTGATATTGCGTGATATGTAGACAGTGTTTAAAAGTTTCAGATATCATACTTGGAAATGATGCAAGTAAGGATTTAAACTGGTTTGTGGCTAGCCCACCTCACACATGCAATATAAAGCCTAGCCCACCTCACACATGCAATATAAAGCCTAGCCCACCTCACACATGCAATATAAAGCCTAGCCCACCTCACACATGCAATATAAAGCAAATATTAAGATAAAACATAACAAAGATATATTCACTAACATTTTATTATCTGCTAGTATCACAGCAGAGCCAGTAATTTTGTATCTTAAAAGTAAACCTGTACATGATTTTATTCTTTTCCAAATATCCAGACATCCGAACAGTATGAAGAAAACACATTTTTGGGACCATATTCATTACAGTTTTCAGTCAGAAATTTAGACTTAAAACACTCAAGAATGCCAATTTTCTTTCCCTACACTTGTTTATGACTGAAAATTTGGATAAAACTGAACTTGCACTGTCAATATTTCTGATAGTTCTACAATGAATCCTAGTAGATACTTGAGGAAAACCAGGTAGATCTATGATGTTCAAGTTAAGAGTCTAAATTTCTGACGTGAGACAATGATGAATGTGGGTCCTGGCAGATTTTTTATACAGCAGTAAAAGGTTTCAATGTGACAAGAACCTTGGCAAATCTCTACCCTTGTCTACTTGTCCTGGGGTAAATACTTTGGTGGGGGCAAGTTATATTTTATCCTCAAATTTCATCTTATTCATCTATTAATTGTAAACATTGCAGTAGTAATTGTTTTGGTCAAATAGCTGGAAATTGGTTTTCACAAATATTATTTTATTGCCTTAACAAATATAGTGAAGTATTCTACCACTTAAAAAACACACCAAAAAACCGAGTTTTTCACACTGTACTCTCGCTATCCCTGATTAACAATATTCAAGCTTTTCAACTGTCAAATAAAAGTGTTGCTAAACAGAGGACAGAATTATGTAGTTAAAAAGTGATTGGTCTTATTCTTCATAAACATTGAAATGTTCTTTGTATGGTTACATATACGGAAAAATGTAAAACACAAAAATTATTATAATTTAAAAACTCTGTTTCACGTATATTTATTTTATTAAACTATGTTTTCTGCTTCAATGCAATGTAAAATGAGCATAAAAAAGAACATGAAAATGGACAACAGAGCAAAAGCAAACCGGTTTTATCAAATAAGCCTGACAGTACATGTATATATTCCATTCTAAATTTAGCAACACTCAGCATTTGGATCTCCTTTGATGCCTGCACAATTGTTAAGCTGAATGACAGTTGATGGTAAAAGAAGTGCATGAGTTGACCAACTTGTGTTACACATGGTTGATACTGATTAAATATGCAGTCAGACCAGTGTTTTCTTGGTCCCAGTTTTGACCATGACAAGATGCAAAACAGGAACCAGTCTTGTATAATCGGATTTCATTGACTGACTGTTACACACAAGAGCATTGGCTGTTACACACGGGAGGATCTCTGAAACTCGCATACGCAACCAGTCCACAGCTACTGGTGACAGACAACTGAAGGAGGTCCACAACATAAATGAAAGTAAAAAAAATCTATTTATACATATGCTGAAACTTTGGATGGCATGAAGAACATGAGCTATACATGCTTACAGTATAATATATTATATGGATGGGTAAAACTGACAGCTGATGTTTGAAATTTTCTACCTAGTCTCCTAAAAATAAAATAAATATAATATTTTTATGAATTAAACAAACCAGAAATGAATAAATTTGACAAAGTATGTTTGATTCTTTTTAATGTTATATAGCAAACCTGGCGAGAGAGTGTAAGATTATCATGACTTCTGATATGCAATACACAGCATCACCTTTTTGTTTCATCTACTTTTCAGGGCAATATATGTACGGACTTCAGTTATAAAACACATAAAACACAAACAGAAAGAAAAATGGAATAAGATATGGCTGACATGATAGAAAAATCAATTAAATGTACACAATGCAACATTTGAAATGCACAAGTTACTATTTTATTTATTGATATTGAAGCAAAAATTTGATAAAAAAAAAACTTCTATAGACATGTTCAACACAGAAATCCTCAAAAACTTTTTATTAAATTTTGCATCTAGACTCCTGCATAATTATTGTCAGACCTGCATTAAAAATTGCGTACAAAATGAAGACATTTCAATGAACAAGATACGAAAACTGAAAAAATATTTTTCATACAGTACATAACATTATCACTAAAGTGTTCCACAATAAATTTGTCCTTGTGAACACTTCACACCATCCAGTATTCGAAACAGGATTTGCCAGTACCATGTAAAACATAGTAAAGCAATCATGAACACTGCTGTCATTGCCTTTACAGCTTGATCGTTCACTCCATGTATATTTTAATGTTACAGCATTCACTCTCATTCTAAATCTGGCAAATCTGAAACAAAGAAAAAGAAAGTTGCAAATCTTGACAACATGAAAAAGTTTTCCAGACCAATTATGTTTTTTACTGGATTTGTAGCTGTGTTTTTCCAATGCTTTCGTTTTTTCATCAAGTGGGACATGACAAACAAGAGCTGTCACAGGAGACAGTGCGCTCGACTATTTCGATGCTGGATCTATAGTGAAAATTGGCACATCTGAGGAAACTGGAGCTGTCACTGGAGTGTTTAATGACTCCAATGGTGAATGAAGATATTGCACAATAGCTAGAGTCTGTGTCAAAAATATTAAGTTACTACAGTTTTCACAGGAGTGACGAATTATACCCCCACAATATGGCTTTGTCACAGAACTAAGCCAATGTGAAAGCGGAACTTGCTTGACCTTCGACCTACTGACCCCCAAATTAATAGGGGTCATCTGCTGTCATGATCAACCTCCCTATGAAGTTTCATGATCCTCGACCCAAGTATTCTCAAGTTATTGTCCAGAAAAGGTTTAAATGTTTGACCTTTTGAACTCAAAATCAACTAGAAAATGCTTTTGTAAAAAAGCGCATGTCTCCCCCAATGCAAAGTCCTATAGGCAAGAAGTCAATAGGGGTCAGGAGCGAAAGTCAATGAGACACTGATGGTTGGCTGCAATAGGGATCATCTACTTGACATGTCCAGTCATCCCGCTAAATTTCAACACTCTTGGCCTAGTGGTTCTCAAGTCACTGTTCAGGCTCCTGTGACCTTGACCTTTGATCAAGTGACCTCAAAATAAATAGGGGTCATCTACTCTGCATGTCCAATCATCCTATTAAGTTTCAACATTGTAGGTCAAGTGGTTCTCAAGTTATTTCCAAAAAATGATTTTACATGAACAGGCCACTGTGACCTTGACCTTTAATTGACTGACTCCAAAATCAATAGGGGTCATCTAATCTGCATGTTCAATCATCCTATGAAGTTTCAACATTCTGGGTCAAGTGGTTCTCAAGTTATTGATCGGAACTGGTTATCAATGTTCAGGCCCCTGTGACCTTGACCTTTAACAGAGTGACCCCAAAAACAATAGTGGTCATTTACTCTGTATGAACAATCATCCTATGAAGTTTCAACATTCTGGGTCAAGAGGTTCTCAAGTTATTGATTGGAAATGGTTTTCCATGTTCAGGCCCCTGTGGCCTTGACCTTTAACAGAGTGACCCCAAAATCGTTAGGGGTCATCTACTCTGCATGACCAATCATCCTATGAAGTTTCATCATTCTGGGTCAAGTGGTTCTCAAGTTACTGACCGGAAATGGTTTTCAATGTTCAGGCCCCTGTGGCCTTGACCTTTCACAGAGTGACCCAAAAATCGTTAGGGGTCATCTACTCTGCATGACCAATCATCCTATTAAGTTTCAACATTCTGGGTCAAGTGGTTCTCAAGTTACTGACCGGAAATGGTTTTCAATGTTCAGGCCCCTGTGACCTTGACCTTTAATGGAGTGACCCCGAAATCGATAGGGGTCATCTACTTTGCATGTACAATCATCCTATGAAGTTTCAACATTCTGGGTGAAGTGGTTCTCCAGTTATTTATCGGAAATGGTTTTCCATGTTCAGGCCCCTGTGACCTTGACCTTTGACGGAGTGACCCCAAAATCAATAGGGGTCATCTACTCTTCATGACCAATCACCCTATGAAGTTTCAACATTCTGGGTCAAGTGGTTCTCTAGTTATTGATCGGAAATGGTTTTCAATGTTCAGGCCCCTGTGACCTTGACCTTTGACAGAGTGACCCCAAAAACAATAGGGGTTGTCTACTCCAGCAGCCCTACAATCCTATAAAGTTTGAAGGTTCTAGGTCAAATGGTTCTCCAGTTATTGCTCGGAAATGAAGTGTGACGTACGGATGGACGGACGGACGGAAGGACGGACGGACAGACGGACGGACGGACAGGGCAAAAACAATATGTCTCCTGGGGGAGACATAATAAGGGGTCATCTGCTGGTCATGAGCAACCTCCCTATTAAGTTTCAAGGATCCTAAGCCCAAGAGTTCTGAAGTTATTGTCTGAAAACTGTTTAAATGTTCCGGGTCACTGCAACCTTGACCTGTGACCTACTGACCTCAAAACCAGAAAGGGTCATCTGCTGGTCATGATCAACCTCCCTATTAATTTTCATGATCCTAAGCCCAAGCATTCTCAAGTTATCATCCGGAAACCGTTTAACTGTTTCGTGTCACTGTGACCTTGACCTTTGACCTATTATAACCTCAAAGTCGAACTTGACCTGTATTTTATCATGTTACACCTGTGTATCAAAATTTATGATCCTAGGCCCAAGCGTTCTCAAGTTTTCATCCGGAAATCATTTATCTGTTCAGGGTCACTATGACCTTGACCTTTGACCTACTGACCTCAAAGTCGAAACTGACCTGTATTTTCTGATGTTACACCTGTGTACCAAAAATTATTCAAATCGGTCAGGCTTTTCAGGAGTTATTGTCTGGAAACCATAAAATAAATGGACCGACTGACAAGCTCACTCCTATATACCCCACCCCCCACAAACTTCGTTTTGTTGGTGTATAATAAGCGAGGTCAAGACAAAGTGTATCAAAACACCATATAATTCTAAGCAAAAAGGGGACATAATTCATAAAATATTGGTGCAAGAGTTATGCACCTTGTGTCATATGATGCAGGTGATGATGTGGAACAACTACTTCAGGGGGCATAATTCATGAAAAATTGGAGGCAGAGTTATGCACCTTGTGTCATATGATGTAGGTGATAAGATGAAGAAACTATTTTAAGTTTGAATCAAATCCATTTAGTAATAACTGAGATAGAGTGAAAGTGCATCAAAACTTTAACCTGAAATTTTAAGTAACAAGAGGGTCAAGATGACCCTGGATCGCTCACCTGAGTAATATGAGCTACATGTGTCAAATGTCAAACTGATGATTTTTTGGAAGATTTTCCGATGTACAATCAAGTATCCCCTGGGGCGGGGCCAATTTTACCCCGGGTGTCATGATTTGAACAAAGTTTGTAGAAGTCTACTAGGCAATGTTACATATCAAATATCTAAGATCTAGGCCTTCTGGTTTATTTTTAGCAAATTTATGAAGATTTCCCTATGTACAATCAAGTGACCCCTGGAGCTGGGTCAATTTGACCCTGGGGGTCAAGATTTGAACAAATTTTGTAGAGGTCCCCTATGCAATGCTATATGTCAAATATCTAAGATCTAGGCCTTCTGGTTTATTTTTAGAAAATTTTGAAGATTTTTCTATCTACAATCAAGTAACCCGATGGGGCAGGGTCAATTTGACCCTGGGGGTCATGAGTTGAATAAATTTTGTAGAAGTCTACTAGGCAATGCTACAGGTCAAATATCTAAGATCTAGGCCTTCTGGTTTATTTTTAGAAATTTTTTGAAGATTTTCCTAATGTAAAATCAAGTGACCCCTGGGGCAGGGTCAATTTTGACTCCGGGGGGTCATGATTTGAACAAATTTTGTAGAGGTCCACTAGGCAATGCTACATGTCAAATATCTAAGCTCTAGGCCTTCTGGTTTAAGAAAATTTTTGAAGATTTTCCTATGTAAAATCAAGTGACCCCTGGGGCGGGGTCATGATTTGAACAAATTTTGTAGAGGTCCACTAGGCAATGCTACATGTCAAATACCTAAGCTCTAGGCCTTCTGGTTTATTTTTAGAAAATTTTTGAAGATTTTCTTATGTAAAATCAAGTGATCCCTGGGGCGGGGTCAATTTTGACCATCGGGGTCATGATTTGAATAAATTTTGTAGAGGTCCACTAGGCAATGCTACCTGTCAAATATCTAAGCTCTAGGCCTTCTGGTTTATTTTTGAAATTTTTTTGAAGATTTTCCTATCTTAAATCAAGTGACCCCTGGGGCAGGGTCAATTTTGACCCCGGGGTCATGATTTGAACAACTTTAGTAGAGGTCCACTAGGCGATGCTACAAGACAAATATCTAAGCTCTAGGGCTAGTGGTTTTTGATAAGAAGATTTTTTAAGATTTTCCTATGTAAAATCAAGTGACCCCTGGGGCGGGGTCAATTTTGACCCGGGGTCATGATTTGAACAAACTTGGTAGATGTCCACTAGGCAATGCTTCACACCAAACATCTAAGCTCTAGGCTTCTGGTTTTTGAGAAGATTTTTAAAATTTTTCCTTTCGGTTGCCATGGCAACCAGAGTTCTGCATGGAATTCAATTCTTTGAATAATTTTGAAAGGGGGCCACCCAAGGATCATTCCTGTGAAGTTTGGTGTAATTCTGCCCAGTGGTTTTCAAGAAGAAGACTTTTTTTTAGAAATTGTTGACGGACGACGGACATCATGCGGTCACAAAAGCTCACCTTGTCACTTTGTGACAGGTGAGCTAAAAAGGGGGATAATTCATGAAATAATGGTGTGAGAGTTATGGCCCTTGTGCGTTATGATGTGGGTGATGATGAGGAGTAACTATTTGAAGTTTGAAACAAATCCATCAAGTTATTACAGAGATAAGGAGAAACAAGAGGGTCATGATGACCCTGAATCACTCACCTGAGTAATATGAGCCACATGTTTAAAATGGCAAACTGATGCTAAAATATTAGAAAGTAGGTCAATAGGTCATATTCATGGTCGCTGAAAGTCCGTTTTAAGATCGGTGTGCAAAACTGTACATGTCATCCAAATTTCAAGGCTGTATCTTCAAAAACAAGAAAGTAGGTCAAGGTCACAGTCAAGTGACCCCTAATCACTTGGGGTCATTAGGTAATTATAATTAAACAGTCTAGGAAATATGATCAGATAAGTTCTGAAGTATTTATTCCTATATAAGTCATGTAACAAGTGACGCCCAGGGCTGGGTTTTCACCCCTGGGGAATAATTTGAATAATCTTGTTAGACATCCACTAGGCAATGCTACATACCAAATATCAAAAGCCTAAGCCTTAAACTTTCAGACAAGGAGATTTTTTTCCATGTAAGTCTATATTAAATTTGGGACCCCCAGGGCAGGGCCTCTTTTCACCTCAGGGTTATAATTTGAACAATTTTGGTAGAGGACCTCAAGGCAATGCTACATAGCAAATATCAAAGGCCTAGGTTTTGTGGTTTTAGACAAGAATATTTTTAAAGTTTTTTCCTATATAAGTCTATGTAAAACTTGGGACCCCCGGGGCGGGGCCTCTTTTCACCCTAGGGGCAAATTTGAACAATCTTCATAGAGGACCATTAGATGATACCACATGCCAAATATCAAGGCTCTACACCTTGCGGTTTTGGACAAGAAGATTTTTAAAGTTTTTCCTTTTGGTTGCCATGGCAACCAGAGTTCTACAGTGAATTCAATTTTTTTAATAATTTTGAAAGGGGACCACCCAAGGATCATTCCTGTGAAGTTTGATGTAATTCTGTGAAGTGGTTTTCAAGAAGAAGATTTTTTTAGAAAATGTTGACGGATGGATGACATACGACACATGACGGGACATTCAGCGGTCACAAAACCTCACCATGAACCTTTGGCTCAGGTGAGCTAAAAAGAGAAATGTGTAAAAAAAACTTTAACCAAGGTGGGGACGCAGAAAGACGCCGACGCTGAGGCGAGTTGGATGGCTCTCCATATACTTTGTATAGTCAAGCTTAAAATGACCTATTATTTTTTACCTCAAAGTGTGACCTTGTGATAGGGGTCAGTCCTAGCCATGACATTTTGTCTCATTATGGTGAACTTTTGTGCCAAGAAATTTCAAAATAGCTTGAGTTATAGGACAGGATATACAACTAGAGCTATCACTAAAGGTGATGAATGTACCCCACGCATGCACTGACACAGTACATTGCAATTTGACGCACACAAGATTGCATTATTATGTGGACTGTATGTATATAGACTGTATGTATACAGTAAAGTAACAAAAAACAAAGTCCCATAACTATGCAGAATATTTATCTAAAAGAATGTAACATGCACCATGCACAACTAGGGTTGGTACTGATCACTTGTGTGAAGTTTCATTAAATTGTGTGCAAGGGTTTGGTAGATTAGGCACGCACAAGATTGCATATGCAGACTGTATGTACATAGTAAGTTAACAAGAAACAAAGTCCCATAACTCTGCAATTTTTGTCACTGAAAGAACCTAACATGCCCCATGCACAACTACTGTTGTTACTGATCACTTGTGTGAAGTTTCATTAAATTGTGTCAAGGGGATGAGGAGAGATGGTGTGCCAAGATTGTGTCTATGTATATAGTATAGTAACAAAAAAACAAAGTCCCATAACTCTGCAAATTTTTTTCCTGAAAGAACCTAACATGCCCCATGCACAATTACTGTTGTTACTGATCACTTGTGTGAAGTTTCATTAAATTGTGTCAAGGGGATGAGGAGAAATGGTGCGCACAAGATTGTGTCTATGTATTTAGTATAGTAACAAAAAAAACAAAGTCCCATAACTATGCAAATTTTTTTTCTAAAAGAACCTAACATGCCCCATACACAACTACTGTTGGTACTGATCACTTTTGTAAAGTTTCATTAAATTGTGTCAAGGAGATAAGGAGAGATGGTGCGCACAAGATTGCGTCTACGGACAGATGGACAGACAGACAGACAACCTGAAACCAGTACACACTCCCTTACAACTTTGTTGTCGGGGGGTACAATAAATACAAACTGGACAACATTTGCCCCTCCAAGTGTGACCCTGACCTTAGAGGCAAGGGTCTGGATCTTGTCTCGACATATTGTGACTTTGTCACAGTATGGGCGGCATTTGTGCCATGTAATTTGAAAATCCCTTGATGGACGGGCAGTAATGGACCAGTCATGATGAAGTGTGACAGATGGATACAGATGCACAAGCAGAAACAAAAATGCACCCCATTTCTTTTTCATCCTTTTCTTCCTTAAAATAAAGCCTGGGAATACAATCAATAGTGGAAGATTAACACCTACACAAACTGTCATGTCAAACCATCATTGTACAGGGTTCAAAGATTGAGATTTCTCTGTTTGGTAGACTTAAGCCTTAGACAAAAGCCAAAGGATGAAAAACTAAGTTTGGGACCAATCACATATCTCCTGCAGCCGGTAGGTGGTCTGGAGCCAAGTCAAATGACCAATGACAAGGTAGTACTCCCAGTCTGGTCTCCAGACTTTGTTTAATAACCATGGGCCTAGTTGTCTTGTAATTCATACTCACTGGGAAATGCACTTTCTTCATAAAACTCTGAACTAACAAATACTATGAAATAATTTATGATAATAACATTTTGCTTTGCTGTAAATTTAAGAAGACATATACAAATTAATCCATTAGAATGCAGTACATTGAAATTTCTATTAGAAAACGGTAGATGATTTTTGATTAATGATTACTGGTACTGATGATAAACCTGAACAGAAAATGAGGTTTTTACCTGTAACTTTTTTATTTCTGCAATTTGTAATCAATGGTTGGTATCAAAATAAAGCTTAACATTTGCTGAAAACTTTACATAATCCAAATTTTATATTTAGTAAGCAAACTCACACGAAGTGAGGCCCTGAAAGGGGTTTGTAAAATGGGGACTGTATGAACGTTGACTGATGATAAATTTGACCACTTTGTCATTTACAAAATTTTCTTCGTATTATTATATTGAAACTTTCCCCAAAAAGCTGCAACAGGCATTCCTGATCAAGTAATGTAAAGTGACCCAATGTCAGGCCTTCATGTTTCGACAGTGAGCATGCGCAAAAAAACACCCACTTCCCCAGTAATTTTGGATAAATATTTTTTATACAAATAAATGTAAGTCATTTATTTATACAGAATATTTACCAATTTTGTTTTTGTTTCATCAGTTGGTGTTGTAAGTTGGAACTATTAGATGGTGTGTTCAATTTTATAAATAACCGCTTGCAATCAAATATTTCCAAGGTGGTCGACTTTATCATCTGTCCAGGTTTATCATCAGTACCAGTATGGTCAGTCTGACCACTTCTTGCCAAATTCGAAGACAACAGACACTATTTGAATGTATTTTGCAGAGTCAGACTGCTTCTAGCAACACTTGACCATCTCTGGCCTGACCGCTTCTAGTTATGCTTGACCGTCTCTGGCCTGACCGCTTCTAGTTCTGCTTGACCGTCTCTGGCCTGACCACTTCTAGTTATGCTTGACCGTCTCTGGCCTGGCCACTTCTAGTTATGCTTGACCGTCTCTGGCCTGACCACTTCTAGTTATGCTTGACCGTCTCTGCCTGACACTTCTATTATGCTTGACGTCTCTGGCTGACCACTTCTAGGATGCTTGACCGTCTCTGGCCTGACCACTTCTAGTTATGCTTGACCGTCTCTGGCCTGACCACTTCTAGTTATGCTTGACCGTCTCTGGCCTGACCACTTCTAGTTATGCTTGACCGTCTCTGGCCTGACCACTTCTAGTTATGCTTGACCGTCTCTGGCCTGACCACTTCTAGTTATGCTTGACCATATACAGTCAAACTTTGTTCACTCGAACTTGAATAATTCAAACACAACCCTTTGCTCGAACTCAGTCAGGTCCCGGCAATATCCCCATAAAATGTATTTTATTTGATATCTCTAAGTACAGATATCTTGAACAAATTTGCTTTCTCCTGTCAAGTTCAAGCGAATTAAGTTTGACTGTATGGTCTAACCAATTCTTACAATACTTGACCTTAGCTGGTATTATCTTACCTTCATCATCACTGTCTTCTTCATCATCAATCTGAAATTATTTAAGACAGTTATTCACGGTATGTAAGGTATACATTCATGTTCAGCAATCATTCAAGGTAATTATTCATGTTACTAACAGGAACTTATTTACTATATTCACATGAGGCAATCAAATTAGGTACTAATTTATGTTTGGCATTTATGTAACATAATTACCCATTTAAGAACAACAATTTTCACCTTTATGTTTTTTTTTCAAATTTCAAAATATATTCTGAACACTTATACATGTTGAAGTCATTATTATATATGAGAGACTAAATTCTGCAAATTTTGTAGTTGCACCAGTCCACAAAATTGAATATTAAACAAAAACAAAAGGCCAAAGTTGTTCACCTAAGGACTGTAACCTTTAGATTTCACTTCTTACCAAGTTCAGTGAACATCAATTATTTAAGCAGTTCATTAACAGTTATTTAAAAGTTGTGAGTTACTTTTTTTGACTATGGCTACCCTAAAAGCAGCCAAGTAGAACCATTTGAACAAACTTAAGAAATGCATACAAGGATGCTACAGAAAAGGTTTGAAGTCCAATCAAGTGGGTCGTGAAAAGAAAACAGATATTTTTAGCTCTAGTGGCCCCAAAAATAGGGATAAGCAGAAGCACTAAGCAAACTTGAGAGAAAACCACACAAAGATGCTGCAGCCATATTTTGTCTTGATACTTCAAGCAGTTCATGAGAAAACAAAACTATTTGAACAAACTCGAGAGAAGCTAAAGAAAAGTTTCGTAAAGATTTATCAAGTGGTTCATGCGAAGCTGTTTGAAGATAAATGGCAGCTAAGTTGAACATTTGATAAAACAAGCAAATTCAATGAATTGGTATCCCCTGCCGAATGGGTTTGTGGTGAGGAATGGCAAAGAAATATATTGGTCAAAAAGTTATGGATGTTACTAAGAAGCAAATAATTTCATAAGACAGGATCAACTGAACAGAAAACTAACGTTTTAAGTGTACATAATAATTTTTTAAAATTTTTTTTTGAGGGGGGAGGGGTGTGTGTGTGTGTGTGGGGGGGGGGGGGGGCGTGACTGGGTGGAGGAGCGGGTTCAAGGTTTACAAAAGAAATAAAAAAACTAGATGCCCATGGGCAACATGTCGAGCCCGTCAGCTGTCAAAAGGACTGGGAGTTGCACACGACACCTGTCTCATTGAGGCAAACATTTATGCCAAATAAAAACAAGAGGGCCATGAAGGCCCTGTATCGCTCACCTGACCTACTGACCTAAAGATCATCAAGATTAACATTCTGACCAAGTTTCATTAAGATAAGGTCATAAATGAGATCTCTAAAGTGTTAAATAGCTTTTCCTTTGATTTGACCTAGTGACCTAGTTTTTGACCCCAGATGACCCAATATCAAATTCGTCCAAGATTTAAACTTAACCTATAGATCATCAAAATCAACATTTTGACCAAGTTTCATTAAGATATGGTCATAAATGTGGCCTCTACAGTGTTAATTAGCTTTTCCTTTGATTTGATCTGGTGACCTAGTTTTTGATCCTACATGACCCAGATTCAAAATGGATTTTGAGACCATCAAGATTAACATCCGGACCAAGATTCATGAAGATACAGTCATAAATGTGGCCTCTACAGTGTTAACAAGCTTTTCCTTTGATTTGACCTGGTGACCTAGTTTTTGACCCTAGATGACCCAATATCAAATTCGTCCAAGACTTTATTGATGGTACCATTCTGACCAAGTTTCATTATGATTGGGCCAAAACTGTGACCTCTAGAGTGTTAAAAAGCTTTTCCTTTGATTTGACCTGGTGGCCTAGTTTTTGATCCCAGATGACCCAATATCGAACTCGTCCAAGATTTTATTGGGGGTAACAATCAGACCAAGTTTCATTTAGATTGGGCCAAAATTGTGACCTCTAGAGTGTTAAGAGTCAAACTGTTGACGACGGACGGCTGACGGATGGACAACAACGGACACAGGGCGATCACAAAAGCTCACCTTTGAGCACTTTGTGCTCAGGTGAGCTAAAAAGATTGCAAAAAGTTACAATATAAGTTAATTGTAGTAACAACAAGGGAAGTAAATCTTAAAAAAAAATAATAAAAAATTGTAAGTCCACAAAAAAATCCTTACCAGTAGAGGTAGATCAAAATACACCTCAAAACTGGATGTAACATGCATGTTGTACTACAGAAAAGTGGTCTTGATTTTTCCCTACGACCAGTAATTAAAAAAGTTACAATATAAGCTATTTATAGTAACAACAAAGGGAAGTAATTCTAGGTTCTTGCGCATGACACTCCGTCTTATGATGGTGAACAATTGTGCCAAGTTACATCAAAATCCCTCTATGCATGAAAAAGAAATGCTCCGGACAAAGTCATTCTTGTATCTGACATTTGACCTCTAAGAGTGACCTTGCCCTTAGACCTAAGGACCTGGTTCTTGCGCATGACACTCCGTCTCATGGTGGTGAACATTTGTGCCAAGATCCCTCATTGCATGAAAAAGAAATGCTCCGGACAAAGTCATTCTTGTATCTGACCTTTGACCTCTAAGAGTGACCTTGCCCTTAGACCTAAGGACCTGGTTCTTGCGCATGACACTCGGTCTCATGGTGGTGAACATTTGTGCCAAGTTACATCAAAATCCCTCAATGCAAGAAGAAGAAATGCTCCGGACAAAGTTGTCATTCTTGTATACTTTGACCTCCAAGTGTGACCTTGATCTTAGACCTAGGGACCTGATTCATGCGCACGACACTCCGTCTCATGATGGAGAACAATTGTGCCAAGTTACATCAAAATCCCTCCATGCATGAAGAAGAAATGCTCCGGACAAAGTCATTATTGAATTTGACCTTTGACCTCTAAGTGTGACCTTGACCTTTGAGATAGGAACCTGGGGTTTGCGCATGACACTCCGCCTCACTGAGGTTAACATTCAAGCCAAATATAAACAAGATTGCTCCGCACACACACCAAACAGCCATTTGGACAACTATGTCTTCGCTTCCGCAAGCGGGCTCGACAAATAATTGTGAGGTGTGGGGGAGGGGGGGTGACCAGGGCGGTGGGGGTGACCGGGTGTGGGTACACAACTTCACATATTGATAATAAATGTTCATGGAAAAAAATGAAAGAAGTTTAATGAAATTCTACCAATTGGTTAGATTGTTATGTACAAATATGTGGATTTTTAAACAAGGTCAAATATATGTCACAAGTTATGAAGCAGAAATTGCCATATTTACAGTACCCTATATAGTTAACACTAAAAACTACTAAGGGCCATAACTCTGGTGTTACTTGGGCAATCTGACTGAAACTTGACAGGCCACATTTCCTTTAGCAGTGAACATGTATATGAAGTTTTATTTAAATATTCCAAACCACTTCCTAGATATGGCTCCGGATGGACGGAAAGATGAACGGAAGGACGGACAACGCTTAAACTATATCCCCTCGCCTTTGGCGGGGGATAAAAGACTTGAGTACCGTACACAGATTCTACCATGTTTGGTGAAAATCCATCAACTGGTTCAGGAGAAAGTGCCATTTAAAGTTTTTTCTCCTATTTTTAGCTCAAGCAAAACCATTTGCATAAATCAAAGCCAAGACAATGAAAGGCTGCTACAGATTATATTTGGTGAAGATCAATCAAAAGGTTCATGTGAAAATGTGGTGTTAAGTTTTTTTTCTATGCTCTTTAAAAATTCACGGTACAAAAGCTATTTTGTCTGAAACAACAAAATTTTAAACATTCAAAATTTACTGATCTGATGTCAAATTATTTACATGTCAATGCATTAGCACATCAATCCAAAATATATTGGGTGTCAAGCACCTAAATATATTATTTTGTGGAATAATTTCAAACCTGAACAGATAACCATCTGTGATATGAAAAGGAAGAAGTGTCATGCAAATTTTTTATTTTTTAGTGGCAGCAGTGTCTAGTGGAAACATGTATGATATTTGACACTTACCAAACCTGGTCCACCTGGGCCGCCACCCATTCCACCCATTCCACCACCCATACCTCCCATATTCTGCATCATCTGAAAATACAAACATCATGATACTGACCCTTTCCTATATAGCTCACTCCACGTTATATACAATGTTAAGTATAAATTCAATATGACTGTATGATATGGCTTTGGCTCTGTTGAACCAAAAGAGTAAACTTGATTTGTAGGACAATGGTACCCCTACTTCCAGCTACCACATGTTACAACTAGAGAACTATGATGACCATAGATCGCTCACCTGAGTTTCAGAGCTTAAACTGGCTAGGGAGTGTGCAACTTTGGATATAGACCATATTATGCTTCAAGTGTCGAAAATTCCAGAGGCAGTAGAACTTGATTACTGTTACATAAATAAGTGTGACAGATGGCTAACAGTTCAAACACTATATGCTTCTTAGGTCTTTAAAACTGGATGGAAAAAAATATTCACAAATGACTGGACCAGGCTGAGGGTGTTTTGGAAGGTCTTTTTATAATGTTTTCTGCATCAAGAGGTTCATAAGAAGAAGTTTAAAGGTATTTCTATATTTTTTTAGCTCTAGTGACCCCTAAAAGAGGGCCGGGTGCCCCCATTTGAACAAGTCTGGAAGAATATCTTACAATGTTGCTACAGACCAAATTTGGTGTTGTACATGAGAAGAAGTTTTTTTTAAAGGTATTTCTATTTTAGCTCTAGGGGCCCCTTAAGGAGGTAGGATACCTTGTTACAAGGGTAAATTCAAATTAGTTGAACCGCAGCATGTTTTTGTATTTCGTGTAATATGAAGTTTTAACTGCTACAATCTCAATTTCGTTTGTCTCTCTCCCTTCAAGTTCAATTTTTATCCAGGTTTGAAGAACATGACCCTCCAAAGGTATTTCATATTGAAAGAAGAAGGAAAATACGGATATTTAACACTTTTCAGTGTATTTTAGTTTCATTGATATCCGTAGAAGTCTGCATAATGGATAATTTTACTAGTATGCACGTTATCGTTCTAATATAAGCTTAAAATGTATATGTCGCGGGGCTCGTGTTTCCATGGTAACGCATTTTCTCTCATTTTTAAACAACTATGTATAAAAAAGGGGTTTTCGACGGCTTCAGTGCCATTCTGTTAATGACCAACATGAAATATTTGGGTAATATTATTAGCAAGATACCAAACACTTTACATGGTACCCTATTTTTCTTAAATTTTAAAGTAACCATGGCAACAGAGATGTTTAAAATAGCCTATATCTTGCTGTTTGTCGTAATTTCTTTAAAAAAATATTGAATAAGATTATCTTTCTAGTTGATGTAGCTTTAAAACATATTATTTCTAACGTAGGTTACATTTTCCTGTTATTTGCATTTATTCAAACAAATTTCACAGCTTAGAATATGTACAGCAGTACCCCTCGTCTGCCATTTTTCATGGAAAAATCGTTCAGCGAACTGCTATTATTCTCATGGATATTGTTGAAATAAAAATAAAAAGCCGAAGCTGTGTTTCTTAAATAGACCAGTGTCAACGCTTTTGAATTTTACATTTAGATACATAGGTCACGGGCTTCGTTTCCATGGTAACATCAATTCAATTCAAGAAACCACAATTTTCTACTGAAGTTTGAACAATTTTAGATCTTAGTTTTAGTATGTAAGTAACAAATTATCAACGGAACCTGAAAAATAGGTATTATAAATCAAACTGCTAGACTTTTTATTTGAAAATGGCCGTAACAAGTAACCTTTTACCCAACTATATTCCAAACAAGAGGACCATGATGGTCCTGAATCGCTCACCTATCCCCACATGACCAGTGTTGAACTGAGTATGACGTCGTTATTTCTATTATTTGACAAAGTGACCTAGTTTTTCAGCACATGTGACATAGATATCATCAAGATAAAAAATTCTGACCAATTTTCATGAAGATCCATTGAAAAATATGGCCTCTAGAGAGCTCACAAGGTTTTTCTATTATTTGACCTAATGACCTAGTTTTTGAAGGCACGTGACCCACTTTTAAACTTGACCTAGATATCATCAAGGTGAACATTCTCACCAATTTTCATGAAGATCTCGTGAAAAATATGGCCTCTAGAGAGGTCACAAGGTTTTTCTATTTTTCGACCTACTGACCTAGTTTTTGACGGCACATGACCCAGTTACGAACCTGACCTAGATATCATCAAGCTGAATAGTCTCACCAATTTTCATGAAGATCCATAGAGAAATATGGCCTCTAGAGAGGTCACAAGGTTTTTCTATTTTTAGACCTACTGACCTAGTTTTTGATCCCACGTGACCCAGTTTCAAACCTGACCTAGATATCATCAAGATGAACCTTCTGACCAATATTCATAAAGATCTCATGAAAAATATGGCCTCTAGAGAGGTCACAAGGTTTTTCTATTTTTAGATCTACTGACCTAGTTTTTAACCCCACGTGACCCAGTTTCGAACTTGATCTAGATATCATCAAGGTTAACATTCTGACCAATTTTCATGAAGATCCATTGAAAAATATGGCCTCTAGAGAGGTCACAAGGTTTTTCTATTTTTAGACCTACTGACCTAGTTTTTGACCGCACGTGACCCAGTTTCGAACTTGACCTAGATATCATCAAGGTGAACATTCTGACCAATTTTCATGAAGATCTTTTGAAATATATGGCCTCTAGAGAGGTCACAAGGTTTTTCTATTTTTAGACCTACTGACCTAGTTTTTGATGGCATGTGACCCAGTTTCGAACTTGACCTAGATATCATCAAGGTGAACATTCTGACCAATTTTCATAAAGATCCCATGAAAAATGTGACCTCTAGAGTGGTCACAAGCAAAAGTTTACGGACGGACGCACGGACGGACGACGCGCGATCACAAAAGCTCACCTTGTCACTTTGTGACAGGTGAGCTAAAAACATTGGTTGCCATCATCCATTTTCTTATATTCCGCATAACATTTCAATATAACTACATAAAAGAAGCAAAATATTGATTATTATTCAGAGCAAAAGACTCATAAAAAATATTTCAGCAAATAATGGTTATTTAAAAATAGTTAAAATAAAGAAAATGTACAGAATTACGTACTTTCGAGATAAAAGCTATTAATTTTGCGCGGTAACTGACACGTAACGTCATGACGTCAATGACGTCATTTTAAGGCAACATTGTTTTGAAGCATTTCTGCGGCAATGTATTCATTATTTCTGCATTATTAAACCATAAAGCATCAGATCGAAGACAAATTCATGATTTGTTTTCAGAAGAATGAATATACAAACACATTTAGTTTGTCGTAAATGTCGTCGTAAATCATCACATTAGCTTCCGGTTGGGCATGCGCACATACAAATATGAAGGTAACCTACCTCCTTAAAGAGGCCAATTGCCAACAATTGAACAAATTTGGAAGAGGACACTATAATGATGCTACAGATCTGAAGAAGATCCATCAAACAGTTCATGAGAAGTACATAAAAGTATTTCTATTTTTAGCTCCTAGAAGGGTCCAAGCACCCCATTTTCAGCAAAATTGAGAGAGGACCTTACAATAATGCTACAGACTAAATTTGATGAAGATCCATCACACGGTTCTTGAGGAGACATCATTTAAAGGTTCTTCTATTATTAATTCTAATGGCCCCTAAAAGCGATCAAGCATTGCAATTAGAAGGAATTTGGGAGACGTCCTTATAATAAAGCTACAGACACAGTTTGATGAAGATCCATCGAGTGGTTCATGAGAAGAATTCATTTTAAGTTTTTTTCTATTTCGAACTCTGGCAGCCCCTCAAAGGGGCCAAGCTGAAACATTTGAACATTGATAGAGGACCATGCCAGGATGCTACTGACCAAGTCTGGTGCAATTCTAACTAGTAGTTTCAGACGAGATGTCATCTGACGAAAAGTGTTGACGGACAGACTGACGGTGAGTAATCACAATAGCTCATCCAGAATACTTAGTGCTTAGGTGTGCTAAAAACTGAACAAAAATCAAACTTTACAGTTTAAAAGGATACTCCAGCATTTTTTTTCAAGAAACTGATCCATCATTTATATATACAAAGGGACTATTTTATCAATTAAATCTTGCTACAATACTCACTATATGACTATATATGATGTCACATAAAAATGACAAATATGAAAAATTGTCAGTTATGAATCTCTTAATTATAGATCTATAACTTGTCCATTGTAAAAGTGAGTCCCATTAAAACAACTAGATGTATGTCCATAGGACACTGGTTCCCACACTCCTGTCACTATATGCATATTTTTGACTCAGCCATGGGCCACAACTCTGGTGTGGCTGTGTGAAATCCCAATTAAAACACCAGGTGCACAACTTCACATGCTGAATAACAATCCTATGATGTCTGATGACTCTAGGTCAAATTCATTTTGAACTATGGTCTATTTTGCATTACCTCTGCTAAATCCATGTTTTTATCCATGTCATCATCAGACTCATCTTCATCCTTCCATTTGTTGAAATCTGTTTTTAACCAGAAAGCCTGAAATAACAATGTAACAAATGGTTAAATCATTTACTGGAAGCGTTTTATATATAAACTGTTACCTGTTATAGAATGAAAACTTTGGCAATTTATTTACATGCACAACTTCTGTTCTTTAACAAATGTTTTACAACATACACAGATAGCTTGAGTAACCAAAGTTTTCCTACTCTATATAATTGTTTGTGGGGCTTTAATGTCTCACTAACACAGTTTAGGTCATACAGCCACTTTCCTGATTTTGATAGTACGGGAAAACATAGAAGCCCCTCCGGTGATTATTTCATGTCCTGTCAGCCTGGTGACTTCCTTACATGAGAGAATTTGTAAATCCCAAACCAGGTTTCAAACCCACAGCAGAGAGGGCCAAGGGTCAGTAATCTTATCCAGTCATGGAGGTTCCTTTCCAGTCTATAAAAACTACTCAAAAGTCTTTTACAATTATTACAGCAGGCCTCAAAATGGTGAAATTAAAGGAAAAAATCCAATTAATCAACAAAGCAAAATAAAAGTAGAACATCAGATTCTGTCATTTTTTGGACAAATATTCAAGTTTTTAATGTTTTAACAAGACTTGGAACAGTTAATGATGTACCCAACCCAAAGACATTTTTCACCAATCATTTAAAAAATCTTATTTTCTGATTTTGTTTTATGGAAGTTGGACAGGTAACAAAAAAGACCCTGTAAACCTCTGACCTCCAAGTGTGACCTTGACCTTGTAGCTACATGCCTGGATCTTGTGCAACAAACATCTTTTTACTATGGGGAACATTTTTGCCAAGTTATATCAAAATCCCTGGATGGATGGCAAAGTAAAGGACCAGACACAAAAGTGTCACAGACAGAAAAAGCACATCATTTTTCCAGGCGGAAAAACATGTGAATTAAAAAAATTATTTCTACAACTGATTAACTTAAAAACTTACTTTTTTAATGCCTTTTAATAATCTAGGCCAGTATGGACCAGATTCCTTCTTCTTTATCACAAAGCTTACATTTCTTGGTTTTACTGCATATTTTGATTCCTGTAAAATAACAATGCATTGCTTTTCTATGAAATTGTGTAAATGAATAGATCAGTACTGGATACCGAGAAAACAAGTAAAACTAGAAAATGCTTTTGTAAAAAAGCGCATGTCTCCCCCAATGCAAAGTCCAATAGGCAAAAAGTCAATAGGGGTCAGGAGTGAAAGTCAAAGAGACACTGATGGTTGGCTGCAATAGGGATCATCTACTTGGCATGTCCAGTCATCCCACTAAATTTCAACACTCTTGGCCTAGTGGTTCTCAAGTCACTGTTCAGGCTCCTGTGACCTTGACCTTTGATCAAGTGACCTCAAAATAAAAAGGGGTCATCTACTCTGCATGTCCAATCATCCTATTAAATTTCAACATTGTAGGTCAAGTGGTTCTCAAGTTATTTCCAAAAAATGATTTTACATGAACAAGCCACTGTGACCTTGACCTTTAGCGGAGTGACCCCAAAATCAATAGGGGTCATCTATTCTGCATGTTCAATCATCCTATGAAGTTTCAACATTCTGGGTCAAGTGGTTGTCAAGTTATTGATCGGAACTAGTTATCAATGTTCAGGCCCCTGTGACCTTGACCTTTAACGGAGTGACCCCAAAAACAATAGGGGTCATTTACTCTACATGAACAATCATCCTATGAAGTTTCAACATTCTGGGTCGAGAGGTTCTCAAGTTATTTATTGGAAATGGTTTTCCATGTTTTTTCAGGCCCCTGTTGCCTTGACCTTTAACGGAGTGACCCTAAAATTGTTAGGGGTCATCTACTCTGCATGATCAATCATCCTATGAAGTTTCATCATTCTGGGTCAAGTGGTTCTCAAGTTACTGACCGGAAATGGTTTTCAATGTTCGGGCCCCTGTGACCTTGACCTTTCACAGAGTGACCCCAAAATCGTTAGGGGTCATCTACTCTGCATGACCAAACATCCTATTAAGTTTCAACACTCTGGGTCAAGTGGTTCTCAAGTTATTGACCGGAAATGGTTTTCAATGTTCAGGCCCCTGTGACCTTGACCTTTAATGGAGTGACCCCAAAATCGATAGGGGTCATCTACTTTGCATGTACAATCATCCTATGAAGTTTCATCATTCTGGGTCAAGTGGTTCTCTAGTTATTGATCGGAAATGGTTTTCAATATTCAGGCCCCTGTGACCTTGACCTTTGATGGAGTGACCCCAAAATCAATAGGGGTCAATTACTCTTTATGACCAATCATCCTATGAAGTTTCAACATTCTGGGTCAAGTGGTTCTCTAGTTATTGATCGGAAATGTTTTTCAATGTTCAGGCCCCTGTGACCTTGACCTTTGACGGAGTGACCCCAAAATCAATAGGGGTCATCTACTCTTCATGACCAATCATCCTATGAAGTTTCAACATTCTGGGTCAAGTGGTTCTCTAGTTATTGATCGGAAATGTTTTTCAATGTTCAGGCCCCTGTGACCTTGATCTTTGACGGAGTGACCCCAAAATCAATAGGGGTCATCTACTCTTCATGATCAATCATCCTATGAAGTTTCAACATTCTGGGTCAAGTGGTTCTCTAGTTATTGATCGGAAATGGTTTTCAATGTTCAGGCCCCTGTGACCTTGACCTTTATAAGAGTGACCCCAAAATCAATAGGGGTCATCTACTCTTCATGATCAATCATCCTATGAGGTTTCAACATTCTGGGTCAAGTGGTTCTCTAGTTATTGATCGGAAATGGTTTTCAATGTTCAGGCCCCTGTGACCTTGACCTTTGATGGAGTGACCCCAAAATCAATAGGGGTCATCTACTCTTCATGATCAATCATCTTATGAAGTTTCAACATTCTGGGTCAAGTGGTTCTCTAGTTATTGATCGGAAATGGTTTTCAATGTTCAGGCCCCTGTGACCTTGACCTTTGATGGAGGGACCTCAAAATCAATAGGGGTCATCTACTCTTCATGATCAATCATCCTATGAAGACTCAACATTCTGGGTCAAGTGGTTCTCTATTGATCGGAAATGGTTTTCAATGTTTAGGCCCCTGTGACCTTGACCTTTGACGGAGTAACCCCAAAATCGGGGTCATCTACTCTTCATGACCAATCATCCTATGAAGTTTCAACATTCTGGGTCAAGTGGTTCTCTAGTTATTGATCGGAAATGGTTTTCAATGTTCAGGCCCCTGTGACCTTGACCTTTGACGGAGTGACCCCAAAAACAATAGGGGTCGTCTTCTCCAGCAGCCCTACAACCCTATTAAGTTTGAAGGTTCTAGGTCAAATGGTTCTCCAGTTACTGCTCAGAAATGGTGTGACGTACGGACGGACGGACAGGGCGAAAACAATATGTCTCCTGGGGGAGACATAATGATGTACTACCACACAATAAAGAGTCCACTGCTGGACCGTAACTAAGCATCTCAACTACATTATTACCTTATGTCCTTGTATCTGTCAATTATGTATATATAATTTCCTGTTTTATACCATATTAAAACATAATGCAGGGGCATAGCTGGTGTTTTATAAGTTGCAGGCCTGATAGATCTAGCGCCCAAAGAGTGAGTTTGGTAGGGAGGTTTGGGGAATCTCCCCCAGAAAATTTTGAAAAAATTAGTGTCTGTGGTGCATTCTGAGACATTCTGGCGGATTAAAACCGATCCTAAGCGGAGGACTTTAATAAACTTGAAACAGTTTTTTTCAATATGCATTAAGTTCATGGATTGTTGAGAGGCACCGTGGTGTAGGGGTGAATTAAATCCTACCTAATAAGTACTGTTCGAATCCCATCCGCGGAATTTGACCGGGCCATTCACAATCCCTTCTTTCGGCGCAAGTACTGTCTATTTGCCGGCATTAACAAAGTTGCAGGGCGATATTTTGCAGGGCGGTGGTATACGAGCGAGAAAATAATTAAACTACTGGTATCTGTTTTATTTTTCTTTAATCATGGAAATAGAATAAATAAGCTCTAATTACATGTTCAATATTGGTTTTAGCTGATCATTAGCTCCTACAGCCTAACCCCTCTTACCCTTTGATTTTTATTGCATATTTGGCATTTTCATTTTTTTCATTTTCTCGGATAATCTGCAGGCCCGGGCCTGCAGTGCCTTATTGAAGCTACGCCACTGTAATGCAAAATGTTTGGATTTAAATTTGCATATTTAAAAATACAGTTTTCAATTGCTTTTAACATTTCTGAACTGGTGGGAAAATAGAGGAAGAATTTAATGAAATACTTAAAAGAAAGTACAACCGATGTTCTTTTTTTAGATTATCTTCATATGACATATCAGTTTGTTATATTGGGTGTCTATGCAAAGTTATTTAGATACACATGCATAGCTAGAAAAAAAACAACAGACTGGACAACAAAATGATGTAAAATATTTGACCTCCAATGTGTCTTCGACCATTCAGCTAGGGGTCTGGGTGTTGTGCATGACCTATTTACTTGTTAAGACGAGCATTCGTGCCAAGTAATATTAAAATCCTTTGATGGATGGTAAAGTCAAGACATTGGGGGAGAAGGGAGGGGGTGGGGGAGGTCTGCAAGTTGCATATGATATATCATCTCATTATTGGAAGCATCTATGCAAAGCAAGATTAACATGTGTTACTGATCCCCCGAAACAATAGGGGTCATCTACTGACCACAGGATGCAGCAATCATCCCAAGAAGTTTGACGACTGTAGTCCAAGGCTTTCTTCAATTATCAATTGGGAACGGATTTCCAGTTCAATGTCACCCTGACCCCAGACCTACTGATCCCTAACAGAACAGGGTTCAACTGACTAGGTAATCATCTTATGAAGTTTGATGATTGTAGACCGGAGTGTTCTTCAGTTATCAAACTGAAACTTATTTTCAGCTTGAGGCCAGTGACCTTTCAGCAACCAATCTCAAAATCAACAGGGGTTGTCCGTCTTTCAGACCAACCTGTGACCAAGTCTGAGGTTCCTGCGCAAAAGCCTTCTTAAGGTATCAAAAGGAAATCTAGGGAATCAATGACAGACTGCCAGATTACTATATGCCTACTGATTCATGGGGTCATAAATTGCTAAGTTGAAAAAGGGGCAGAACTTTGTAAAAATGCAAAATGGAGTTACTGAACCTGTATAATGCAAGTCAAACTGTGCATGGGTGAGTGCAACAGCTTTACTTATTTTTCGAACGTTGATCTACGTAAGGGCACTTTCCCACTGAAACGCTTTTGTTGAAGGTATTCACTGATATTAAAATATAATATGAGCCGTGCCATGGGAAATCCAACATAGTGGCTTTGCCACCAGCATGGATCCAGACCAGCCTGCGCATCCGCAGTCTGGTCAGGATCCATGCTGTTCGCCAACAGTTTCTCTAACTGCAATAGGCTTTGAAAGTGAACAGCATGGATCCTGACCAGACTGCGTAGATGTGCAGGCTGGTCTGGATCCATGCTGGTCGCAAAGCCACTATGTTGATTTCCTCATGGCATGGCTCAAATGGTTCTTACCTGTGGATTTACTTCCTTTTCAAATTCTAGTGATATTTCAAATAAGTCTTTATTTGTACCTCCTTTACCACTGAAATATGCAACAATAAGTACATGAATTATAATTGCTATACTCAAATTTAAACAATTATCATATCTTAACCAATTACCACATGCCAAACAGGAGCCTTTTGCAAGTCAAATAATGCCTTTCATGATTGCAAAATTAACATTCAGTATGCTATGACCTTGACATTTAACCAAATGTTCCAAGTTTGAACTCTAGCAAGATACATCACTAACTTCACTGATGGGTGATTCTTAATGCGAAGTTTTTAAAAAACATACACCTGTGAAAAAGTTTTATGCCTTTAACACATGCAAGGGAGCTACTGAACTAGTCTAAAGGTTCTACAGGGGTGTGGAATTTCTGTGTCCAACTTGTCCGACTTGGGACTTTTTGACGGCGGACAAGTGAGTTTTCGTATTCCGTTTGTCCGCGGACAAGCATAAATTTTTTGGTTTGAAATGAAAAAAGGAAAGAATAATTTAGAAACGCTGAACAGTGCTTCAAGTTTAAGGAGTTTATAAAAGAATATAATGTACGAAACAGATGTTTCACCCGCTGAGGGCCTCTCGATTTCTCCAGTTTTTGGAAAAACCATAATGCATCTAAATTTAGCATCTCTTTCTCTGCGTTCTGATTGGTTCCCTATCACGATCTTGCGTGATTTTTGCACACAGTAACTCGGCAAATGGAAACCGGAAACGTAAACAATTATCACAAAGTTTTTGACAAATTCGCTGTTACAACTTCGTCTGCCAACAAAAATGAAAGTCAACAGTCAAAGCAAAAAGAGCTCGCTAGTACGAGTCAGCAAATTTCATGTTTTCTAACAGTCAGAAAGTTTCATGCTTTCTCATATTGCTTGGCACTGCATCATGGGCAGTCTTCTAGGTATTTCTGTTGAATTTTCGACGGCCTCCTGGACGAACACAAGCTAAAGTGCCGAAAGCTTATTTTTTGAAACAGCTACAGTATTACACTTTATTATGTTTGCTTTTGTTACTACTTGTAGATTACTGTCCAAAATAAAGAATTATTTGCATGCTAAAATGTTGAAAATCCGGGCAATAAAGTTTTGACTGCGGACAAGTACATTTTTAAGTCTCATTTGTCCGTGGACAAGTGAAAAATATTGGGATTTCCACACCCCTGTCAGGGGTGTGGAATTCCTATGTCCGACTTGTCCGACTTGGGACTTTTTGACAGCGGGCAAGTGAGTTTTTGCATTCCGTTTGTCCGTGGACAAGCACAAATTTTCTGGTTTGAAATGAAAAAAGGAAAGAATAATACAGAAACGCTGAACAGTGCTTCAAGTTTATGGAGTTTATAAAAGAATCTGATGTACGAAACAGATGTTTCACCCTCCAAGGGCCTCTCGATTTTTGAAAAACCATACTGTGTCTAAATTTAGCATGTCTTTCTCTGCGTTCCGATTGGTTCCCTGTCTCGATCTCGCTATATTTTTGTACATGATAACTCAGCAAATAGAAACCGGAAACGTAAAACAATTATCACAAAGTTTTTGACAAATTCTTTGTTACCACTTCGTCTGCCAACAAAAATGGAAGTCAACTGTCAAAGCACAAAGAGCTCGCTAATATATACGAGTCAGAAAGTTTCATGCTTTCTCACATCTGGCTTCACATGGCATGATGGGTATTTTTGTTAAATACTTGATGGCCTCACAGACGAACACAAGCTGAAGTGTCGAAACCTTATTTTTGAAAAAGCTGCAGTATTACACTTAATTATGTTTGCTTTTGTTACTACTTGTAGATTATTGCCCAAAAAAAGAATTATCTGCATGCTAAAATGTTGAAAATCCGGGCAAGTAAGTTTTGACTGCAGACAAGTAGATTTTTAAGTCTAATTTGTCCGTGGACAAGTGAAAAGTATTGGGATTTCCACACCCCTGGTCATCTACTCTGCATGTCAAATCATCCTATGAAGTTTCAACATTCTGTGTCAAGTGGTTCTCAAGTTATTGATGGGAATGAGTTCCCATGTTTAGGCCCGTGACCTTGACCTTCGCTAAAGTGACCCCAAAATCAATAAGGGTAATCTACTCTGTAAGTCCTATCATTCTTTGAAGTTTGAAGGTTCTGGGTCAAATGGTTCTCAATTTATTGATCGGAAACTGTTTTCCATGTTCTGGAACCTGTGACCTTGGCATTTGATCAAGAGACCCCAAAATCAATAGCATTTTCTTCTGTACATGTCCAATCATCATATGAAGTTTCAACATTCTGGGTCAAGTGGTTCTCAAGCTATTGATTAGAAACGGCTTTCCATGTTCAGATCCCTGTGACCTCTAACTTTGTTTTAGTAACCACAAAATGATATGGGTCATCTATTCTGTAAGCTCTGTCACTCTAAGAAGTTTGAAGATTCTAGGTCAAATGGTTCTCCATTATTAATCGAAAATGTAATGTGACAGACAGATGGCCCCTGTGACCTTGACCTTTGACGGAGTGACCCCTAAAAACAATAGGGGTCATCTACTCTAAGTTTTATCACCCTATGAAGTTTGAAGGTTCAAGTTACCGATCGGAAATGGATTTCCATGTTCTGGCCCCTGTGACCTTGTCCTTCAATAGAGTGACCCCAAAATCAATAGGAGTCATCTACACTGCATGTCCAATCATCCTATTTAGTTTAAACATTCTGAATCACGTGGTTCCCAAGTTATTGATCGGAAATGCTTTTCCATGTTCATGCCCCTGTGACCTTGACCTTTATCAGAGTGACCCCAAAGTCAATACAGGTCATCCATTCTGCATGTCCAATCAACCTATGAAGTTTGAACATGCTGGGTCAAGTGGTTTTCAAGATATTGATTAGAAATGGTTTTCCATGTTCAGGCCCGTGACCTTGACCTTCGATGGAGTGACCCCAAAAACAATAGGGGCCGTCTACTCCATAAGCTCTGCCATCCTATGAAGTTTGAAGGTTCTAGTTCTCAGGTTACTGTTCAGAAATGAAGTGTGACAGACTGGCTGACGGACGGACAGGGCAAAAACAATTGTCTCCCCCCACCCCACTGGTGGGAAGGGAAAGACATAAAATATTAACACCTCATTAGCATACTACATTCACATTCCGCCTTCTGACGAGTAAGAATGAGATGTCCACTTGCTAAGCTTTTTGTCAGTTTGGAATATAATGAAGAAAACAAACCTGAATGTAAGTTTTTGTTCTGTTAAGTTTATAGTTGGGGATTCACAGTCCTCTAAGCATATTGTGAGAAAAACAACATCATTCCTCTGAGCCCACATTACAGTGGGAACTTTTGCTTCACTGTAAAAAAATAAATGAAAATTAAAGATACTTTCACAATACAGTCAAACCTATATCTAAGCAACCAGACATTGGAGCAACACAAGCCGACAGCTTACAGCAATTGGCTGCTTACAGGGTTTTTTTTTGCCCGATTTTATAGCCGTTATTCAGTTATGTTCCCAATTGAAAATGTTATCTTTTTCCCCCAATTCAAGCAAAATGTTCCCAATCCAAAGCAAAAAAACAAGATATAGTAGAACACAAAATGCCCCCTTGATGCATTCAGTAATTGCACAAGGAACAGAAATTATTTGGTCACTGTACACAAAAGTTCTACTCTTCTGGGTCAATGTGACCTTGACCTTTGACCTAATGACTTTAAAATCAATTGGGGTCATCTGCTGGTCATGATTTACCTCCCTATCAATTTTCATGATCCTAGGCCCAAGCATTCTCAAGTTATCATCCGGAAATGGGTCACTGTGACCTTGACCTCTGGCCTACTGGCCTCAAAATCAATAGGGGTCATCTGCTGGTCATGACCAACCTCCCTATCAACTTTCATGATCCTAGACCCAAGCATTCTTGAGCTATTGTCTGGAAACCGTATAACTGTTCCGGGTCTCTTTGACCTTGACCTACTGACCTCAAAATCAATAGGGGTCATCTGCTGATCATGATCAAATTTCCTGTCATGTTTTGTGATCCTTGGCCAAAGTGTTCTCAAGTTATTGTCTGGAGACAATTTAACTGTTCCTGGTCACTGTGACCTTGACCTTTGACCTACTGACCTCAAAATCAATAGGAGTCATCTGCTGCTCATGACTAACCTCCCTATCAATTCTCATGATCCTACGCCCAAGCATTCTTGAGTTATCATCCGGAAACCGTTTAACTGTTCCGGGTCACTTTGACCTTGACCTTAGACCTACTGACCTCAAAATCAATAGGGGTCATCTGCTAGTCATGACCAACTTATCTTATCAACTTTCATGATCCTAGGCCCAAGCATTCTTGAGTTATCATCCGGAAACCGTTTAACTGTTCCGGGTCACTGTGCCCTTGACCTTTTACCTACTAATCTCAACATCAATAGGGGTCATCTGCTAGCTTAAATTAATATGACCAACCTCCATATCCACTTTCATGATCCGAGACCCAAGCATTCTTGAGTTATCATCCGGAAACGGATTGGTCTGCATACTGGCGACAGACATCTGCAAAACAATATACCCTCCTTCTTGGAAGGGGGGCATAAAAATCCGAGAAAAACAGCAGGTACAATGAAAATTGAGTACGAAAAACGGTAGTACAATGATTTCCTTTGCTGGTCTGAATAAGATCATTCCAAACAGCACAGTTGGGGTTGAATAACCTATGTACAGCTTCACAAAGTCGACTTAGCCATGAGTCACTGGATAGTCTGATAAGGATATGTATCCACAAACAAAGTGATCAGTCGCTTTCACCAGCACAACTTACCAGGATTGTTGACTGTTTCCAGGGCTTTTTCTAGGGTTTTGGGGAAAAAGGCCCCTGGTCAAATTGAGAATTTTTAACGCGGTAAATTGTCAAAATTGGGAAAATTTATCAACAAATCAAGCAAGTTTTTAACAATTAATTATATTATTTTCAAACTTCAGTTTCAAGTTTTACTTGTAGACATTCAACAGCATTTTTTTTCACCAAAATATTCGGTGAAATTAGGCCACATTCCCCCCTCAAAATAGTATCGCCTCAGTCACAATCAAATGCATTTTTTTGTTTCACTTGGGGTCAAAAATAAAAGTTAGTAAAACTCTTTTATTTTGAAATGTTCATTTACCATATACCTTGGTTCTACAAAAACAATGGTAGCTGTCGCTGTCTGATAGTTAGATAATATTTTTTTTTCGATATAAAGATGAATCTTCATGGAAAAAATAAAACAGACATGACCATTTTTAATTGACTGTTTTATTCAAATAACACTTTGTGGCCCAACAAAATTGTTACCACATGATAAGGTACATAAAAGTAATGTAGAAAACCGAAAAAACTAATAAATTACACAAAGATTTGTAGTTATTATCTTCTTTTGAAGTTCAAAATTCTAGAAATTTTTGTTTTCTACCTGCTTTCAGTTTTTGCATACCTTTTGAAATGCATTTATTTAACTCAAATATGTTATTTTCTAAAAATTCAGTCATTTCTCTTTAAAAAAAGGTCTCATTTTTGTGATTACGACTAAGTTTGGCAGAGATATCGCACTTTTAAAATGAAAGCCGAAATTTACCCAAAAAGTCTACGGACAAGACATCATCGCTAAGTGCTTTCTACATAGGTTTTAGAAGACAGTCTTTTTGTTCTGTTGAACTTTTTATGTTAAAATGATCAAGAACAAGTAAATAACAAACAAATTTAAGAAAAGAAGTATAACTGACAGTCTTCAGAATGTGCCTTCGAATAATTGAAGGATTTGAACAACTGTGACTAAATCAAAATGTCATTCAGGGATCAGCCTACAAGGCGATTTGAGCGATATCGTCGCTTTAAAGTCGGCCACTTCGCTTAATTATCGCCTCCGGGCGAAATCCAAATCGCCGAGTTTTTCAGCGAGTTATTATCTGTTTACTTAAGTTGCAAAACTTGATGCATATTCTAGATTAAATTATCGATAAATCCATAGTCAACCCCGCCTACTCGCCTGTCAAACTTCAGCCAATCGTAGCGTTAATATCTAACAGTGTCAATCAATAATATTGTAAGCCGCCGCCATTTTGAAAATTTTCAATCGGCGTGTAAAAAGCCGATAAACTTAACGAGAGCATGATTTTATGCAACAATTGTATATTATTCTTTCATTTTATTAAAGATTACTTCAAAAATTATTTCAATTACCATAATTACGGTCAATTTCTGTAAATGAACGGCACGGGTACTGTGGATAAAAAATGATTTCGCGGACGTCAGAACTGCCGTACAAAATATTGTAAAAGATCGCCATTAACTACGAGTTTGGTATTATTTTCGAAAAAATAATAAATGAATAAATTAAATGTATAAATCTGAACAAATTGGTGCAAAAATCGGGCATTATAAAAGTACGAGAATCGAAACATTAATGAAAATTTTCACGCCGTTTTGATCGTGCACCTGTTAAATTTACTAATTTCGGACATGTAAATTTCGGATAAAAATTTAAAGGCGACTTTTTCATAGCTAAGTTTATACTTTATTTAGAAATTCATGAAAATGATAATGCAAGAATCAATTTCCTTAAATATTTACTGTTTATAAGTTACAGCTAGACCCACAGAAAGTGGATATATATGGGCAAGAAAATGAATGCTATGCCGATTCTTCTCCTTAAATTTCTCAACTTCTCCCTAAATTCTGTGGAGGGAGAAGTCACTTCTCCCTAAAATTTTGACCTAGGCTGATGTGACAAGTTCTGTGCTATTGCTTACATAAATTAGGACTAATTGTTTTCATATTTCACTATATACTAAAAGTAATGATACCTGGAAGGATCCTCACTGAAATAGGCTGTTAAAAAATCTCCTTCAGCTTGGTGTCTACGGACAAGACATTTGACCATAATTTCTGTCTAAAAGACAGATAGAGTAATAATGTTTCTAAGATAGAGTAATAATGTTTCTAATCAATGCTCATGCATTTAATGTGCTTAAGAATTGCAATTGCAATCTTGCAACCTGTTATGTACACCATTTACACTATGTTTATTTATCTGTAATAACTTTTAACCTCAACTAAACAAAATAAACCACAATCTTCCTGAAATTGGATGGTGGAAGAAACCACCTGACTAGACTTTGTTGAGGCAAATTATTTTTACAAGCTGTTATCAACCATATCAATCAAGAAATGGTAAAAAAGTATAAACACAAAGTTTAACATGAAGAACTCTCTGAAAACTCAACATGAGCAAGTGTATATGGACAAGACAGTGCCCTCTGACAACAGAAGATTATGAGTTCATCTAAACATGTTCATAAAAGTAGAAACATTAAAAAAGTAGGAAGAACTTGTTAAACTTATAGCTGAGAACAACATTTTAAAAAGATAACAACTGTGTCTTAAATGGAAAACTGATGACACAAACTCCCTTGCTGACTGCTTAAATAGCTGTATGTTGTAAAATACTCAAATGACATCTATTCTGTGAGATCCGTAACTCATACTAATACTTTAAGTAGTCCTGCAAAATAAAATTCCTGTGAATTTTAACCTGTTTACAGAATAATTTGATCATGTCATAAATGTCCACTGTGATGAGTTTTTATCACTTAGTTTTGAGTCAGCTAATGACTTACATATTAGGCTTTTTTCTTAAAATTCCCAAGATAATTCTCTTTTTCTAGCCAGTAATATTTTTTATTAATATAGACATTTTTTCCATCATATAAGATAGTATGACCAGAGACAAAGCTTTTTAACTATTTTTTTTTTTTTATCACATTTACCTTTTTTTCATGGTATCACCTATATTAATATTACTTTCTTGGAAAAATACTGGAACAAATCTTAGTAACTCCAATCGTAAATCAAACTATGATTTCAAAATTCTAGACCTCTGCCTCCGATGCATGTGGGGAGTTGGCAAGTTACTTGCAGAGAACATGTTTGTACAGTACAGAATCAATTAACAATTGTTAAGTTACATAACTGAAATTGTGTTGAAAAGGGGCATTAAACCCCCCCCCCCCACCCAAAAAAAATATACAAAAGGACCATGATGGTCCTGAATCGCTCACCTCTTCCCACATGACCCAGTTTTGAGTATGACGTCGTTTTCTCTATTATTTGACATACTGACCTAGTTTTTGAGCTCATGTGACCCAGTTTTGAACTTGACCTAGATATCATCAATATAAAAATTCTGACCAATTTTCATGAAGATCCATTGAAAAATATGACCTCTAGAGAGGTCACAAGGTTTTTCTATTATTTGACCTATTGACCTAGTTTTCGAAGATACGTGACCCTGTTTTGAACTTGACCTAGATATCATCAAGTTGAACATTCTCACTAATTTTCATAAAGATCTCATGAAAAATATGGCCTCTAGAGAGGTCACAAGGTTTTTCTGTTTTTATTCCTACTGGCCTAGTTTTTGACCGCAAGTGACCCATTTTCGAAACTGACCTAGATATCATCAAGGTGAACATTCAGACCAATTTTCATGAAGATCCATTGAAAAATATGACCTCTAGAGAGGTCAAAAGATTTTTCTAATTTTAGACCTACTGACCTAGCTTTTGACCACAGTTGACCCAGTTTCAAACCTTACCTAGAAATCATCAAGATGAACATTCAGACAAACTTTCATACAGATCCCATGAAAAGTATGGCCTCTAGAGAGGTCACAAGGTTTTTTTTTATTATTTGACCTACTGACCTAGTTTTAGATGGCACGTGACCCAGTTTCAAAATTTAACTAGATATCATCAAGATGAACATTCTGACCAATTTTCATGAAGATCCATTCAAGGGTATGGCCTCTAGAGAGGTCACAAGGTTTTTCTATTTTATGACCTACTGACCTAGTTTTTGATCGCAGTTGACCCAGTTTCAAACTTGACCTATATATCATAAAGATAAACATTCAGACCAACTTTCATACAAATCCAATGAAAAATATGGCCTCTAGAGAGGTCACAAGGTTTTTTCATTATATGACCTACTGACCTACTTTTAGACGGCACGTGACCCAGTTTCGAACTTGATCTAGATATCATCAAGATGAACATTCTGACCAACTTTTATGAAGGTCCATTTATAAGTATGGCCTCTAGAGAGGTCACAAGGTTTTTCTGTTTTTAGACCTACTGACCTAGTTTTTGACCGCACGTGACCCAGTTTCGAACTTGACCTAGATATCATCAAGATGAACATTCAGACCAACTTTCATACAGATCCCATGAAAAATATGGCCTTTAGAGAGGTCACAAGGTTTTTCTATTATTTGACCTACTGACCTAGTTTTTGAAAGCACGTGACCCAGTTTCGAACTTGACCTAGATATCATCAAGATGAACATTCTGACCAATTTTCATGAAGATCTTGTGAAATATATGGCCTCTAGAGAGGTAACAAGGTTTTTCTATTTTTAGACCTACTGACCTAGTTTTTGACCGAACGTAAGCCAGTTTCGAACTTGACCTAGATATCATCAAGGTAAACATTCTGACCAATTTTCATAAAGATCCCATGAAAAATGTGACTTCTAGAGTGGTCACAAGCAAAAGTTTATGGACGGACTGACGGACGGACGCACAGACGACGGATGCTGCGCGATCACAAAAGCTCACCTTGTCACTTTGTGACAGGTGAGCTAATAAAAAAAAAAAAACCCAAAAAAAACCCCAAACAAATCTAAAATAAAATAGCTCTCATTTTTGAAAGGGAGAAAGCTGTAATTTCTTTTTTAAGATGATTTAAACTGCTTTAGTTTTATGTGATTTCAGTCAGTTACAGAATAAAAGCTGAAAGGCAAATGAATAGTTTAGAATGAAATCTTGAAAACCAATCACCATTATATCTTAGCCCTGAAGAGCACAGAAATATGCCATCTTGAGTGGATTATAACAAAATGTTTAAGCTGAAAGTGGACAGCCCACACCATGTCTAACAATAGATCCATACTCCACTAGAATATGACCAAATGTCAAATGATAAGGGTGTAGACATGTTATGTTTTGTGTGTAATTTGACCTACTTACAAAAAAGGCATGGTCCTTGAACCAGCGTATGTTCGCCATTCCCCCGACTTGATAGAAAGGTGTTTTGGTTGTTGTGTCTGTTCAAATGGTAGACCCCTTGGTTTCTAATAAGTGTCTGCTGTAGAGAATGCTTTGGCTAACACGAACCAAACTTAAACAAGAGCTGTCTCCGTAGGATGACACATGCCCCCGATGGCACTTTTGAATGAATAGTTATGGCCGATGTTAGAGTTTAGGACCTTTGACCTACGGACCTGGGTCTTGCGCGCGACACATCGTCTTACTGTGTCACACATTCATGCATAGTTATTTTAAAATCCATGCATGAATGACAAAGATATGGACCGGACATGCCTATCAATGCACTATCATGAAAAATGATCTTTAACGTCTAAGTGTGACCTTGACCTTTGAGCTACGGACCTGGGTCTTGCGTGTGACACGTCGTCTTACTGTGGTACACATTCATGCCAAGTTATTTGAAAATCCATCCATCGATGACAAAGATATGGACCGGACACGCCCATCAATGCACTATCCTTTAACGTCTAAGTGTGACCTTGACCTTTGAGCTACGGACCTTGGTCTTGCGCACTGCACGTCATCTTACTGTGGTACACATTCATGCCAAGTTATTTGAAAATCCATCCATCGATGACAAAGATATGGACCGGACACGCCCATCAATGCACTATCCTTTAACGTCTAAGTGTGACCTTGACCTTTGAGCTACGGACCTGGGTCTTGCGCACTGCACGTCGTCTTACTGTGGTACACATTCATGCCAAGTTATTTGAAAATCCATCCATCGATGACAAAGATATGGACCGGACACGCCCATCAATGCACTATCCTTTAACGTCTAAGTGTGACCTTGACCTTTGAGCTACGGACCTGGGTCTTGTGCACTGCACGTCGTCTTACTGTGGTACACATTCATGCCAAGTTATTTGAAAATCCATCCATCGATGACAAAGATATGGACCGGACACGAAAATTGCGGACAGACCGACAGACTGACAGACCGACAGACGGTTCAAAAACTATATGCCTCCCTTTGGGGGCATAAAAATAAGGTGATTGCATATGCTTAACAGATGTCCCTATTTTGGGAGTGGGTTTATGAAAGGGTCAAGGTTACAGCGACCTTCAGACATGTTATGGTTTCCATGCAATAAATGGAGAAGGTTTTAGTCTACAGTTGTCACATATCATATGATGATTGATTATTGCTATTGTTGTAGGTCAAAGGTGACATTAAAACATACCAAAATACCTCTGACATCTATATGTTATAAGAATTTATCAGTTTTTAGTCAAAGCAGGTTGATAAGGCCACAGAGACCTAAGCACTTCATGAAATGCTAAACAGCAAGTGACCTGATGCAACTTTGGTTTTGATTGTGCATTGATAAATTTAGTGCATGAATAAGTAGCTTAATCATGTTTCCCACCACAGTGGTGGGAGACATTGATTTACTCCTGTCTTTGTGTGTGTCCGTTAGTCTGAATGCATTATATGCTTTACTTCTTTCAGTTATTTTTATAAGTGTTTGCTTTTATCTTCTCATTCTTTCTGTTTTACAACTGACTTGTAAAAGATTGTTGTTGTTTTTTTTTACATTTGAGAGTCTCTTGATTTATTTCAAAGGTTCAGTGCTGGTTTTTATTGAAAACAGAAAATATATTGAATAGTATTTGCATAATGTCTTGTCCGTAGACACCCTCTTTGCATGCATTGTTTTTGCCATAACAAAGGGAGGGTTTTAGAAAGAAATGTATTATTCCTTTTTTGATAGCTTTTAACATTTATATAAGTCATGTATAAGACAAAAACATATTCTATATCCATTGTACTTCTCAGATTCAGATTGTACACACAAGAATAAATGGGTAACATTTTGCATTTGGAAGAAGTAAGTTTCATTAGAAATATATTTATTCTATATTTTGTATAAACATTAAGTGTGGTGTATCACTGAAACTTGATAAATAGCTCCAGTATGATTTTATAAATGATATTTGTCAAAAAACCTCCGTTTCTTTAGTGTCTACGGACAAGACATTTTGCAATTCAACAACTATCTATATCTATACAACCCAGTTTAATTCTGTCTAATGTTTATCAACTTAGACACTATCCTAGCAGCTTTCATACCCACAGTGATCAAACTCTAATACTGCATCCTTCACAAAGAAAATAGGTGTCTACGGACAGGACGAAAAAAATGGCAAATTTATCATTGTCTGTTCAGAGTCAAATCTGAGGAGGTAAGAAACTTCCACCTGAAAGAGTGCTATTATTTTCAGAAGAAGGTAGACTGAAGTTCACACAGAGACAAATAAGACAGTTAAAAAAGAATTATTTTATAATGAAATCACATATCTTATGTGAGGAAAGAGCAAAAAGGCAAAATATATAACAAAACGGTCATGTCAGTCTTCAGTACATATCTTCTGTTGTGGGTGACATAGACAGTTAAAATAACTTGCAGCCGAAAGAAGACGAATTTTCCTGTAAACCAAATGGCACAAAAAGATCTTGCTGGTTCAGGTTTTAATTAAAATGAAAAGATAAAAAGCACATTTTTTTTAGGTGAAACAATATAATGCCGAATTTTGGCCTTTTTTCTGTTATTGGACAGCATGGCGTTCGTTTTATATGTACATCAGATACCTGAAAGTAGTTCTACCTGCAACTGGGTAGTGATATGTAACTCCTGAAGTGATGAAGACAGAATATATAAACATGCACTTTTAAATATGGGTGTATAACATGGAGCACCTAAAAAGTATGCATTTGATTGTGACTGAGGCGTATGTTTTTTCCCCTTTCCGATGGCTAAAATTCCCCTCCAAAAATAAAAAAAATGCCAATCAATTAAACCATAATTCACTGGATCTAGTTTATCTTATTTATTTTTATATAGAAAACAGTTCACCACGGTATCTCGCGTTTTGTTTACATCGACACCGGTTGGAGTAACTTCCCTTGATAAATCAGAATCATCGAAGCGCTTTATTATTCTGCACAACAACGCTGTTGAATGTTAGTCTGTAAATGATTTGCATTCTATTTGTTTGGCCAGGTAGTGTTGAGTTTTCCATCCTCTAGTCAGTCAGGGTTTGATTTTATGCTTTGGGAAGGGACTAGTCCGATGCATACATTTTTTTACAGTTTGTTTTTTATTGTGACATGTCAAATATAACAGTGACTGCAAATGTCAGAATTTGACAGAAATAAAAACAAGAGGGCCATGATGGCCCTATATCGCTCACCTATTATCATTGCACTTGAGGACAAGAAGGTCCTCAGAAAAAATATCTAAGTCCAAAGGACAGGAACAACAAAGGGAAGAAATTTAACCAAAAAGAAAAAAAAAATTCTGACAAGGTATAGATATGTCAAAATACAACTAAAAATTGGAGGTACCATCCATGTTGTACCACAGAAAAGTGGTCTCGGTTTTTCCCTACGGCCAAAAATAAGAAAGTTACTAAAAATAAGCTGTTTATAGTAACGTAAAAGGGAAGTAATTAAAAAAAATATATAAATATTGTAAGTGAACAAAAGAAGGATCTGCCAAATAAATCTGTTGACATAAATGAAATTTCAGATCAGTATCTTCATTAGTTATGGAGATATACCCATTTTAATTTGAAATAAAGGGAGGTAATCTGACATAGTTATCTACCCTGATTGTCTCAGTCCAACTAATAACAATAATGAGATTTCAAATAAGTCCTACAAGTACTTACTGATATAAATCCAATTTCATTACAATCAGGGGAGGTAATCAGATATAAAATAACTCTGGAATCTACGACTGGATCTGATTTGTCATGGAATCCAAGATTTATTGTTGTTGAAGATATTTTGGAAGTTTGTATCAAATAAAACCATAAATGAAGTCCCTATATGGCTGTAAAAGCCAAAATGGCCAATTCTGGACCTTTAAGGGGCCATAACTCTGGAACCCATGATGGAATCTGGCCAGTTGAAGAAAGGAAGCAAGATCTTGTGGTGATACAAGTTGTTTGCAAGTTTGGGTAAAATCAAATCATAAATGAAGCTGCCATTGTGCAGACAAGGTCAAAATAGCTAATTTTGGCCCTTTCAGGGGCCATAACTCTGGAACCCTTTAAGGGATCTGGCCAGTTTAAGAATGGAACCGAGATCTTATGGTGACACAAGTTTTGTGCAAGTTTGATTAAATTCAAATCATAAATGAAGCTGCTATTGTGCAGACAAGGTCAAAATAGCTAATTCTGGCCCTTTCAGGGACCATCACTCTGGAACCCATAATGGAATCTCGCCAGTTCAAGAAAGGAACCAAGATCTTATGGTGATACAAGTTGTGTGCTAGTTTGGTTAAAATAAAATCATAAATGAAGCTGCTATTGTGCAGACAAGGTCAAAATAGCTAATTCAGGCCCTTTCAGGGGCCATAACTCTGGAACTCATAATGGAATCTGGCCAGTTCAAGAAAGGAACCAAGATCTTATGGTGATACAAGTTGTGTGCCAGTTTGGTAAAAATCAAATCATAAACTAGAAAATGCTTTTGTAAAAAAGCGCATGTCTCCCCCAATGCAAAGTCCTATAGGCAAGAAGTCAATAGGGGTCAGGAGCGAAAGTCAAAGAGACACTGATGGTTGGCTGCAATAGGGATCATCTACTTGGCATGTCCAGTCATCCCACTAAATTTCAACACTCGTGGCCTAGTGGTTCTCAAGTCACTGTTCAGGCTCCTGTGACCTTGACCTTTGATCAAGTGACCTCAAAATAAATAGGGGTCATCTACTCTGCATGTCCAATCATCCTATTAAGTTTCAACATTGTAGGTCAAGTGGTTCTCAAGTTATTTCCAAAAAATGATTTTACATGAACAGGCCACTGTGACCTTGACCTTTAATAGGCTGACCCAAAAATCAATAGGGGTCATCTACTCTGCATGTTCAATCATCCTATGAAGTTTCAACATTCAAGTGGTTCTCAAGTTATAGATCGGAACTGGTTATCAATGTTCAGGCTCCTGTGACCTTGACCTTCAACAGAGTGACCCCAAAAACAATAAGGGTCATTTACTCTGCATGAACAATCATTCTATGAAGTTTCAACATTCTGGGTCGAGAGGTTCTCAAGTTATTGATTGGAAATGGTTTTCCATGTTTTTTCAGGCCCCTGTTGCCTTGACCTTTAACAGAGTGATCCTAAAATCGTTAGGGTTCATTTACTCTGCATGACCAATCATCCTATGAAGTTTCATCATTCTGGGTCAAGTGGTTCTCAAGTTACTGACCGGAAATGGTTCTTAATGTTCGGGCCCCTGTGACCTTGACCTTTCATAGATTGACCCCAAAATCGTTAGGAGACATAATAAAGCTGCTATTGTGCAGACAAGGTCAAAATAGCTCATTTTGGCCCTTTCAGGGGCCATAACTCTGGAACCCATAATGGGATCTGGCCAGTTCAAGAAAGGAACCGAGATCTTATGGTGATACAAGTTGTGTGCAAGTTTGGTTAAAATAAAGTCATAAATGAAACCACTATCGTGCAGACAAGAAATTGTTGACCCACGGACGCACAAGACGGACGCACTGACGATGGACGAAGGGTGATCACAAAAGCTCACCTTGTCACTATGTGACAGGTGAGCTAAAAACAGCCACTCTACGACTTGTTTAGGCAGGGACCTAATGTCTGTTGTAAATTTTGGTAGTCTTATGGATGTCTTATCCTCGACATTTGAAAAATTTATTTGGTTATCTGGTATTGATATGCTACATTGTGTTATATGTCATGTCACATGCTCTTATGGGCCCTGAATTTATCAATAAACTTGAAACTATAGTTTATTTCAACACAAATGAAAATTCCCCTTTTCTTAGTTTTACGTCGTATTTTTCCCCCTTCAAAGGGCACCGACCCCCTTCCCCCAAAACTGAAAAAAATCACTGTTCAAATGAATTAAAAATTTAAAGTATCCCCTTGTGAAATTTTGAGAATTTATTTTTGCAGGATTGGTCTCCAAGCTGCTGATACTATACTGCAAAAGTGAAAAACAGACAAAGTAACTCATTTGTCATGTTTTAACTTTTGTTTACAATAAAAATAACTGATTTCAGTTGGGAATTTTTTCTTTGAATTGGGAATTTTTTGCTCCAGATTGGGAAAACTGAAGATCAGCCCTGTGAGACAGGTGGAAAAAGCCGTGGTTTCAACAAGATGAAAGTCTGTGAAATTGATTTTTATCTTATCACACTGAGTTACAGTTAACCCTTAGCCTGCTGGCGGCAGGTGATTCTGCCTTTGCGACCAGTGCAGACCAAGATCAGCCTGCACATCTGTGCAGGCTGATCATGCTCTGTACTATTGGCTATTGTCAGTAAATTTTCAATGAACACCCCCTTCGAATAAAAGGTATTATCCAATTTGAATGATGGACCAGTTCATTTTAGAAATTCAGCAGGCTAAGGTTTAATCAAACATAAAAATCAGTAATTGTGTAAATCTGAACTGGGTAAAAATATTATTGAGTATTTCACCTATCACGCACAAACTACTGAGTTTTTTTCCTTGTGGCTAAATTGTACTAGATGAAACATAAACTGTTACAGTATATATCATTAACCAGGTTTGACTTTTTTTTCTACATGCCTGTAAGCAAGGTAAACATATGTATTTTAATCTATAGTTCTAACTGTGTGTAACTATAACAAGGTGTTTTTTTTCTACAATTGTTTGTTTTCTAGGATACTTTTATTCCATTGTATTTTTTTGCACTTAAAATGCAGTCGGAGATAAATGCATCCACCATATCTCGAACAATGTAGTCACCACAAAATTTTATGTGCTCTCCTGTAAGATGTGGGAAGACGAAAGATGTGGTTAAAATATCTCCGACAATAAATAAATTTTGATTTGATTTGGGCCAGTATCGTTGGCACTATATTATCAAAAACAGAGGAACAGTCTAAATAACACTGATCAGACTGACTGGTCCTGCATTTTTTCCAATAAATAGCTACCTATTCTGCCGCTGGGATTTTTTTACTGTTTCAAAACTGGGGCCCGGGGCCCATTCAGTTTGGAAAAATGGTGCGTAAAACCTCAAGATTGGGAAATTCAAAAATAAGTTTTATCATCATACAACCTTTATTTCAGCACTGTTATTGCTGGATGTGGTATTACAAGTCTTCTGTTTTATTGTTTTTATTGTTTTGAAAAGGTCTACTAAATTTTCTGGTATTTCTTCAGTGAGAAACTCTCAGACACTCAACGGTCACTAAAACTTTGGGAAATTTAAACCTAAGAATTGGGAAAATAAACAAATTTTTTAATGAATTGGGTATTAGGAATTTTAACTGTGTTTCAGTATGCACACTGTATAAATTCAACTGGGTTTTCTGCAATTTTAATTGCGCAAATACGCAGCTTATCTGGAGCTCTTAAGTATTTTAAAAATGATGGGCTTATCTTGTCTGGCCCACATGGCTGATATGAATATCTATGCTTACAGTAAGTGAAACATTTCATTTCATACTGCAGTTTCGAGTCTATAAACTGCAATTTCAACAGATTTTGTACTCCAAGTCAGTAAATTTACTATCACTGAAAAATCTTTAAATTTATGGAACGTCTTATTTGCAGAATATCTGTAAAAACAATGAAATCTTTGACCTGATAAAAATTGTCACAGATCTTGCCCCACTCCCAGTTGTCAAGCTGTACTTTGAACCCAAAATATTGAATGCTATCCAGAACAGAATTTTCTAATGTGTGATTCACTCGATGGAGTAAGAACACACAAAGTAAGTAAAAGTTTTAAAGAAGAAACTCTTTAGAAAATAATGAACATTCTAGAACAGTTACATTCTGTCGAAAATTACTGAGACAAAACGAAAGTAGATCTCTTCTTTCGTTTTGTTAACAGTGAAATTACAAATTCCACTTTAAACCCTTCGCATTGTTGCATAATTACACGAATGAAAATAATGACTGTAAAGTGTATCCTGAATTAATTTGTGTATTTGAAAATGCACCTTGTTGTGTCTGCCATTTTGTTGTTCATTCACCATGTGCGTTACAGACGCTTGATCCTTGCATACAAATCACTGTCGGTCATCCGTTAAAGCTTGCAGATAACGCTGATCAGTTTTGACTGTATTCAATGATTTCAATTTTGTAACAGGGTTCGGCTTTTAAGGAAACAGAACCAGTCAATCTTTTATGTTCTGGGTACCTCGGGGATTATCGTTGGCTGCCTAAGATGCGTCAAAACTTCCTATATTGAAAAGATGATGGGTGTTTAATATGTCATTCTATTCTACAATCACAGACACAATGCAGACAAGTGTAGACAACACTCATCTGTTCCAGCAAAGTTTTGGGGTAAGATTGATGTTATGTTGTTGATGGCCATGTTACATAGAGTAAGTGTACTCGGTTTCGCACAGTTCACGGTTTCGCACACCGAAGAATTTTCCGTTTCTTGTAATGAAATACTTGCCAAGAGAAATTTAAACTGGTGAAATCAAGGGACCAGGTCTCCTTTTGAATGTTCCTATAGTTTTCTAAACGACAAGCAGGCATCCTGATAAAAGACAAAGATATATAAAAGTGTAGTAAAAGTATCACCCAGACAGCATAAAATTAGACACCACTGAGGGTACCTCGCTTGTGCATGGTATAGCGACATCATTATGATAATGACAGCTAAAAATACCGTTTCTACAGAAGTATCAGTGTTGTGCAATTTCGATTCAACCAATATCCGTACTGTACAAAGAATTAGAGAATTTTTAGTCACGGCAGGGTTTTCCCGGACGCAGGTTTTCTGCGTCCCTGACGCGCTTTGACTGCTTTGGACTAGCATTTTGTAGTGCCTCTGCGACCACTGGACCCGCAAAATCGGTCACGAAACTCCTTTGCACTGAAGCTTCCTTTGCGCAGATACCCATGTAAAATGCGCAGTTTTTTACCACCGGGACCATCCCCGAATCGTGGGTGCTCATTATACACAGGTATAGACGATTTTCCAACTTCAAAACAAGTTTTGTTACCGATGTTCGCCATTTTGGTAAAGGGAAACTACTCTCCGCGCTAACTGACACCGCTAAAATCTAAGAATGCCGTTACGTTCCGTAAAAGATCGAATGGTTTATTTTTCTATTAAACAAAATTAATTTCATATAAATTTAAAGTATTTTGATGAAAAAATATTACTAAATCACAAAAATTATGATACTAATTAAGGATCAAGTATTATCTTTAACTAAGATCAAACTGTGAACAACATAATTGACACGAGTTGACACTTAATTGCCGGTAATTACTGGCTATTTGATCATAACAAAAAGACTGTCACACCTTTTGTTATCAGTCTGAATTGAGAAGCTCATGCCATTTTGAAAGATACCATTCTGAAATACTGAATCAGCTGCTATCTAAATTAAAAAGATACAAGTTCATTCGGTTTTAGGATAAATTCTTTTTCGTAATAATGTCCATTTTCAAGATCAATAATTTGTGGACCCCCAAAAATTATAAGGGACCTTTAAATTAGCAGCCATGGGAGTCCATGGACTCCCAAATAAAAAACCCGAGGGAAAACCCTGGTCACGGTGTGCGAAACCGGGTACAAATATGTCCGAATAATGGGTCATTTTCTGGCTATATTGGAGAGCTAACAGTGGTGAGCAGTTATCACATGAAGAATAACCTAGTGCATAGATAAAGAGCCATGTATCTATTCTTCTGCCTGAAAATGCAAAATAATAAATTGCTTCCACATATTTCAGTTTATTTCAAGAAGTGTGTAAAAAGTGTGCGAAACCAGGTACACTGACTCTATTTTGGGATTTGACATTTGCCAGTTCTGATGATGCCAGGGATGTGGAATCTACATCTACATCTTTCACCCAACCGTCGATTTCTGACTATCACTGGGCGGCGCTGTCAGAGAAACAGTTGTTAAAGAAATGATATGTTACAATGTTAAAAGAATAAAAGCTAAAAAAGACAGTATGCTACAGTTAAAATAGGACAGAGGCAATAGAATTACATACTGACCACCGCCAGCCTCTCTCTAAAGTTACTGAGACTGGAGCTAGATTTAACATAAGTTGGTAGGGAGTTCCAGAGTCGGATGGTCCTTGGGAAGTAGGAGTTAGAAAAGTACTGAGTGTGAGACATGGGGATTAAGTAATGGCAGTGGCTAGGGTTACGGTACCGTAATCCTAGCCTAGCCTCCGATTCTAGGATTACGGAAGTTCCGTATTTCTAGACAACCCTATGAGAATAGGCTAGGATTACGGAAGTATTTAAGAGGAATCATATATATGTTAGGACATGCATAAATGATGTTATTAACTTAATTGTTTCACTTAAAATAGCGATATTTCATGTCTGTCGTTTTATGGGTTAGTAGCAGAAAGTTTTACTTTTCAATTTCCATAAAAAATAATCGTTCTTTTTTTTTTAAAAAAAAATATTGTTGTAATTTTGTTTTTGTTTAGAGTACGTTATTATTTCATAGTCACGATTATGCAATTTTTTCTTTCATTTTTAATTGTTTTTCTCTATTTTGTTTTCTTTTCTCTTTCTTCTTTTACTAACCCATAATACGACAGACATGAAAAATCACTATTTTAAGTGAAACAATTAAGTTAATAACATCATATATGCATGTCCTAACATATATATGATTCCTTTTAAATACTTCCGTAATCCTAGCCTATTCTCATAGGGTTGTCTAGAAATATGGAACTTCCGTAATCCTAGAATCGGAGGCTAGGCTAGGATTACGGTACCGTAACCCTAGCCACTGCCTTAAGTAATTTAGGTTTCCAGTTGGAATAAGATGAGATTAGTCGACTGCAACTTTCTTGGTCCTTATTTTATAAAACATTACTAATGAATTGTGTAACCTTCTATATTGGATTGTATTCCATTCTAAAGTTTTCAGCATTTGTGTAACACTACTGGTGTAACTGTAGTCGTACATGACGTACCTAGCAGCTGACCTTTGGACATTTTCGACTTTGCTAGTGAGGGTTTTTTGCCAAGGATGCCAGACGCTTGAACAGTACTCCAGTTGAGGGCAGACATAGGTGTTATAGGCAGCAATTTTGACCTTATTGTCAGTTTTGACATTTCGTTGTATGAAGCGAAGAGTGGAAGTTGCTTTGGAAGTGATATTGTCAATGTGTTTGGACCAGTTTAGATCTTTGGAAATGGTTATGCCTAGGTACTTAGCTGCCTCACAAGTTTTTAACTCTATATTGTGAAGTTTGTAGGGGTAGACCACAGGATTTTTCTTTCTAAAGATTCTAAGGACTTCACACTTGTCCGGGTTGAACTCCATGGACCATGTCTTCTCCCAGGTTTCTAAGCTAATGAGATCTTGTTGCAGAGATATACTATCTGAAATGGAGTTGATGGTAAGGTATATTATGGTGTCATGTGCAAACATTCTTGCGTTACATTTGACCAAGTCTTGTAAGTCATTGATATATACCAGGAAGAGACATGGCCCAAGAACAGACCCCTGGGGAACTCCAGACAGTACAGGAAGTTCACTGGAAAATTCCTATGTCTGTCTTCAGTGTTCCAACTGTCCGTCGCCAATGGTGCCAGATGCGACAAAAAATAAATTCTGGTACTAAAAATCTTCATTTGGCGATTTTCAGTGGCGCCAACAAAAAATACAAAGAAAAAAGTCAGGGATCCTAGGAAATATTGAGATAATTTTTTCATATGGGCAATATCCAAACTCGCGTCAGACACTCGAAAGACCAAAATGGTTGAAGCAACTTCCGATGAAACTTTTATTGCTGCCGACGCTTTACATGATACAGGTTTAAATGCCGATTATTTCACGAATTGGCCATAAATTCAAATAAAACTTACATGTATCGAAAGGGGATTCAATTCCTCATTGATTTATGTAAAAATTATCAAATAATAACCAAAATTACAAATTTTCGGGTGATTTAAACCTATGTACTGTACATGATTAAAGTTTACCAGGTACAGTACCAACATGTGCAAGCGATAAAACCAATAACTTTACACGACCGTGTACTGTGATTTATCCTCCATTATTTTGGTCCTTCAAAGTTTTGATACTTAGATTGCCCCGTCACAAATATAAAACAATCTGAACGTCGAATTATTTTGACAAAGGTCAAATTAATTGTAATTGGATTAACTGATGAGTTTAATTACCCAGATGGTTTGGTTAATGTTGTTTGTAGCAAATTTAAAACAATGAAAAGAAATGTTGCTCGCAATGTGGCTAACACAGTTAACTGGTATCTGAATGATTGAAATAAATTTTGATAACTATGTACTTGTTTGTAACTGAATGCCTGTTATTATTATATCTAACAAAAAGTGGTATGTCGCCCCGCAGAGACTATTAGCTCCGACTTTGTAGCCACTGGAGCAAACTTTTTCTGATTGATGAATTTGTTGACGCAAAGTGAAATTGACCCAGAGGAAACTCTGTACAATCTTGTCTGACTTTGGACGTTTTGAAGGTAGACAAGTGCATTTCATTCTGTTTATCTGCGGACAGGGCTTTTTCACTATATTACAGAGGCTGATATTTGGTATGTATGTTTAGCAGTATGGGTCACAGACACTTGGGAGGTCAAGCCCCCCTCTCTCATATCCGCCCCTGTCAAATATCAGCCAATATTTTTAGTCTTTTTAAAGCACACTGAGCACATATATCTCAAACATTGAATATGATTTGTTACAAATACCAACAGAGCCAGGACACAGACAATATCATCAATAGACTTATAATAAAAATCCTTGTCTCCTAAGTCATCTGATGGATGGCTGAGAGGTCTAAGGCGCCTGATCATAATACTGCTTGTTTTTAGCTTGACTATTCGAAGAATAGTCTAGCTATTCTACTCACCCTGGCGTCGGCGTCGGCGTCACACCTTGGTTAAGTTTTTGCATGCAAGTACATACAGCTATCATTTAAAGGCATATAGCTTTGAAACTTATTTATTCTTTTTCAAGGTCAATTACCAACCTCACCGGGTCAAGTTCCATAACTCTAACATGTATTTTGAGCAAATTATGCCCCCTTTTGGACTTAGAAAATTCTGGTTAAAGTTTTACATGCAAGTTACTATCTCCAAAACTAATGCAGATATTGAATTGAAACTTCACATGTGTCTTCGGGGTCATAAAACTAGTTGATAGCACCAAGTCCCATAACTCTGACCTTCATTTTGGCCAAATTATGCCCCCTTTTGGACTTAGAAAATTCTGGTTAAAGTTTTGCGTGCAAGTACATACAGCTGTTACTAAAAGGCGTATAGATTTGAAACTTATTTTTAGCTCGACTATACGAAGTATAAGGAGAGCTATCCTACTCGCCCCGGCGTCGGCGTCTTTCCGCGTCCCCACCTTGGTTAAAGTTTTGGTGCACTTTCTCTTTTTTCAACTTATCTCTGTAATTACTTGATGGATTTGATTCAAACTTGAAATACTTATTCCTCATCATCATCCACATCATCTGACATAAGGGCCATAACTCTGGCATCAATATTTCATGAATTATCCCCCTTTTCACTTAGATTTTCAGGTTAAAGTTTTGATGCACTTTCACTCTATCTCTGTTATTACTGAATGGATTTGATTCAAACTTAAAATAGTTGTTCAACATCATCACCCACATCATATGACACAAGGTGCATAACTCTGGCACCATATTTTCATGAATTATTCCCCCTTTTTACTTAGAATTTCAAGTTAAAGTTTTGGTGCACTTTCACTCTACCTCTGTTATTACTGAATGGATTTGATTCAAACTTAAAATAGTTGTTCAACATCATCACCCACATCATATGACAAAAGATGCATAACTCTGGCACAATTTTTCATGCATTATTTCCCTTTTTACTTAGAATTTCAGGTTAAAGTTTTATGCACTTTCACTCTATCTCTGTTATTACTGAATGGATCTGATTCAAACTTAAACAATTGTTCAACATCATCACCCACACCATATGACGCAAGGTGCATAACTCTGGCATCAATTTTTCATTAATTATTCCCCCTTTTTACTTAGAATTTTAGGTTAAAGTTTTGATGCACTTTCACTTTGTCTCTGTTATTACTGAATGGATTTGATTCAAACTTAAAATAGTTGTTCAACATCATCACCCACACTATATGACACAAGCTGCACAACTCTGGCACCAATATTTAATGAATTATGCCCCTTTTTGCTTAGGATATACTTATATAGAATTTTGATACATTTTATCTTTACCTCTCTTATTACTTTAAGTTGATATTTTTGACATAGACTCAGGCTATTGTGCAATATCTTCATCCACAATTTGAGTCATTAAACACTCCAGTGACAGCTCTAGTTTCCTCAGAAGTGCCCAGTTTCACTATCCAGCATCGAAATAGTCGAGCGCGCTGTCTCCTGTGACAGCTCTTGTTTCTTTTTCTAGATCAATTACCTACCTCACTGGGTCAAGTCCCATAACACTGGCATGTATTTTGGCCAAATTATGCCCCCTTTTGGACTTAGAAAATTCTGGTTAAAGTTTTGCGTGCAAGTACATACAGCTATTACTAAAAGGCATATAGATTTGAAACTTATTTTTTCTTTTTCTAGATCAATTACCTACCTCACTGGGTCAAGTCCCATACCTCTGACATGTATTTTGGCCAAATTATGCCCCCTTTTGGACTTAGAAAATCCTGGTTAAAGTTTTACATGCAAGTAACTATCTCCAAAACTACTACAGATATTAAATTGAAACTTCACATGTGTCTTCGGGGTTATAAAACTAGTTGATAGCACCAAGTCCCATAACTCTGACTTGTATTTTGGGCAAATTATGCCCCCTTTTGGACTTAGAAAATCCTGGTTGAAGTTTTGCGTGCAAGTACATACAGCTATTACCAAAAGGCATATAGCTTTGAAACTTATTTATTCTTTTTCTAGGTCAATAACCAACCTCACTTGGTCAAGTTCCGTAACTCTTAACATGTATTTTGAGCAAATTATGCCCCCTTTTGGACTTTTTCTGGTTAAAGTTTTACATGCAAGTTACTATCCTCAAAACTAATGCAGATATTGAATTGAAACTTAACATGTTTCTTTGGGGTTATAAAACTAGTTGATAGCATCAAGTCTCATAACTCTGATATGTCCCCTTTTGAGCTTAAAACTCTTTTGATATTTAACATTTTGGGTAATAATTTCCAGCTTCTGTGACAATATTTCGAATAGTCAAGCTTGGCTGTCTTACGGACAGCTCTTGTTAGCTTGACTATTCGAACTCGACTATCCTACCACCACGGCCTCGGCGTCACACCTTGGTTAAGTTTTTCGTACCAGTCCGCATTTTGACAAAACCTTTTGAGATATAGCTTTGAAACTTCCAACACTTGTGAACCATCACCGTGTCCAGTTTTAGGCAAGAGTACATAACTCCATAAACGATTTTGGCTGAATTATGGCCCCTTTAAACTTACAAATCTTGGTTAGGTTTTTCGTACCAGTTCATATTTTGTGTAAACTGTTTGACATATGGCTTTGAAACTTATATCACTTGTTTATTATAACAGTCTCTATCTGTAGGTAAGAGTACATAACTCTAATTAGTGATGGGCCGATTAGCGGGTATAATCGATTGACAGCTAGAAAAGCCCAACCGATTCCGATAATCGATTATGTGGTTTCCCTGTCTGCACATAATTAGTGATTACTAAACCAGTTTCTGTTTACTTGGAACCAGCTGTACGGCATCTAAATAATGGTAGTTCTTTATTTTTCAAAAGAGCATTAGAATTTTAAGTAAAACAGTCACTTTAAAGACATAAATATATGAATAAACAAGTATGAAAATAATTAACATTCAACTGATTATTTTTCCAATACATCACATCGGTTTGCTAAACAATTACAAACGATAATCGGTTGGTGTTCTCCAACCAATGTCCCATCACTAACTCTAATATTTTGGCTGAACAACATGGCCCTTTTTGGACTTGGAAAATGGTTCAGTTTTCATACAAGTCCACGTTCTGTCAAAACTATTTGATATGTGGCTTTGAAACTTTAAACTCGTGTTTTTTTCATTATCTCCATCTGTAGGCAAGAGTACATAACTTTGTCATCTGTTTTGGCTGAATTATGGCCCTTTTTATGTCCCCGAAGGGAGGCATATTAGTTTTCAACTGTCCGTTAGTTTGTTTGTTCGTCACAATGTTAACTTTATGCATGAAGGCACTTTACTCGCGAACCACTGCACCCAGGACCTTCAAACTTCACATGCTGATAGTACTTATTGAGTACACAACCCCTTCTGACTTTGGGGACACCAGGTCAAAGGTCAAGGTCACCAGGTCAAAGGTCAAGGCGCTGCGGGGGCATTTGTCACCATTAGTGACAGCTCTTGTTGGACTTGGAAATCTGTTAAATTTTTTGTACTAGTCCATATTTTGTCTAACCTGTTTGTGATATGGCTTTGAAACTTTGACCACTCGTTTACCATCAAAGTCTACATATGTAGGCAAGACTGCACAACTAGGACAAGGACTTTGGCTCAGTCATGGCCCTTTTTTGACTTTTTTTTTTAAATTAGTGAAGTTTTGCATATCATATTCCATATTTTGTCTAAACTGTTTGATATGTGGCTTTGAAACTTTGAACACTTGCTTCTCATCATGGTTACACATTTCCATATAGTGCAATACTTATCCAGTTCTATTTTTAGCTCAGCTGTCACAAAGTGACAAGGTGAGCTTTTGTGATTGCGCGTCGTCCGTGCGTGCGTGTGTCCGTAAGCTTTTGCTTGTGACCACTCTAGAGGTCACATTTTTCATGGGATCTTTATGAAAGTTGGTCAGAATGTTCACCTTGATGATATCTAAGTCAAGTTTGAAACTGGGTCACGTGCCGATAAAAACTAGGTCAGTAGGTCTAAAAATAGAAAAACCTTGTGACCTCTCTAAAGGCCATATTTTTCATGGGATCTGTATGAAAGTTGGTCTGAATGTTCATTTTGATGATATCTAGGTCAAGTTTGAAACTGGGTCACGTGCGGTCAAAAACTGGGTCAGTAGGTCTAAAAATAGAAAAACCTTGTGACCTCTCTAGAGGCCATATATTTCATGAAATCTTCATGAAAATTGGTCAGAATGTTCACTTTGATGATATCTAGGTCAAGTTCGAAAGTGGGTCACGTGCCATCAAAAACTAGGTCAGTAGGTCAAATAATAGAAAAACCTTGTGACCTCTTTAGAGGCCATATTTTTCATGGGATCTGTATGAAAGTTGGTTTGAATGTTCATCTTGATGATATCTAGGTCAAGTTCGAAAGTGGGTCACGTGCCCTCAAAAACTAGGTCAGTAGGTCAAATAATAGGAAAACCTTGTGACCTCTCTTAAGGCCATATTTTTCATGGGATCTGTATGAAATTTGGTCTGAATGTTCATCTTGATGATATCTAGGTCATATTCGAAACAGGGTCATGTGCGGTCAAAAACTAGGTCAGTAGGTCTAAAAATAGAAAAACCTTGTGACCTCTCTAGAGGCCATACTTGTGAATGGATCTCCATAAAAATTGGTCAGAATGTTCATCTTGATGATATCTAGATCAAGTTTGAAAGTGGGGCACATGCCTTCAAAAAGTAGGTCAGTAGGTCAAATAATGAAAAAACGTTGTGACCTCTCTAGAGGCCATATTTTTCATGGGATCTGTATGAAAGTTGGTCTGAATGTTTATCTTGATGATATATAGGTCAATTTTGAAACTGGGTCAACTGCGATCAAAAACTAGGTCAGTAGGTCTTGAAATAGAAAAACCTTGTGACCTCTCTAGAGGCCATACCCTTGAATGGATCTTCATGAAAATTGGTCAGAATGTTCACCTTGATGATATCTAGGTCAAATTTGAAACTGGGTCACATGCCTTAAAAAAATAGGTCAGTAGGTCAAATAATAAAAAAATCTTGTGATCTCTCTAGAGGCCTTACTTTTCATGGGATCTGTATGAAAGTTGGTCTGAATGTTCATCTTGATGATACCTAGGTCAAGTTTGAAACTGGGTCAGCTGCGATCAAAAACTAGGTCAGTAGGTCTAAAATTAGAAAAATCTTTTGACCTCTCTAGAGGCCATATTTTTCAATGGATCTTCATGAAAATTGATCTGAATGTTCACCTTGATGATATCTAGGTCAGTTTCGAAACTGGATCACGTGCGGTCAAAAACTAGGCCAGTAGGTATAAAAATAGAAAAACCTTGTGACCTCTCTAGAGGCCATATTTTTCATGAGATCTTCATGAAAATTAGTGAGAATGTTCACCTTGATGATATCTAGTTAAAGTTCAAAACAGGGTCACGTACCTTTGAAAACTAGGTCAGTAGGTCAAATAATAGAAAAACCTTGTGACCTCTCTAGAGACCATATTTTTCAATGGATCTTCATGAAAATTGGTCAGAATTTTTATCTTGATAATATCTAGGTCAAATTCAAAACAGGGTCACATGAGCTCAAAAACTAGGTCACTATGTCAGATAATAGAAAAAACGATGTCATACTCAAAACTGGGTCATGTAGGAAGAGATGAGCGATTCAGGACCATCATGGTCCTCTTGTTCTTCTTTTGTCTGAAATTCTGTGGAAATATTTTGAACCCATACTTACATCAATTCTTTGAATAGTCGAGAGAGCTGTCAACAGACAGCTCTCATTTGTTTAGGTCCATTTTTCCCCAGAACTTTTAAGAGCTACAGCTTTGAAACTTTGCACACTTGTTTATCATCATTAGATGAGTAAGTAGACCTAGAACTATAACTTTAACCTTCATTTTGTCAGAATTGGCCCTTTTTGTACTTTCTTGGTTGCTTTTAGTTTAAGTTCACTTTTCTTGAAGACGTACTATAGCTTTGAGTAAGAAGACCAATAACTATAACTCTTTTATTACATATTGTCCAGCACTTGCAGACGAGTGATGGCACCCTGAGGCAGTGCTCTTTGTTTAAAGAGGATGTACTTTCTTATTACGCTTGACATTTATAGTTAAATTTGTATTTTTGGACTGTTTTGAATTTTTTAGCTCACCTGAGCAATGCTCAGGTGAGTTTTTCTGATCGCTCGATGTCCGGCGTCCGTCGTCCGTCGTCTGTCGTCCGTCGTCTGTCAACATTTAGCTTGTGTATGCGATAGAGGCTGTATTTTTCAATTAATCTTCATGAATAATGGTCACAATGATAACCTTGATGAAATCTAGGCCGAGTTCGAAAATGGGTCATCTCGGGTCAAAAACTAGGTCACTAGGTCAAATCAAAGAAAAACCTTGTGTATGCGATAGAGGCTGTATTTTTCATTTAATCTTCATGAATATTGGTCAGAATGATAACTTTGATGAAATCTAGGCCGAGTTCGAAAATGGGTCATCTCGGGTCAAAAACTAGGTCACTAGGTCAAATCAAAGAAAAACCTTGTGTATGCGATAGAGGTGGTATTTTTCAATTAATCTTCATGAATATTGGTCAGAATGATAACCTTGATGAAATCTAAGCCGAGTTCGAAAATGGGTCATCTCGGGTCAAAAACTAGGTCACTAGGTCAAATTAAAGAAAAACCTTGTGTATGCGATAGAGGCTGTATTTTTCAATTCTTCTTCATGAATATTGGTCAGAATGATAACTTTGATGAAATCTAGGCCGAGTTCGAAAATGGGTCATCTCGGGTCAAAAACTAGGTCACTAGGTCAAATCAAAGAAAAACCTTGTGTATGCGATAGAGGCAGTATTTTTCATTTAATCTTCATGAATATTGGTCAGAATGATAACTTTGATGAAATCTAGGCCGAGTTCGAAAATGGGTCATCTCGGGTCAAAAACTAGGTCACTAGGTCAAATCAAGAAAAACCTTGTGTATGCGATAGAGGTGGTATTTTTCAATTAATCTTCAAGAATATTGGTCAGAATGATAACCTTGATGAAATCTAAGCCGAGTTCGAAAATGGGTCATCTGGGGTCAAAAACTAGGTCACTAGGTCAAATCAAAGAAAAACCTTGTGTATGCGATAGAGGCTGTATTTTTCAATTCTTCTTCATGAATATTGGTCAGAATGATAGCCTTGATGAAATCTAGGCCGAGTTCGAAAATGGGTCATCTCGGGTCAAAAACTAGGTCACTAGGTCAAATCAAAGAAAAACCTTGTGTATGCGATAGAGGCTGTATTTTTCAATTCTTCTTCATGAATATTGGTCAGAATGATAACCTTGATGAAATCTAGGCCGAATTCGAAAATGGGTCATCTCGGGTCAAAAACTAGGTCACTAGGTCAAATCAAAGAAAAACCTTGTGTATGCGATAGAGGCTGTATTTTTCAATTGATCTTCATGAATTTTGGTCAGAATGATTGCCTTGATGAAATCTAGGCCGAGTTCGAAAATGGGTCATCTCGGGTCAAAAACTAGGTCACTAGGTCAAATCAAAGAAAAACCTTGTGTATGCGATAGAGGCGGTATTTTTCAGTTGATCTTCATGAATTTTGGTCAGAATGATTACTTTGATGAAATCTAGGCCAAGTTCGAAAATGGGTCATCTCGGGTCAAAAACTAGGTCACTAGGTCATATCACGTAAAAACCTTGTGTATGCGATAGAGGCTGTATTTTTCAATTGAACTTCATGAATTTTGGTCAGAATGATTGCCTTGATGAAATTTAGACTAAGTTGAAAATGGGTCATCTGAGGTCAAAAACTAGGTCACTAGGTCAAATCCAAGAAAAACCTGTGTATGCAATAGAGGCTGTATTTTTTAACTGATCTTCATGAAATTTAGGCAGAATGATTACCTTGATAAAATCTAGGCTGATTTCGAAAATGGGTCATCTGGGGTCCAAAACTAGGTCACTAGGTCAAATCGAAGAAAAACATTGTGTATGCAATAGAGGATGTATTTTTCAATTGATCTTCATGAAATTTGGTCAGAGTGATTGCCTTGATGAAAACTAGGTCGGTTTTGAATATGGGTTATCTGAGGTCAAAAACTAGGTCACTAGGTCAAATTAAAGAAAAATCTTGTGTATGCGATAGAGACTGTTTTTTTCAGTTGATATTTATGAAATTTGATCAGGTTGATTGCCTTAATGAAATCTAGGTCGAATTTGAATATGGGTCATCTGAGGTCAAAAACTAGGTCACTTGGTCAAATCAAAGAAAAAACTTCTGTATGTGATAGAGGCTGTATTTTTCAGTTGATCTTCATTAATTTTGGTCAGAATGATTGCCTTGATAAAATCTAGGTCGAGTTTGAACATGGGTCATCTAGAGTCAAAAACTAGGTCATATCTAAGAAAATACTTGTTTTATTGCAAGAGACCAATTTTTTGGTCCAGTCTTAATGAAAATTGGTCAGAATATTTGTTTCCATGAATCACTAGGTCAAACATGTTTTACACTGTTATGGAGTGTTTCTTAGGTGAGCGACCTAGGGCCATCTTGGCCCTCTTGTCACAATTATTGCTCAGAAAAAAATCTTGAGTCATTAGCTTTTACATAATTCACTACCTCTGGCAGATAGAAATTGTATGTGACTAGCATTCACTTTTGACCTTCATTTTTGGTGAATTATGCCTGTGAAGAAGCCATCCATCTGTCTTGCATGTCAGTTTGTACAACCCAGAAGCATGTTGAAAATAATTCTGAGAGACACTCCTGGGGTCTTTTTTAACCTTAAAGCTGAAATACTTACATGTGACATTAGCTATCAGTCATGACTTAAAACTGAAGAAAAACGAAATGGGATGTTATCTGTTAACTACATGTAGTTTGTTTTAAAGATTAAACAAGGAAGTCAAGAGTTTTGTAACGGTTATAAATATGTTTACTTTTTGATATTAATATTGTATTACACAATATGATAAGCTTACACCAATGTTTTTTTTTTTCTTCCAGAACATGTATATTGAAAGGTAAACAGTGTCTCATATGAGTTGATTACCTACACGTCTCAATGATCAGACTATTTTGTTTGAGGTCAATTGAGTTTTGTGCTCTAAAACATTTTTTTGGAGCACTTAAATTCAAAGTTGTCCATATTTCCATTTTTCTGTCCAAATTTGTGTTGTGCATATCTCAAAAACTATTTGACATAATTATAAACGTCAAACCTCATTATTGGTTTGGGTTTCACTCAGTAAGACAAAGAGTTATGGCCCATACATAGTAAAAACATGCATAATGTGTTACATGTATCTCATAAGATATTTGACCTAAATTCAGGAGATAGTAGAGGATTGTTATATAGCATGCTGGGGGTTTTGTTTGGGTTTGTTTTACTTAACCCTATAAAGTTATGCCCCTTGACTTAGTTAAGTCAGAATATGTATAAAGAGAGTGTCAAAATTGTCTCAAAAAGTATTTATGTAGAGTCATGGAATGTTAACAGGATTGTCATTCATCATGTGAAGTTGTGCACCTAGGGTTTTGTTTGAGATTATGCTCATATAGGGTAGAGTTATAGGCCATGATTTAGTAAAAAATAAGCAAAAGGGATTAAAAATTTTTCACATGGTATGGTATTAATATGGTATGGCCCTGGACTTGGTAAAAAATTTACATAAAAGGCATAAAAGCTTTTGTCATGCATATCGCAATTGTTTAAGGTATATGACCTGGTTTCATGAACTTTATATGAATGTTGTTCCACTTGTGAAAGTGTGCATCTGGGCTTTTATTTTGGATTTACCTTCTCCAACAACCCCTCCACTGAAACAACCTTGAAACAGCTTCATGAAGTGAATGGGTCTTCACCCAACTTGGTTTGTAGCATCATTGTGTGGATTTCTCTCAATTATTATTCTTCCTGAACGGGAAGCATATAGTCACTTTACTATTAAGAGGAGATCTGCATATTATCTTCGTGTTCCGGTCGGATGTTTTTTCACTCAGTTATTGCCCTTTGATTGTACAACAGTAGTATACTATAGTACAATTCTTGTCCGGAGTATATCTCAACAACCACTGCTTGGAATTAAATGAAACTTCATAGAAAGCTTTACTATCAGGTTGAGATGCACATATTATCTTTATGTTCCAGTTGGATGATTTTTCACTGAGTTATTGCCCTTTGATTATTCAACAGTAGTGTACCATAGTTCAGTTCTTGTCCGGTGTATTTCTTGGCAATCACAGGTTGGAATTTAGCCATAGTTCATAGGAAGCTTTACTATCAAGAGGAGATGCGCATATTATCTTCGTGTTATGGTTTGATGATTTTTCACTGATTATTGCCCTTTGATTATTCAACATTAGTAAACTACAGCGCTATAATAGTCAGGAATATTTCTCAGCAACCTTTGCCTGGAATTTAGCAAAAAGTCGTAGGACAGGACACTTCACACCCAAGAGGAGGTGTGCATATTTTCTACATTATCTATTGGAATGAGTTTTCAATGAGATTTTGCCCGTTAAACTATATGTGCCCAGTAAGTAAATTCTATTTTTGTTCTTAATATGGAAATTATAGGGAGCATCCATCAGGTTTTACCAATATTTCTTGTTTACAATTGGTATTGCAATGCAACATTTAGAGCCCACAGAGTTTAAACTAGATTTTTGAAAAACTAATTTCTCACATTGAAACAACTTGATTGACTTTTATAAATCTTTGTATGTAGCATCCTTGCAATATCTTCTATCAAGGTTGTTCAAATAGTTCTGCTTGGCCCCTTTCAGAAGTAGCTAGTAGCTCATGCTAAAAATGAAAAACCTTTATACGATACTGTGAAATCATTTTTATTCGCGTAGGACAAATTTTCGCGTATTTCGCGCTAGGACCGATGTGCGAATTTAAGACCACACTATTATTATTTTTTGATTATATTGTTTCCTTTCTAAAATTGAAAATGCGCGAATTAAAGCCAGTGCAAAACAGTCCTTCTTCACGTTTTTGCGAAGTTTCCTGCCAGCGAATTTAAATGATTTCACAGTACTTTCATATTTTCACCAAACTTGATCTGTAGCAGCCTTGTAGTGATTTGTCGCACCTTTATCCTCCAGTTCTGCTTCACTGTACTGAGCTTCAAAAGGAAAACATTTAAACAAATTCTTCTTATGAACTGCTATTATTTGTATTTGTATTCATGAACTGCTTGATGACTCTTCAACAAACTTTGTCAAAATCATTCTTTCAAGCTTATGTATCAGTAAATGGTTTCACTTGACTTCCTCATTCATTTTCAGGAATGAATGTTTTTCGCACCAAACAAGTTGCATTTGTTTGTGTGTCATAACATACTTATATTTAAGATTAAGGGTCAGGCTTTGGTTGTAAAGAACAATAACACAAACATGTGAAATTGAGTTTATGAGTATTATATTGACAGCTGCAATTAAAACTGTAAATTGATTACATGTACATTAAAGTTGATTGGTGTAAAAATTGCCCCAAGTCATCAAGTTAACAGATCACATTACAGTACATACTGGAGAAATAATTTTGAGACAGGGACACTTTTCTGTGTGAATATTTAGGAGTGGGAGTTCTTTAGTTTATTTTTCTGTGAATCAAAGTTAGAATGTATTTGTGTCCAGGATTTACAGCAACTATTAAGTAAAATTAAAGTTGATCATAATGTAGCAGTACCTATGTGTCAAGAAGTCATTGAGTATCAGTATTTTTATCAGAAAGACCTAATTAAAATGTATTCAATTGACCGCCTAATTAGGACCTAATTAAACCGTTACATATAGGGAAAGTCATTATGCACTATGTATAGAGGTCACATATAGCATATTGGGAATATCCAACATTGCAACTGCTGTTTGTAATATGGAGAAATTATTCAAATACAAATGTGTGAAAGAAAAACTGTATACTATAATATTATGTTATGTTGTTGTTTGAAAATATTCTGTTTAATTCTTATAGTGAAAATGTTGTTTTCACAAAAACAATTTGCTGGATTAAACATCAGAGTCAGTATATGCTTGTAAATATTTAAATGTCATCATTCTGCATTTAAAGTCTTGTTTATCAGGAAAGGTAGTGAGAAAATTGCTAGAATTGTCTTACAACTTTTATTGAATTGAATCACTTGCTGCAGATAAAACATCTAAAAATTTTAGGTCGGGTTGTATGTGTAAGACTACATTTTGTAAACTTAAGAAGAAAAATTTAATCTAAAACGTATGCATGAGAAATTGCAGACTTCCAAATGTGCTGTTTGAGTGACTTTTTGATATAAAAAATATTGATATATAATACACGTCTTTATGTCACAAAGTTGAAATTCTAATTATTCACAACATTGATCATTTTTCCAGAACTTTTCATTTTGTATTATTTTAAATGCATATTAATAAAAGGCTTCAGTAATTGCTTTTTCATTGAAAACATTTTTATGCCCCCGAAGGGAGGCATATAGTTTTTGAACCGTCTGTCGGTCTGTCCGCAATTTTCGTGTCCGGTCCATATCTTTGTCATCGATGGATGGATTTTCAAATAACTCGGCATGAATGTGTACCACAGTAAGACGACGTGTCGCGTGCAAGACCCAGGTCCGTAGCTCAAAGGTCAAGGTCACACTTAGACGTTAAAGGTCATTTTTCATGATAGTGCATTCGTGTCCGGTCCATGTCTTTGTCATCCATGGATGGATTTTCAAATAACTTGGCATGAGTGTGTACCACAGTAAGATGACGTGGCACGTGCAAGACCCAGGTCCGTAGCTCAAAGGTCAAGGTCACACTTAGATGTTAAAGGTCATATTTCATGATAGTGCATTGATGGGCGTGTCTGGTCCATATCTTTGTCATTCATGCATGGATTTTAAAATTATTGGGCATGAATGTGTTCCACAGTAAGACGAAGTGTCGCGTGCAAGACCCAGGTCGTAGGTCAAAGGTCCTAAACTCTAACATCGGCCATAACTATTCATTCAAAGTGCCATCGGGGGCATGTGTCATCCTATGGAGACAGCTCTTGTTTGATACTGTTTCAGTAAGAAACTCCGCTGTAATAAAGAGATTCAGTAATTAATGTTACAAGACATTGGAAAATGTTTCAGTATATCAAAATATGAGCCGTGCCATGAGAAAATCAACATAATGGCTTTGCGACCAGCATGGATCCAGACCAGCCTGCGCATCCGCGCAGTCTGGTCAGGATCCATGCTGTTCGCTAACAGTTTCTCCAATTCCAATAGGCTTTAAAAGCGAACAGCATGGAGCCTGACCAGACTGCGCGGATGCGCAGGCTGGTCTGGATCCATGCTGGTCGCAAAGCCATTATGTTGATTTTCTCATGGCACGGCTCATATATTTAGATTGCTGTATTATTTCCTAATTTAGAAAGACTTTCATGAAAATCGACCTTCTGTACTCATCATGCAGTACCAAGTAAAACCTAAAATGAAGGTTTACATCCTCATACTTATAGATGAATTAATGGTTACATGGAAGAGAAAAATGAGCTGAACCATGAGAAAACAGCGCATCCGTGCAGTCTGGTCAGGATCCATGCTGTTCGCTAACGGTTTCTCTAATTGCAATAGGCTTTGAAAGCGAACAGCATGGATCCTGACCAGACGGCTGGTCGCAAATGCACTATGTTGGTTTTCTCATGGTGCGGCTCAAATGAAGAAAATTCTATATGTTCCCCAGCTATTTACAGTAGATTAACTGTAGATTAAATTATCTGACAAACAAGGAACTTCAGCCCTTTTTTTGTAAATTTGGGGAAGGGTACCAGGTCCCTTTTGGAGGGGAAATTTACGTCGCGAAATCATTGTTTGGAGGAATATATTTGCTGAAAAGTTGTTAAAATCAGGACTGAAAATCAAAACTAATTTCATTTTTTTTTGGCATGGGGAATTTTTGGCCAAGGTGGGGAAAAAAGTATACTTTTTAGATTGGGGAATGGGGCCGAATTTAGGCCCTAAAATCAGCATAAAAAAAGGCCTGAACTTGTAAGTTTTCGCCATCAGCCCGGGCGTTTCTCATTTTTAAACAACAAGCATCCAATTAAACAGTGAAATTGTGAAGGAAAATGTTCAAAGGGAATCTTCAATATGATTTTGATGGCGTCATTTAGTAAACACTGCTGAAAACTAGCCTTTGTTTATACTTGAACTTTCACCTACCTAGCGACACAGAAATGCAGCATCATCCTTTTTAAAAGTGTTCATTACTTTCATCTTCCTACACTGCAAAGCCACTTTTTCCAATCCTCTCTTCCGATTATCTTAATCCCTGTTAATACTGGTGGATGATATAAACATTTGATCGGACTATGACAGGAATTGTTTCTTCAGTCATTGATTGTGTTGTTTCAGTGGAATATGTTAATTGAAGTACTAGATTTTAAAACAATTTTCATAATTGAAGGATCTAATTAATAAGGTGATGTATTGTAAGCTTGATGTACTCTGGAAGACCAGTAGCTTCATAATGGTATGTTTGTTCAGTAATTTTTTCAGTTTTTATCCTTACGGTAAAGGATTCTGTGGGGCATAATTCTTTTTCTCTCTGTTTGTCCTTCTGTGGCAGTGTACTGTTTATACAGTACACGAAGATTTGGTGCTGCATACTGTTTATACAGTACATGAAGATTTGGTGCTGCATTTATACTGTTTATACAGTACACAAAGATTGCTGCATGTATACTGTTTATACAGTACAAGAAGATTTGGTGCTGCATGTATACTGTTTATACAGTACACAAAGATTGCTGCATGTATGCTGTTTATACAGTACACAAAGATTGCTGCATGTATACTGTTTATACAACTTACATGGAGATTTGGTGCTGCATGTATACTATTTATACAATACACAAAGATTTGATGCTGCATGTATACTGTTTATACAGTACACAAAGATTTGATGCTGCATATATACTGTTTATACAGTACACAAAGATTGCTGCATGTATACTGTTTATACAACTTACATGGAGATTTGGTGCTGCATGTATACTATTTATACAATACACGAAGATTTGGTGCTGCATGTATACTGTTTATACAGTACACAAAGATTTGGTGCTGCATATATTCTGTTTATACAGTACACAAAGATTTGGTGCTGCATATATACTGTTTATAGTACACAAAGATTTGATGCTGCATATATACTGTTTATACAGTACACAAAGATTTGGTGCTGCATATATACTGTTTATACAATACACAAAGATTGCTGCATGTATACTGTTTATACAACTTACATGAAGATTTGGTGCTGCATGTATACTGTTTATACAGTACACAAAGATTTGCTGCTACATGTATACTGTTTATACAGTACACGAAGATTTGGTGCTGCATATATACTGTTTATACAGTACACAAAGATTGCTGCATGTATACTGTTTATACAACTTACATGAAGATTTTGTGCTGCATGTATACTGTTTATACAGTACACGAAGATTTGCTGCTGCATGTATACTGTTTATACTGTACACGAAGATTTGGTGCTGCATGTATACTGTTTATACTGTACACGAAGATTTGGTGCTGCATGTATACTGTTTATACAGTACACGAAGATTTGCTGCTACATGTATACTGTTTATACAGTACACGAAGATTTGCTGCTGCATGTATACTGTTTATACTGTACACGAAGATTTGGTGCTGCATGTATACTGTTTGTACACTGTACACGAAGATTTGCTGCTGCATGTATACTGTTTGTACTGTACACGAAGATTTGCTGCTGCATGTATACTGTTTATACTGTACACGAAGATTTGCTGCTGCATGTATACTGTTTATACAGTACACGAAGATTTGCTGCTGCATGTATACTGTTTGTACACTGTACACGAAGATTTGCTGCTGCATGTATACTGTTTGTACTGTACACGAAGATTTGCTGCTGCATGTATACTGTTTGTACTGTACACGAAGATTTGCTGCTGCATGTATACTGTTTATACTGTACACGAAGATTTGGTGCTGCATGTATACTGTTTATACAGTACACGAAGATTTGCTGCTACATGTATACTGTTTATACAGTACAGGAAGATTTGGTGCTGCATATATACTGTTTATACAGTACACAAAGATTGCTGCATGTATACAGTTTATACAACTTACAAGAAGATTTGGTGCTGCATGTATACTGTTTATACAGTACTCAAAGATTTGATGCTGCATGTATACTGTTTGTACAGTACATGAAGATTTGGTGCTGCATGTATACTGTTTATACAGTACACGAAGATTTGGTGCTGCATGTATACTGTTTATACAGTACACAAAGATTGCTGCATGTATAGTGTTTATACAACTTACATGAAGATTTGATGCTGCATGTATACTGTTTATACAGTACATGAAGATTTGGTGCGGCATGTATACTGTTTATACAGTACATGAAGATTTGGTGCTGCATATATCAGGGGTGTAAAATTCCACTTGCCCGCTCGCATTGGCGAGTTAAAGTCTGAGTAGGACGAGTGGACCTCGCTGTATACTCGACCGATCGGGCGAGTGTTTTTTTTACATCCTTACTTTACCAAAATTCAGAAATTACAACTCCAAAACATCAACAAACTTTGAGATGGTTCAGCCGCTACCTGGATTGACTGGAATTTACCCGCGAATCGTACAGATATCAAACGTCATGCCGGTAATTTTCCATTCCACAAGCACGTGCGACCTATCGTATTAAATATCTAATTTACATCGACACATACACAAAAACCATGCGTAGTGCATTCATTTTTTAACATTTTCGCTTCAAGTTTTCAACACCTCTTGAGAAATAATACTATTTGAATTCTGTAATGATTTTAATAAGATATCGACAGAAATGTAGGCAAAATTCTATAAAAACGGTCGAATTTTCATATAATCATTTGTAAAAATTCAAACAGCGCGATCTTAGTTACTTATTTCTTTCTAAAAGTAAATAAATGATGAATACTCTGGGCATAAAATTCAGACTTTTGACCAGAAAGAACAAAATCAGAATAAAAAAAACCTTAAATAATGAAAAAGCGGCAGCGATTACAATAAATGGAGTAAAACGATTTTTGGCAAACAGATTTCTGTTAGTGCGGCAGAATAGGTTACGTGACCTCGTGAACGTAAATAGAAATGCGATTTTAAAATAAAGCAGTGTGATATCATTGCGGTTTCTAGTTTTAAATGAATCTTTGTACATGTATTTTTTGACCAACAATTTAAGTTGTTTTTTTTTGTCAAACAATAATGAAAATTCCTTGAGGGCAAATAGGTCACAGAGGTAGGATATCCACTATAGTAACTATCGTTTAAGACATTTACATTTTATACGGGATATAGCACATTCATTTTTGATAACAAATTAAAGAAGAAACTTTTTATTGATTTCTATTTCTCAGCAGTTTTAAGAACCGATGCGGTACGATCAGACAGAGATGTGTCACATGGCGCGAAAACATGACGTAATGCCATGACAATCTCGAGCAAACATACCGCTTTGATCTCCACTTCAGATGTCAAGATACTGGCACACTTCTTTTAGCTCTTTGAGGGGGTGTAAGTTGATCATGAAAACAAGGTCAATTACTTAGTTTATCAACTGAATAATTACCGATAATCTTTAACGTTTTTTTTTTCTCTCTTTCAACACGGGTGGATGGACGATGATTATTGTGTCCAAATTTTTTATACACTTTTCAAAATAAGTATTTTTTGGGAAATAATACTATTGTACATAATACTCCTTTCATAAAAGTGACAGTATTAAAAGTGGTAATTATTAGGGCGAGTGGCTGTTCACTAAGGGCGAGTAGATATTACTGGCTACTAGTCCTGCAGGGCGAGTGGTGTGAAAAAAATTTTTACACCCCTGTATATACTGTTTATACAGTACACAAAGATTGCTGCATGTATACTGTTTATACAACTTACATGAAGATTTGCTGCTACATGTATACTGTTTATACAGTACATGAAGATTTGCTGCTGCATGTATACTGTTTATACAGTACATGAAGATTTGGTGCTGCATATATACTGTTTATACAGTACACAAAGATTGCTGCATGTATACTGTTTATACAACTTACAAGAAGATTTGGTGCTGCATATATACTGTTTATACAGTACACGAAGATTTGGTGCTGCATATATACTGTTTATACGACAGTTCTGCGCATGTTTGTTCAGTACAGAAGATTTGGTGCTGCATTATAGTATATACCCAAATGCTGCTGTATACTGTTTATACAACTTACAAAGATTTGGTGCTGCATTATACTGTTTATACATACACGAAGATTTGTGCTCATTATACTGTTTATTACAGCACATAAGATTTGGTGCTGCATATATACTGTTTATACAGTACACGAAGATTTGGTGCTGCATGTATACTGTTTATACAACTTACATGAAGATTTGCTGCTACATGTATACTGTTTATACAGTACATGAAGATTTGGTGCTGCATATATACTGTTTACAGTACACAAGTTGCTGCTTTACTGTATACAACTACAGAGATTTGGTGCTGCATATATACTGTTATACAGTAACGAGTTGTGCTCATATCTGTTTATACGCACACAAAGATTTGGTGCTGCATATATACTGTTTATACAGCACACAAAGATTTGGTGCTGCATATATACTGTTTATACAGCACACAAAGATTTGGTGCTGCATATATACTGTTTATACAACTTACAAGAAGATTTGGTGCTGCATGTATACTGTTTATACAGTACACGAAGATTTGGTGCTGCATGTATACTGTTTTTACAGTACACAAAGATTTGGTGCTGCATATATACTGTTTATACAGCACACAAAGATTTGGTGCTGCATATATACTGTTTATACAGCACACAAAGATTTGGTGCTGCATATATACTGTTTATACAGCACACAAAGATTTGATGCTGCATATATACTGTTAATACAGTACATGAAGATTTTGATGCTGCACCCAAAAGCATATCTCTAGCCTTATTATAGACTGAAGTATCATATCTCCTCATAGGGTAGATATATTGATTTAGTCTTAAGTTCTGTCTGTCGCAGAAGTTTTTTTTCAGACTACTCCTCTAACCTAACTTTGTAGGGATGTACAGTACTACTACTAGTAGCTTTGCATTTCTTCAGCTATTTCTGGTTGAGATGTGTTTTGGTGAAGTTATTGCCACTTATAGGTCCATTTTTGCTAATCTGTTTTAGTTTAATAGCCATTTTGATTTTTAAATATGTTAGTATGATATACGCATTAAAGGGAGGTAATATGATTGAGGTAATATAATTACAAAATTTTAGAACCATATCAAGCAAGTTGTAAAGCAAGGTGTAAATAAAACAATGTGAAATAATCAACTGTAGGAGAATCACCAAGATGTGAAGGAAACATAAACTTTGGCGTAAGTAATCTTTGCTTGACTGTGAAAAGTTTGCTCAAATTGCCAAGATAGTATCCAACTAAGGCATGAATATATCATTACGATCAAGCAGTGTTTACACATTTCAACAAAGTTACTGCAGAATCTAATTGTCAGAATTTTTCCATTGAATATAAAGCTGACTTTGTTAAATAATTTTTAGCTTGACTTTTCAAAGAAATAGCGGAGCTATTGCACTCGCCCCAGCGGCGGCGGCGTTGTTGCCGTTGGTTCAAGTTTTTGATAAAGTCAAATATCTCTCTTACTATCAAAGCTTTTGACTTGAAACTTAAATTAGTTATTTACTATCAAAGTCTACACCAGCAGAAAAAATCCCCATAACTCTGATTTGAATTTTGACTGAGTTACTCTTCTGTAAATTTGCCACCGTTTTCCACTGAAAAATCATCAAACAGCCTCTATAATAAATAATGTCAGTCAACAAATAGATTCTCAGTAACTTGAGTAAGATATTATGATGAAACAATATTATCTATAAGTTTGATGTTTATTTCAATTGAGGCTTGTTACACAGTAGAAACAGCAAATTTAAACAATAAACTACATACTTAAGAGTGACTAAAACAATAGTTCATCTTCATTACAATTATAAGCAAAAATAATGATTATGATTAAAATAATTGTTTTGCAAGAGGAACTCAGTGTGACAAGTCTTTACTTAAATCTATATGTTTCAGATTTATCACTACACAAATGATATCGGCACAGATATTTCCAGTCTCAAAATGAGACAAAAATTCTAAGTGTTTTCCACTGATTAACACTCATAAAATTGGCTAAGTTCATTTTTCCACTGATGTCCACTACAGTTCTGTGGCAATTGGTGGAACTTTTATTGTCATTTGGTGGCAAACAGTGGCAGTGTAAAGAAAAGGCAACAATTTTCCATCAAATGCCAGCATTGTCCATCATATTTTCCATTAGATGCCGCTGAATGCCATACAATGCCATGAAAAATAATGGAAAATGATGGAAATTGGTGGCATATTTACAGAAGGGTAATGCCCCTTTTTAACTTAGAATTTTTAGATAAAGTAAACTATCTCTGTTACTATCAGAGCTTTTGACTTGAAACTTAAAACAGTTATTTACTATCAAAGTCTACACCAGGAGAAAAAATCCCTATAACTCTGATTTGAATTTTGATAAAGTTATGCCCCTTTTTAACTTAGAATGTTTTGATAAAGTAAAATATCTCTGTTACTATCAAAGCTTTTGACTTTAAACTTAAAATAGTTATTTTCTATCAAAGTCTACACCAGGAGAAACAATCTGCATAACACTGATTTGAATTTTGACAGAGTTATGCCCCTTTATAATTAAGAATTTTTTGGTTAAAGTTTTATCAAGTTTTTACTGTCAAAGCTCTTATTCAGAGTCAAGCACTGAGAAAAGTCGAGTGTGCTGTCTTACAGACAGCTCTTGTTATCTAAATTGTCTGAAGATGAATGCTTGAAATACAGTGCCATCCAATTGTTGACAGATTTTTACATCAAAATATTAGCTGTTATAATTTACCACGATTTTCAACACAGAAAACTTTTAACAGCAGAAATAAGCAATTGATAAAACAAAAGAAATAATATTTGTCTGATCAAACAATTTCAAAGACATTCAACCTGTAGCTTAGAAGAAAGGACTCATTTCATTCTTTATTTGTAGTTATATCATGCTTGTCTCCAGACTTTTTGAGGGCAATATATTCTTTTCACTTTGTTTTTATATGCTCTTTCCAGTGATATTGAAATCCAGAGATGATTTGTTTACAATTACAAAAAATGGACAGTCTGCCAAGAAACCGATAACACTATATCTTGGCTTAACATAACAGCTTCAGAAAATTCTAAGAAAACTACCGTATACTATAAATAAATGCCCAAGAGGACACTGTTGCAATACCCAACTAAAGTGGACAGTGTGGCCCACTGGGGAACCTATTTTAGTCTATTTTTATAGTAGTTTGTAAGTGAATACAGCTGTAATGTGTGAACCAGTATGATGCTGATATCAAACAGTTATTGTATGGTGACGAGGTGAATGTCCCAAGGTTATGGACCTGACTAAGGTGATTTTCACTTGGGGCAATCATTTAGGTGCTAATGAGATAGGCAGAATTTAAGTCATAACTTTATCACTTAAATGAACATATTTAAAAGAAAATTTATTTTTTTTTGCTTAATATGTAGCGACAGGGGGCTTTTATAAAGGTTGTATGGTGTTTTCATTTCTGTACTAAATTAATGCAGATCAGCCAGTTTGAGAGGCAGTTGCCACTCTGTATAATTACTTTTGGCTGCTCAAAATATTTTTTGCTCCAGTGGAACTGAAGTTCATTGTTTCTTAGAAGTTAATGGAGTTCCTGTGGTTATAGAGAAATTGTGTAATCATGATTATGCCCCATCATGTTGAATCAGGATAGGTGATTAGGCTTAAAAAAAAAAATTCTTTGTTTCCGGTAACATGCTCAAAAAAATTAGGGTAGGTAGGTCGCAAAATTTTTTTTTTTTTTGATTTTTTTTTTATTAAGGGAGACTTTTCGGAAATTATTTTTGTGTCAAAAAATGAATGTAAATAAGGGGGTAATGCCTTCAGAGCATCAGTAAGTTGATTTCTAACATCACTGGACATGTTTAAAGCATAAAAAGTGCAGTTTTGCAACTTTTTGTTAAAAAAACAAAAAGTTGAAAAAAATATTCTCCAAGGCCATAAAAACATTTAGGGTCGGGCCAAAAATTTAGGGTAGGTCGGGATACCGGAAACAAACAATTTTTTTTTTATGCCTTACTAGATTTGATTGCAGTAAAACTTCGATGGTTATATTCTGCTGTCTTGTTGTTTTTATTTTTAAACTTTAATTGTGTTTATTGAGAAAAAGTTGTAAATTTAAGTTATAAAGACTTCAAAAGAAAATGAAGCCATGAATGTTTTGAAGGCCCCTCAGGAATCAGCAGGTCTCATTACTATAAGCCATTAGTTCTCATTAAATATTTTGATAGGGTAATTTAATTATGGACTTTCAATTAAGATAGCATATTTCCATACATTAATGACATAGGTCAATATTAACATATTCTGTGAATTCTTGTAGATAGGCTAAGGGGTAGATGGCCACTTGGAGTAATAATATGCAGTAACCAGAATAGTAGAAGACAGAGTCAGTATCACACCTTGGTTAAAAGTTTTGTATGCAAGGTATAATGCGACTGATTACCATTGCCTGATTATTGGATTGAAACTTATTTAAGGTAATTCTGCACATTTGGATCGAAAAATTTTCTACAATGTAGAATTTGATAAAACACTGATTTTTCAAAACTTCGAAATATACCTAGAAAATTCAGCAAATAAAAAAGATAGAGTCGTGTGCTTGATTTTTTGCTAGACTGATTTTAAAAAATTGGATCTCGCTCAATTTTCTATAATGGGAGTCTATGGGAAAATCACAGCTTTCATACCTTTTTTGTGAATAGAAATTTTTCTACAATGTAGATTTTAATGAAACTTCCCACAGTCGTAAATAAACATTTGGCCTATATTTTGGTGAAATAAAATGTATAGGTCCGTGTGCTTATTTTTGAGATTATCTAACATGTCAGATGTTTTAATATCATATTTTAACTTTAGAAAAGAAGTAACGGTGCCGTTGTAATAAATTTACTCACAGGTTACCATTAATTCATAAACTGATTTTCATTTCCATATGCCGAATCCAGACTTTATTCTACGTTTTCCGAATAAATGACGTTACGCTATCACTTCCGGTTTATCAGACGTGCAGAACTACCTTAATACTTGGTTTCCTAGTCATCAAACCAAGTTAGATAACTATTGGTTTAATTTGATGTGAATTATAGTCATTTTTGGTCTTAGAAATATAAGTATCTCATTAACAGCTGCTCTATGATTTGGACTGAAACTTCATACAGAGCATCCTAGTCATTAGGCCTACTGAAATAACCAAGTTAGATAACTCTTGATTTTGGTAAGAAACTGTCTCAGTATCACTTGCATAATATTATATTAGACTGAAACTTCACACATCAAGCACTTATTATACCAGATTTGTATAGGGCCCTTTTCATCATAAACATTGTCATAATCAAAGGTGCTTTACATAGCACAAAGCGAGCCACTAAGAGTGCCAAAATGATTCTCTACTAGTATAGACATAGAGCAATCTGACCAGAGGGACAGAGCTGGACAAAGCCCCCAGAACACAGAGGGAGAAATACTATAGATACAGGCCTGTTCGGCTAGCTTAGCCTAACTCTTTGCAAATAGACAGTCTGGACAGTTCTCTAATATACTAATTTTCCAGTAGTTTGATTCTGCCAATTTTTTTCACATACTCACTGTAAGAGGACATAGTGACGATAGAAATTCCTATTAAAACACTTATCATACCAAAGACGTGAAAAATGGTACCAGTAGCTCCCTTGCTTGGCGCTTAGCATTAAAAGGGAAACTGGCCTCTTCTCTCATACCCTCGTGGCGATGGATTCCATCAGGAATGAGGTGTCGAGAGTGATTAATGTAAGTTGTATAGAACTTGCTTCACAATCAGCCTTAAATTAGTATAAACAAACAGCAGAGAAACAATAGTACCGAAGTCTCATGAAAGCTAACAGTGTCTGTAGGTTATTAATAACCACTTTCATTCCTATGATGTTCTGTTTTTCAGTAAATAACCCATGATACATAGTTTAGTGCTGCAGATTGTGACACACTTGATTAACAGGTGTGTTTATTTTATACAGTGTTTACTTTAGCTGCAGGTTGTGGTGTTCTTGTTCAGTCTAGGATTCTCATGGATTCTGTAGGAACATTTATGAATCTTGAATGCTGAAATTCCAACTGACATTTTTTGTTGCTGGTTCAGGTGCTTTTCTCTGTGAAAACAACTTTTTGTTTAGTTTGAGGATTTTTGTGAAACAAGCTTGTAACTAGGATAGGATATATGTGAGAAATTAGCATCATTTTACTTTCTGATGTCATTCCAATGGAATTTCCTCACTTAAAATGTGACTTATTAGGAACTGAAACAAGGAAAATTAACAGAGAAAGGAAATAAACATGATATCTTCCTCATACCGAATCAAAATTATTCCCCTAATATAACTTAAAATTTAGGGAAGATTTAAATGTCCATAGATGTTGATCTATTCAGTTGGTTTGACAGAGTTGCTATTGTTTGGTTATTTGATCCAAAATTTTTGTCAGAAGTGAAAATATTTAATTTTGTTCTATAATTTAAGGCTATTTCAGTATCTAGGTTACCTTCTGATTTTCAAGCTAAGATGTTGCATCAGGAAAGGTCACCTAAGGTTGAAAGTTGTTAGTTACAGTAAGGTGGCAGGGGAGTGCAGATTTGCGAATTCCACAATGACGGGTGGGTACCAGTGTTGAAATATCCATAGAAATCTCGTTTTTGCTTATTTTTCTTTGAAACTACTATGGACTATTGCAGATACTATAGACTACATAAAGACGACTCTCCGGTCCTATGCACCTGTCGCTTTCCATGCCAGATGTAGTGAAAATTGGCCAAATCACCCAAATTTTATTGACCAAAATTAGCCTAACTGGGCCTCACTTTGAACTCTGCCATTCATCCATTTTTAGCCCACCATCATCAGATGGTGGGCTATTCAAATCACTCTGCGTCCGTGGTCCGGCGTCCTTCAGTCCGTCCGTCCGTCCGTCCGTCCTTCCGTTAACAATTTCTCGTTATCGCATCTCCTCAGAAACTACTAGGGGGATTTTGACCAAACTTTGTCAGAATGATGTATTGGTACCCTAGTTGTGTCCCCCTGAAAATCAGACTGGTTCAACAAATTTTTAGTAAGTTATGGCCCTTTGTTTATTTCTATAATTTACATAGATTGATATAGGGAAAAACTTTGAAAATCTTCTTGCCCAAAACCACAGAGCCTAGGGCTTTGATATTTGGTATGAAGCATCATCTAGTAGTCCTCTACCAATATGATTGAAATTATTTCCCTGGGGTCTAATATGGCCCCGCCCGGGAGTCACATGGTTTATATAGACTTGTATAGGGAAAAACTTTGAAAAACCTCTTGTCCAAAACCACAGGGCCTAGGGCTTTGATATTTTGTATGTGACATCATCTAGTGGTCTTCTACTAAGGTTGTTCAAATTATCCCCCTAGGGTCAAATATGACCCTGCCCCGGGGGTCACATGGTTTACATAGACTTATATAGGGAAAAACTTTGAAAATCTTCTTGTCCAAACCACAAAGCCTAGGGCTTTGATATTGTAATGTAGCATCGCCTGGTGGTTCTCTACCAAGTTTGTTAAAATTATCCCCCTAGGGTCAAATATGGCCCCGCCCTGGGGTCACATGGTTCATATAGACTTATATAGGGAAAAGCTTTTAAAAACTTCTTGTCAATAACCTACAACATTCAAATTTGGACCACATGTAGGGTTTTGAGTGGCAAGATGAACCTTGACATGAGTTGACCTTGATTTTGACCTAGTGACCTACTTTCACATTTCTGTAGCTACAACCTTCAAATTTGGACCACATGCATAGTTTTGTGCACTGAAATAAACTTTGACTTTGACATTGACCTAGTGACCTACTTTCACATTTTTGAAGGTACAGGCTTCAAATTTGGACCACATGCATAATTTCGTGTTTCGAAATGAAATTTGACATTGATTTTGACCCAGTGACCTACTTTCACATTTCTCAAGCTACAGCCTTCAAATTTGGACCACATGCATGGTTTAATGTACCGAAACAAACTTTAACCTTTACATTGACCTAGTGACCTACTTTCACATTTTTGAAGGTACAGGCTTCAAATTTGGACCACATGCATAGTTCTGTATTCCAAAATTAAATTTGACCTTGATTTTGACCTAGTGACCTACTTTCACATTTCTCAAGCTACAGCCTTCAAATTTGGACCACTTGCGTAGTTTTGTGTACCGAAATGAACTTTGACCTTAAGATTGACCTAGTGACCTACTTTCACATTTCTGTAGCTACAGGCTTCAAATTTAGACCACATGCATGGTTTTGTGTACCGAAACAAACTTTGACCTTTACATTGACCTAGTGACCTACTTTCACATTTCTCAAGCTACAGCCTTCAAATTTGGACCACTTGCGTAGTTTTGTGTACCGTAATGAACTTTGACCTTAAGATTGACCTAGTAACCTACTTTCACATTTCTGTAGCTACAGGCTTCAAATTTAGACCACATGAATAGGATTGTGTACCGAAACAGACTTTGACCTTGACATTGACCTAGTGACCTACTTTCACATTTTTGAAGGTACAGGCTTCAATTTTGGACTACATGCATAGATTTGTTTCTGAAGTGAAATTTGACCTTGATTTTGACTTAGTGACCTACTTCCACATTTCTCAAGCTACAGCCTTCAAATTTGGACCACTTGCATAGTTTTGTGTACCGAATTAAACTTTGACCTTAAGATTGATCTAGTGACCTACTTTCACATTTCTCAAGCTACAGCTTTCGAATTTGGACCACATGCACAGTGTTGTGTACGGAAATGAAATTTGACCTTGAGCTAGTCAGTAAGTCTTGAAATTTGGAACACTCAAAAATGGCACATTGGTGGGCGCCAAGATCACTCTGTGATCTCTTGTATATTTTTAAATCCAATTTCGAGCATATATGTATAGTGCGAACATAGATGCATACCCAGGTGGTGTGGAATGTGTCTCCCAACCACCACTTTATTTCCCTAATTTTCACTTGAAAAATGTGGATGGATGACAGCCGAGCGTCTGGCCGACTTTTTGTTCTGATGTTTATGTTTTAGCCTCAACCGGAAGTACGGAGCTAGGAATTTTAAAACACCCGCCATGTAGAATCATTAACCGTTCCTCATTCCCCAGATATATTAAAGAATTAATAATGATAAATAACCAGTAAGATAGATATGCCTTTATATCTACCCTGTCCTGTTTATACAGAAAATCGACCGGGGCCAAACTACGAAACCGCTCCCCTGCCACCTTAAGTTTTTAAGATGTTTAAATAAAATAAAATGTAACCTGTCCCAGTGATTTTTTTTGCGTATTTTTACTGCCGAATATCGGCACTTTCCCCTCGCCAAAATAGGCCATTTTTCCCAAAAAATCGTCTATTTTTCCCCTAAAAAAGAGATGTTTTCCCCCCTCAAATTATAATATTTTATTTCCAAAATGTAACAGTATATATTCGGGCGTGAGATCCGCGATATCTAACATGAAATTGGCAGAAATGACATCAAAAACGTCCTTTTTTAAGATCAAAATCGCATCAAGGTTACAGTCGCGAAAACACGTGACAAACAAAACATTGCCGATTTTCAAGAGAAATATGGACTTCAGTCGGTTTAAATATGTTTCATTATGTCAGTTAATCATTTATGGTAATGAAAAATGACAATATCTCTCCTAGTTTTTGGAAAATTGGAGATCAAAATCGCCGCGATTGTACCGAATTTCGGATAGTCAAAATTTCGGACGTTATCAAATTTCAAGGGAATGAAGTGAAAATTGATAAATACAATCAATACAAGTTGTATTGGTGTCTTAATTAATTTTATCACCCAAAAATTTCACGATTTTAAATCCAAAAGTGGTTTTGAAAAAATATAAACTCTTTAAACAAAATTCAGTTAGGAAATGTACAGATTTATATCACTTAGTATGGAAATTAAACATATTTATATTTTTCCCAATTTGGGGAATTATCGCGCTTATTTTCCCAATTCAGCGGGCACAGGCACCTTTATTTTTTCCAAAAAAAATCACTGTGTCCTGAATCCTAAGACACTTATAGTGATATCAACTGAACAAAAAGTGTTGCCGTACCTTGCAAGATAGCCGGTGAATAAGCCAACAAAAGTGCCCACCCCTCCACGCAAAAATCAGCCAAAATTTGCATTCTGAATCAAAGTAACCCCGAAAAACTATTTACTGCCTTTAAAGTTAATTTCACACGATATTTACATTTTAAAGCCTTTCAAATGTTAAAACCATGTACTTTTAACATAATTTTGGTATACAAATGCAGATTACCGTACTTATCCTATCGGGACACCCCTTAAAGGCCACCCATCCATCATTTGGGGCCACCCCAGCCATTATATAGCTTAATGGCATTGCTAGATATAGACACAGGTGTTGCTTTTAAACAAAATGGCATGAATAGTCATTATCTAGGCACTAATTTCTTCTTTTGGCCGTTTTATGATACGAATCCTACTGGCTGGGGATCCTTAGCTTAATTATTATATGGCCACCTACTGCCATTTTCGGACTCGCTAGGCCGAATTTAATACTCAGAAATGAATAAAAACCACTATAGGTTACAGTTCATTCCGTAATGGGTTTAAATACATGCAAAAAGTCAGTATTTGAGTGGTTTGAAAATTTGCCTATTTTCCTTAAAGGTCCATTACTAAGGGAAAGTGAGTTGGCAATTTTTTTCATAGCCAGTGCATAGACTTCTGCAAGACACTAAATAATGAAGATTGGCAGGTCAAAATTTACAGAAGGTCTTTGGAACTCAAAGAAATGTATGTGTATTATGTTGAAATTTCAATGAATCGACAGAATGACCCCCCAGGTTTTTTAAACTTTCTTCATACTTCATAGAAAAATAATTGTACATATACTGCGATTTATTTCGAATTTCTGCATACCAACTTTCATTTTCCAATAAAATGAAATAGTTTCTGTGCTTTTTAAAAGAAATTAAAATTTTCACTTTCCTTAGTATTGGACCTTTAAGGTGGCAGGGGAGTGCAGATTTGCGAATTCCACATTGACGTGTGGGTACCAGTGTTGAAATATCCATAGAAATCTCGTTTTTGCTTATTTTTCTTTGAAACTACTATGGACTATTGCAGATACTATAGACTACATAAAGACGACTCTCCGGTCCTATGCACCTGTCGCTTTCCATGCCAGATGTAGTGAAAATTGGCCAAATCACCCAAATTTTATAGACCAAAATTAGCCTAACCGGGTCTCACTTTGAACTCTGCCATTCATCCATTTTGTATTTTTAAATCCAATTTCGTAGCATAGATATATAGTGCGAACATAGATGCATACCCAGGTGGTGTGGAATGTGTCTCCCAACCACCACTTTACTTCCCTAATTTTCACTTGAAAAAATGTGGATGGATGACAGCCGAGCGTCTGGCCGACTTTTTGTTCTGATGTTTATGTTTTAGCCTCAACCAGAAGTACGGAGCTAGGAATTTTAAAACACCCGCCATGTAGAATCATTAACCGTTCCTCATTCCCCAGATATATTAAAGAATTAATAATGATAAATAACCAGTAAGATAGATATGCCTTTATATCTACCCTGTCCTGTTTATACAGAAAATCGACCAGGGCCAAACTACGAAACCGCTCCCCTGCCACCTAATTTACAAGTAGAGAAGTTTTGATATTTAATGAATCTTGCTGCCTTAGTTGTCTTAAAGAAGCACTCCTCCAGCTTGGTGTCAAATTTGATTTTACTTGGTTATATACACTTTGAAATCATTTAATTTCATGATCTCAAACATTTTGTGGTTTTGATGAAAACAGCAGTTTCATGGGGATAGGAATTTGTGGATTTCAACTTTTGAACATGGATTGAATGTGAGTTATTGCACTTGCTTGTTGGGACAAAATTTCAGTCTTGGTTTGTGACGTAAAATATGTAGAAAGCTAGCCATCCAGCTGGCTTACGGAAGGTCAGTGGTTCTACCCAGGTGCCCGCTCGTGAAGAAATAATGCACGGAGGGGCACCTGGGGTCTTCCTCCACCACTAAAAAAGCTGGAAATTCACCATATGACATAATATCATGTGTCGGTGCGACGTTAAATCCAACCAAAAAAAAAAAAAATGTAGAAAGCTCCCTTAAATCCTTATGTACCAGTAAAAGGCCGATAAGTTTACGTTCAAAGGTCAAAATCCATAAATTTAAAATTCTCCTCACAAAATAGCCATTATGTGGTCAGAAGGAGGCAGTTTCGTGCCCAAAAAGTTAAATGATTTCACAGTATAATAATATATGTTACTGTCACAGGTGCTTGGCACATGGCCTGGTCTGAAAACATTATGCCCCCGCCTATACTCTACAACCCCCCTTATTACCCCGTCTACAACCCCGCCCCGCCCCCCGCGTAATAATTGAACACTTTAAATAGTCCAGTCACATATAAATATCATCGAAATATCACATGACAACATTTTCACAACTTTTTGATAATTTTTTCCTAGTGACATATATAAAATTAGAAGGCTACTGTCTGATAATTGGAAATTTTGTAAAGTGATTTGCATCTTACAGCATGCAACTCTAAAGGATTTGTAAAAGACCATGCCATGGTTACTTAGCAAAATAGATATCTACATTTCATCTATAGGGACAATTACTTTAAAATGAGTGAACTGATACTGAGTAATTATAGTAAAGACAGAAAGAAAATGTTCGACAGCTTTGTCACTAACTGTTTTAGTTAATTATGAATCATCATCCACACAAATTCTGTGCCCACTGTCACACGTGCAAAGACCAGAGAAAGAGTCATGTGTTTGGAAAAATGGGATTTGTTATTCCGGATAATGTTCAGACTTGGATTTATTCTCAAATGCTACCATGTGATGTAATGGAGACCATGGCCAAGGTTTGTGCTTGATAGATCTAGTGTCTTATGAGATACATTGAAATTTATATACTGGATGCTTTAATAGCCTTCAAGTTTGTTTTTTAATATGGTCAGTGACTCATTGCATATAGATATGTTAGATGGAGAATAACAATTTTTTTTTTTGAAATCCGAGTTAGTAATGCATTTTTTATTTGGTTTTAATATGAATATTCTCTCATACCCTCAATCGTGGCGATGGATTCCACCAGGAATGAGGTGTCGAGAGTGATTAATATAAGTTGTAGAACTTGTCTAAAATAAATTAGTATAAACTATATAAACTACAAAAAAGATATCAGTTGACTTGGTTTGCACTTTACATGGACTTAGGATATTGTGTCCAGTGTTGAAATCTCATTTCAGCAGATATATTACAGAAATTAGAGTACGTAGTGGCCGAGTGGTTAAGGTCACTGACTACAAATCACTTGTCCTTCACTGCTGTAGGTTCAGAACCTGTCTTTGGATTTAGAACTTTCCCTGTGAAGAAACCATCAAGCTGGTCAGTGGTTTTACCTAGCTGCCTGCCCATGCTTAGAGGAGCACCTGGGGTCTTCCAGTCTCCACCATCAAAGCTGGAAAGGTGCCATATGATCTATAATCTTAACACAACAACAACAAAAAATCAGAATAATGCCCACTTGTTCCTGCAAGCCTAAAATCAAGTGGTAAGTTGCACTGCTGTAGAGCGACATGTATAATTGCTGCAGTGTTGTATAAAATTCTTATATAAATTCAAATTTATGTACATACTGGTAGCAAGTGGGAGTTGATATGTTTTGAGCAACTTGGATGAAAGAATTCAGTGAAACATTTAATGTACTGGAAAATGTTAATATATTTATTTTTGAAATATGTTTAAATCTTGGATTTGTACCAACATATTACTGTTATTATAAAAAAATGTGTTAAATGTTCAAATATATATTGATGGAAATAATGTATTCAGCAGTTAGGTATGATTGTTTTGGTCTCACACTGTACTATTTGTCTTGGAAATTCCAAGACATGATGAACTGTTGCCAAAAACTTCTGTTGCAGTTGAGTACAGAACTGCCAATATTATATAATCCTCATATACATTATAAAACAAACTTCTATTGTTTATGGGATGATGGGGAGAGGTTGGGGGTTGGATCTTTCGTATATACAATGTAGGTTGCTGAACTTCGAAACTTTCGTTCCACATCTCTGTTAGCTTTAAGCCCTGCAGCAGTTGTCACATAAGGCAGAGCTCCAGATAAGATTTTAGGTTAAAGGGTATTTTACCCCCTAGTTTTTTTTTCAAAGGGTATTTTACTCCTAGATGTTTTTTCAAAAGGGTATTTTAGAATTCTAAATGGTTTTTCAGAATTCGAAATCATTTAAAAGGGTAATAATAATAACTGTTTGTATAATTTTCTGATATTCATGTGCTGCGCTGAAGTGCCTTTGTCGACTAATGCTGTTTTCCTGAATATTTTTGAGCCTTCATTCAAATAGTTTTAACATTTAGTTTACTGCATACATTACATCTTACACTACATCTTAATTTCAGTTACTGACCACTGCGATATATCAACAGCCAGTGATACTTTGACTGTCAATGTTTTTTTCAGAAACACCAACATGTGTGTGCTTCGGCTTTTTCAACAGTTACCCATTATATATCATAGATCACGTGCTTAGCGATAGGCATTGTCCGAGTCATCTCCTGTCACACACTAATATACTTGAAGAAGAAAATGGCATTATTTTACGATATCGTTTGCGTTTGCTTTTATGAGACACCATTTTGTTTGTTGTACTCGATTACAAAAAGGATGTGCTTGATTTACGATAAAATTGGATTACGCACTTAAATCGAGTAAAATACGTATCCCGTTTTTTCAATGCGTATCAGTACGCGTAGGTTTGATTTTAAATGCGTTTTTTGTAAATTTCAAAACGTATTTACGCAAATACGCATCTTATCTGGAGCTCTGCATAAGGTATTCATCCAGCTAACTAAAGTGTTCTACCCATAGGCCTGCTTGTGCCTGAAGTAATGCACTAAGGGGCACCTGATCACTTAGGTCCTCATCAGCTTTATCTGAAATTACTGACACACATGCCCACTATTCCAGACCTTTAAGTCCAAGGTCAGGTCACATTTTGAGGTCAAAGGTTAACTCGGCCATCTGTCAAGGAATTTTGATATTAGTTGAATTGGAACAAAGGTTCCCTTTAATGAGACAAACTGCCATGCATAAAGCCCAAGGTCAAGGTCCCACTTGGAAGTCTATTTTTGTGTTTTGTTCATATAACTCCCATTTTCTTCTTGAGTCTATTAATTCTGTTTTTATGCCCCTGGCATCTACTGGTGCCGGAGGCATATAGTGATTGCCCTGTCCATACGTTCGTTCGTTCGTTCGTCCGTCCGTCCGTCCGTCCATACGAGGTTAACCAAATGGGACCGTTTCGTCCAGCATCAATACCCCTTACTAGAATGACTTGATACTAATGCAGATGTAACCTGTGACCATTCCTCATCTTCAAACATCACCTGACCTCAGTTTGACCTTTCTTGACCTTGTTTTGGATTTAGGTTGCTTTGTATGGGCCATCTCTTGGTTAACCAAATGGGACCGTTTCTTCTAGCATCAATACCCCTTACTAGAATGACTTGATAATAATGCAGATGTAACCTGTGAGCATTCCTCATCTTCAGACATCACTTGACCTCAGTTTGACCTTGACCTTGAACTTGACCTCGTTTTGGACTTAGGTTGCTTTGTATCGACAAGGCTGCCCCCGGGGGAGGGGGGGGGGGGGGGCATCAAGCGTTTATTGAACACAGCTCCTTGTTTTATATAGATAGATGGATATTCAAATAACTAAGAGGAAATGTTTATGATAATAAGACACTGTGTCAAAGGTATGAATAAGACTCCTAGATCAAAGGTCAAGGTCAAATATTTAGTGTCATTTTTCTTGTATGGTCATTGATATGCATAGAATGATATTCAAATAACTTAGTACAAACTTCCATTCATTTAAAGGTGAAATAAATTTAGTCATTTTTCTTTTCCAGTTGAGGCTTTAACTTCAGTATAATTATGTCATCTATTGTCAAAGTGCCATTACTTACTTGGCTCACACTTTACATGACCGGGGCATCCTTGTCTGAAGTTCACATTTCTAGTGTCTTAGAAAAATGAGGTAGAGATTAATTTTGTCCAGGAAAGGTATTTTATTCATGAAAAAAGTTTTCTTTCAGGAGCAGAGGAATTTTACCTGCAAAAAAGTGGACCTTGATGTACAATTGTCAAGTATATGAGGATATTACAAGGTGTAAAATTTAGGACATGCAAAAATGGAGCAATATCAATATTGTTTCCTATAAGTAAAACATGCACTTTTCTATTTTCAGGGACTAAATGGATTTGATGAATTAAAGAAATATATAAGGCAAGGGAGTGAATTCTGTAAAGAAGTAGCCTTTATTGTACAGGAAAGGTACCTAAAACTCACAAACCAATTTAATGAAACCATAGACATGCCCACAACATTATTTCATCTTTCTGTGTAATAAGAAACAGTATTTCTGTATATAGTTTGTTCTGTTTTAGACCATTATAGCTACTCATCTACATTTGGTGTAAAATTGTTCAATGTGTTCATTTCCACCAGGTTTTCCATAGAATTGAATATTGACAGCCTTTTGATATGTCAGGTTATACATGTATATACATTGTGCATAGTGGTACATAAACAATATAATATTGATTCCCCTGTCATAAAACAATACAACAACTTTCATTCTGAAACAGTTGTAACAAAATATTTTTGATTTTGTTTGTAAATATTTCCAGTTTTGACATATTGGGCATGTAGTTGTTAATTTCATCATGACAACTTGCAGAGCACACCACACAGGTCACTCATCCAAGTTTGATATCATGCTTGGAGGTCAAAGCTAAAATAAGTTAAATCTATGTCCACTTGATATCTTCTAAACCGCTTGAAAGTTTTTTGTAAAGTTAGCATCAAAGTTTGCTAAGTTTGATTAAATATTTATGTAATCAAGATGACATGCATAGAATATAACTCAGGTCATTAGGTTCAAGGTTCAAAGGTTGTGATCACAACATTTTACTTTCCATATTATGTCAAGGAGGTGTCTCGGGGTATTAATCACCTTTTGTGATAGCTCTAGGTAGCCCAGATTAATAAATAAACAGTTTAAGAGTTAGGTCCATGTTTCGGAGATAAAAGTTCGAACATCACCAAATCATAGAAAGAAAGAATTGTTTTACATGAAAATTACAAAGCATTTATATTATTCTACAAAACCATTGTCAATTTACTCATCTATTTATTGAATTCCGGAAAGGGACTGCATGAAGGGGCCACACTTCTGGACAGTTCATTGCCTTTAAAAACACACCATTTTTAAAAAGCTGTTAAATATGTCTCCATTTTGATGCATTTGCAACAATGTACCAGTGCTTAAACTTTACATAACTAGGCTAAACATCGTTTTTGACAATTGTTTACTTTTATTTCTTTACAAATGGCATTCCTTTTTAGCTCGACTTTTCGAAAAGTAGAGCTATTGTACTCGCATTGGTGTCGGTGTTGGTGTCGGCGTCGGCGTTGCCGTCGCCATTGGTTAAAGTTTTTGATAAAGTCAAATATCTCTGTTACTATCAAAGTTATTGACTTGAAACTTAAAATAGTTATTTACTATCAAAGTCTACACCAGGAGAAACAATCCCCATAACTCTGATTTGAATTTTGACAGAATTGTGCCCCTTTTTAACTTAGAATTTTTTGTTAAAATTTTTGATAAAGTCAAATATCTCTGTTACTATTAAAGCTTTTGACTTGAAACTCAAAATAGTTATTTACTATCAAAATCTACACTAGGAGACACAATTCACATAACTGTGATTTGAATTTTGACAGAATTATGCCCCTTTTTAACTTAGAATTTTTGGTTAAAGTTTTTGATAAAGTCAAATATCTCTGTTACTATCAAAGCTTTTGACTTGAAACTTAAAATACTTGTTTACCATCAAAGTCTACCCCAGGAGAAACAATCCCCATAACTTTGGTTTGAATTTTGGCAGAATTATGTCCCTTTTTAACTTAGATTTTTTTGTTAAATTTTTTGATAAAGTCAAATATCTCTGTTGCTAGTAAAGCTTTTGACTTGAAACTCAAAATAGTTATTTACTATCAAAGTCTACACCAGGAGACATAATTCCCATAACTCTGGTTTGAATTTTGACAGAGTTATGTCCCTTTTTAACTTGGATTTTTTTTTTAATGGCAAAGCTCTAATTCAGAGTCAAGCACTGAGAAAAGTCGAGCGCGCTGTCTTACGGACAGCTCTTGTTTAAAGGAGGACAACTCTTTTAGAATATTTTAATTATCCAATTCTACAGGACAGAATGGTAAAAATGTATTGGACAGATAGGTTGTTTTTAAAGATGTTGTTTGTTTTCTAAACATTTCTGTGGTTTTATGATATACTGCTAAACCTTAAAACTTGAACTGTAACAGTCACAATGATAATAGATGCCTTGTTCAGGATACTCATTTTTAGCTTGACTATACGAAGTATAAGGAGAGCTATCCTACTCGCCCTGGCGTCAGCGTCTTTCCGTGTCCCCACCTTGGTTAAAGTTTTGGTGCACTTTCTCTTTTTTCAAATTATCTCTGTAATTACTTGATGGATTTGATTCAAACTTGAAATACTTATTCCTCATCATCATCCACATCATCTGACATAAGGGCCATAACTCTGGCACCAATATTTCATGAATTATCCCCCCTTTTCACTTAGATTTTCAGGTTAAAGTTTTTATGCACTTTCAGTTCAATTCTGTTATTACCAAATGGATTTGATTCAAACTTAAAATAATTCTTCATCATCATCACCCACATCATATGACACAAGGTGCATAACTCTGGCACAAATTTTTCATGAGTTATTCCCCCTTTTTACTTAGAATTTCAGGTTAAAGTTTTGATGCACTTTCACTCCAACTCTTATTACCAAATGGATTTGATTCAAACTTAAAATAGTTGTTCAACATCATCACCAACACCATATGACGCAAGGTGCATAATTCTGGCACCAATTTTTCATTAATTATTCCCCCTTTTTACTTAGAATTTTAGGTTAAAGTTTTGATGCACTTTCACTCTGTCTCTGTTATTACTGAATGGATTTGATTCAAACTTAATGTAGTTGTTCAACATAATCACCCACACCATATGACACAAGGTGCATAACTCTGGCACCAATATTTAATGAATTATGCCCCTTTTTGCTTAGGATATACTTATATAGTGTTTTGATACATATTATCTTTATCTCTCTTATTACTTTAAGTTGATATTTTTGACAATATCTTCATCCACAATTGGAGTCATTAAACACTCCAGTGACAGCTCTAGTTTCCTCAGATGTGCCCAGTTTCACTATCCAGCATCAAAATAGTTGAGCGCGCTGTCTCCTGTGACAGCTCTTGTTTAGCTCACCTAAGCACAAAGTGCTCATGGTGAGCTATTGTGTTCACACTGTGTCCGTTGTGTGTGCATGCGTCATCAAGTCGTCCATCCATCAACAATTGTGTTTAAACGACATCTCCTCCAAAACCACTGAATGGATTTTGATGAAACCTGGCCTGGATGTTTCTTGGGTGGTCCTCTACCAAAGTTGTTCAAACAGTTCCGCTTGGTTGCACATAGGGGCGACCAGAGCTAAAAATAGAAAAATCTTCAAACAACATCTCCTAAACCACTGGTCTGATTTTGAAATAATTTCACACAAATGGTCCTTGTGTGACCCTCTACCAAGATTGTTCAAATTATACCAATTTGCCAAAAAACATGGCCACCAGGGGGCGTGATCACTTTTCCCTATATGTATATAGTGGAAATTTAAAAAATGTTCTTGTGTGAAATTGCTGGCCTGATTTCAGAATAATTTTACACAAATGGTCCTTCAGTGACCCTTTACCAAGATTGTTGAATTTATTCTGATTTGTCAAAAAACATGGCTGTCAGCGGGCGTGGTCTTTTTTCCCTTTATGTAAATAGTAGAAACTTAGAAAATCTTCTTGTATAAAACTATTAGCCAAATTTTAAAATAATTTCACACAAATGGTCCTTGTGTGAACTTCTACAAATTTTTTTATGATTCATTAAAAAACATGGCTGCCAGAGGGCGTGGTCACTTTTCATCAACAATTTCTTTAACAACATCTCCTCCAAAACCACTGAATGGATTTTGATGAAACTTTACACAAATGATCTCTTGGTAGCCCTCTTTCAAAATTATTCATATTGTTCCGGTTCATTGAACATATGGGTATTTTTAGAAATAGTTTTTCAACTATCATACTTCAAAAATCTTTTTCTTTAGAGCTTTGATATTTGGCATGTGATAAAAGGGTGTGACTCTCTACCATAACTGTCTAAATTATTGCCCTAATGTCAAAAGTGGACGTGTCCCTGTTTGTGACATGTACTTAATAAAGGCTTATATATAAGAAACTTTGAAAATCTTCTTCTCTGAATCAATAATAGCTAGAACCTTGATATTTGGCATGTGATATCAGAGTTGTACTGTCTACCACAATTGTTCAAATTATTGCCCTAAGTTCAAAAATGTATGTGACATGTATATAATATAGACTAACATAGGAGAAACCTAACTCAGTACTTGTACCATTACATTACACAAACACACTTGAAGCCTTGTACACAGGTGAGCGCTTTAGGGTCAATGACCCTCTCAGGGATATAAATTAGCAGGGGCCCAGTAGCCCATGGCCCCTAGATTTTGGGCTGGGCCCCTAAATTGTTGGAGAAAATGCCCATATACCTAATGTTAAACATTTATTTTTGACAGTCTGGGCCCCTAAATAAAAATAGCTAGCTTATATCCCTGCCCTCTTGTTTGTTGACTTCAAGGTTGTATCACTGTGCAAAATTAAATCCAGACAAGTAAGCAAATTTCCCATTTACTTTATCTTTAAAATCCACAGATTCAAACATAGATTTTGCCAAAACTACAAAATTTCATGCGTATGAAATTAATGATTTCATGGTACTTAAGAATACCTTCTTTTATTTCAGAGCTGACTTAGAAAGTACCTACTCTAAAGGATTGACTAAAATTGCAGTGAAACTTCTAAAAGCTTCACAGAACAGCTCTGGGTATGTTACTGAAATATTGAGTATCAGTAGGTTTAGTATGGTTTATCAGTTATGTGTCTGTTAAAGAGCTCAGTTTTCATCAGATCAGTACCAGTTTTAATATTTTTCCCTCTACATGCAGCTGGTGAACATGAATCAGTGGGTTCAGAAGTATATTCTTATTCAAATCATCATTTAATTTTTCCTGTGCAGCTATAGACATTGTGGGCTATATAAATATAGTCATGTGCAGTTCTTACATCAAGCTACTTGGCAGGCAGTAAACATGTGTACATGTTTTACAGAAATTGACTATTTTAAGGGCATATTAAATACTAATAATTCATATATGACATTTTACTATGGACCCCGCCCGCTTAGCTCAGTAGGTAAGAGCGTTGGTCTACGGAACGCCGGGTCGTGAGTTTGATCCTCGGGCGGGGCGTATGTTCTCCGAGACTATTTGATAAACGACATTGTGTCTGAAATCATTAGTCCTCCACCTCTGATTCATGTGGGGAAGTTGGCAGTTACTTGCGGAGAACAGGTTTGTACTGGTACAGAATCCAGGAACACTGGTTAGGTTAACTGCCCGCCGTTACATGACTGAAATACTGTTGAAAAACGGCGTTAAACCAAAAAAAAAAAAAAAAAAAAAAAAACATTTTACTATGGTGACTGGTGTTGGTGATGATCTCAACATGAGGGATTCAAATGTTCTTATCTGACAAGATGAAGGTTGAGGGTTTTATCCTGATTGGGTTACAATAGCACTTCAAAGTATAACACTTTTACTGACTTTTCACCCATTAATAGTTAAAGCATCAAATTCACTGCACCTTGACTTCAAATGTATAATTCCAGACAAACATTTATATTACAGGAGTTTAACAGATGGCTGGAAGGCAGTAGCTTCCAGTATAGAGGTGGAGGCAGAATTACACAAGTAAGTTTTTACTTTTTGTTTTGTTAGATAAAAGTTTAACAAAATAATTTTCAACAGTCCCATCTGTTGTACTGGTGGATAATTCACTGACTCGGTTTTACTTGTTTCTAAACCAGTACTGACCAGTTTTCCATATTTTAAAATTCTATACTCCGCCCTGAGATAGGTGTTACGCAGTCATAATCAGTCATGGAAATCCCATGAATGTGACAAGAAACAAACTTCCTCATTTCTGTTGTAAGTAGCTGCCAATGAAAACTTGCTAACTGCAGAACTGAACATGCCTGTATGTAGAACTGAACATGCCTGTATGTAGAACTGAACATGACTGTAATACTATGTAGAACTGAACATGCCTGTATGTAGAACTGAACATGCCTGTATGCAGAACTGAACATTCCTGTATGCAGAACTGAACATTCCTGTATGTAGAACTGAACATGCCTGTATATGATATAATCCTAAAATTCTTGTAAAAATATTTCTTATGTCAATTTAGAGGGAGATTCTCAAAAGCAAACTGTTCGAAAACAAAACAAGAAATTAATACTTGCAGTGATAAAATTAATGGATTGGTCTAGAGAATTAGGATATCCATCCAGTTGCTCTGGCTTGTTGCAGTTGGAATCCAGGAGGAAGAAACTTTTTTTTTAAGATGAGAATGTGAAAAACAAAAAAAAACATTTGCCATAAAAGAGGTGATCCAAAGAAATTACATACTTGCAAAAAGTATTAACTGTATAAATGTAATTAAACATGATATTTATTTATTTGTTCATTTATGGGTAAAGGAATGGTGCAGATGCTAAAGTTTGTTACAATTCATAAAGGATAGTAAATCTCCCTTTAGAAAGTCTGAAATCCACCTTGAACTCCTGAAAGGTTTATATGCATGCACCTAATCATGCTAATTTAAAAAAAATCTACCTGAAGTGTTTTATATTTCAACAATTATTGTATTTTTTAATTGGGTATTGGAATAAACTATTAGAGGCTAGGTGATTTATGGAAATAGCAGTTGGAATATTCATCTTCTGTTCAGATAACAAATTGTCTTCAGTAGTTAATGATTAATGACATTTTACAAATTGTTCCTTTCAGCTCGTCTTACTCCGATTGTTATTTTCTTTTCAGAAATTTAGCAACAGCTTTATTAGAAGACATAGCAAAACCACTGAAACAATTAGTTGATGGTCAGCACAAAACTAGAAAACCTGTACGTATTGATTCTACCTATCTAGTTATATGTCTTTATAATAAATGGTGTTAATGACTGTTTATAATCTGTCTCTTGTCCCTGTGGGATGGTTGTTAGTTTTGTGTAAACTAGGCAGAAATATACGTAAAATAGCTTTATTAGGGTGTCTGATGACTAATGGTTCAGTTATATTGAAATAGGATAAGGAGTGACTGTTGGACCTGATGGTTGAGGGTGTGAATCTTTGTGATTTGTGATACTTTACCATGTCACAATCCTTTACTAAGATGCTATGTATGTTGACTGATACAATCTGACATATGTTTCAGTAATGGAGGCCTCTATGGCCGAGTGGCTTATGTAGCTGACTTCCAGTCATTTGTGTCTCACTTGCATGGCTTAGGGAAAAGCCAGCCAACTGGGCTCACAGATGGCCGATGGTTCTACCTTGGTGCCCATCCATGCCTGAATCAGTGACATGGGGACATTTGGAGTCAGTCCTCCACCATCAAAAGCTGGAAAAGTCTCTAAATGATCTCATTTGTATTGTTGTGACTCTAAACCAGACAAGCCAGAAAGAAAAAAATCTTTACAGTGAGATAAGAAAATTACCACACTATTCGAGTTGCAGTACTAAGAAAATCCCATTGGCAGCTTGAGATAAGTCCAGATACTTCAGTAAAATGTTGTTTTTGGACAAAATCGCAACCACTGATGGATTTCCTTGTCCTCAAATTACGGGCAGGGAATATTAAGTTGGTTCACATATAATTCATGCTCATAGCTGTTCTATCTGTTGAAACTGTAGATAAAAAGCGGGTAAAAATACTTACATTTCAGATCGAAAATTCAGTAGATAAGGCGCTGAAAACACTTACAGATAAAAGAACCGAAGAAAATAGGGTAAGAAGTTTTCAATTTTGTAATTATGTCTCCCCCAGGAGACATATTGTTTTTGCCCTGTCCTTCCGTCCGTCCGTCCGTCCGTCCGTACGTCACACTTCATTTCCGAGCAATAACTGGAGAACCATTTCACCTAGAACCTTCAAACTTCATAGGGTTGTAGGGCTGCTGGAGTAGACGACCCCTATTGTTTTTGGGGTCACTCCGTCAAAGGGCAAGGTCACAGGGGCCTGAACATTGAAAACCATTTCCGATCAATAACTAGAGAACCACTTGACCCAGAATGTTGAAACTTCATAGGATGATTGGTCACGTAGAGTACATGACCCCTATTGATTTTGGGGTCACTCCGTCAAAGGTCAAGGTCACAGGGGCCTGAACATTGAAAACCATTTCCGATCAATAACTAGAGAACCACTTGACCCAGAATGTTGAAACTTCATAGGATGATTGGTCATGAAGAGTACATGACCCGTTTTGATTTTGGGGTCACTCCGTCAAAGGTCAAGGTCACAGGGGCCTGAACATTGAAAACCATTTCCGATCAATAACTAGAGAACCACTTGACCCAGAATGATGAAACTTCATAGGATGATTGGTCATGCAGAGTAGATGACCCCTAACGATTTTAGGGTCACTCTGTTATAGGTCAAGGCCACAGGGGCCTGAACATGAAAAACCATTTCCAATCAATAACTTGAGAACCTCTCGACCCAGAATGTTGAAACTTCATAGGATGATTGTTCATGCAGAGTAAATGACCCCTATTGTTTTTGGGGTCACTCCGTTAAAGGTCAAGGTCACAGGGGCCTGAACATGGAAAACCATTTCCAATCAATAACTTGAGAACCACTTGACCCAGAATGTTGAAACTTCATAGGATGATTGTTCATGCAGAGTAGATGACCCCTATTGGGTCAGTCTATTAAAGGTCAAGGTCACAGTGGCCTGTTCATGTAAAATCATTTTTTGGAAATAAGTTAACTTGAGAACCAATTGACCTACAATGTTGAAACTTAATAGGATGATTGGACATGCAGAGTAGATGACCCCTATTTATTTTGAGGTCACTTGATCAAAGGTCAAGGTCACAGGAGCCTGAACAGTGACTTGAGAACCACTAGGCCAAGAGTGTTGAAATTTAGCGGGATGACTGGACATGCCAAGTAGATGATCCCTATTGCAGCCAACCATCAGTGTCTCTTTGACTTTCGCTCCTGACCCCTATTGACTTCTTGCCTATAGGACTTTGCATTGGGGGAGACATGCGCTTTTTTACAAAAGCATTTTCTAGTTATAATTTGGAAAGATATACTTTTCTGACATGATAATTTTTATGCACCCTCATCCATTGGGGTTGGGGGTTCATTTTTCATTTAGATTTTGTGCCTGGTCTGTAACTTTGTCATCCATTAAGGGATTTTAATATTACTTGGCACAAATGTTCCCCATAATAAGACGATGTATCTAGCACAAGACCCTAACCCCTAGCTCTATGGTCAAGGTCACACTTTGATGTCAAAGGTCAGTAGTGTTTTGTCCTGTCCGTAACTGTCATCCATCAAGGGATTTTGATATTACTTGGCACAAATGTGTCCCATAATGAGGTGATGTGTCATCCATAACACCCAGGCCCCTAGCCAGATCAAAGTCACACTTGGAGGTCAAGGGTCAGTAGTGTTCTTTTTTTCTGTTTGGTCCATATTTCTTGTCATCCTTAAAGGGTTTCTAATATACATTACACAGACATGTCCACTAATGAGACAATGTGTCATGCGCAACACCCAGACCCCTTGCCCAAAGGTCATGGTTATACTCTGCCATCCATCAAGGGATTTTATAGATTTTGGCACAAATGTTTCCCATAATGAGACAACTTACCATGCACAACATCCAGACCCATAGCTCAGATATCAAGGTCACACTTGGCGGTCAAAGGTCAATAGGGTTTTTTTCCCTGTCAGGTCTGTAACATATAGGTTGTAAAAAATTTGACCAAACATTTACCAAGATATTACATATCAGTTACCGCATCCATTCAAATGAAGTGGTATGGGGGCATGCACTTTTTCAAAAGTTTTTTGTTTATCTTATGAAAAAATTCTCGGGTTAGGAAATATCTTTTTCATCTAATGACTTGGTTATCCCTGGAGAATGTGTTATGCTATGTCTTGTGTTATGTTTTGTTTGATAAAAAATTATTTGGACACTTCTGTCATGGCAGTAATTAAGAAATATTATGCAGTTGAAATCAAATTATATTCATATTTAGATCATTTACATTAGCTAAATTAATATTCAGTTTACACCAATCATGGCTTAGTTGTTTCGTCTGTTTGGTATTTACACAATTTTCTGTCGCAATTACAGTATATGTCATTAAATGCCTTACTATAAATAGCAAATTTATGCTAGAATTACACAAATGTCACTTGCTGACATGTTATTGGCATAGTGATTGTTGCACTTCAGTTCCATGGCAGAATATCTGCTTGTCTGGCATTGACATTGTATAGCAAGGTATATAATAAAATGGTCAGTACCTGACTGGGGTGTACCATCTGGTCATAAGTGTACACCTAGCTTCATAATGACTCTCGGACTTACCAACATTTTATTAACAGCTTTTCCCAGGAAAAAAACTGGTGGGGGTTGGGGGAGGGGGGTGGGGAGAGGGGAGAGGGAGAGTGGGGAGGACTGACTGTTACACCAGGAAAGGACAAAAATCTAAAATTTCAGGTAGTGTTGAATTGAATTGTACACAGACTTATGATTACTCATTGAAATCTTCATTTGAAAATTATAGTTGTTATTCATCTCATAGTCTTTGCCAGTTTCGTATCATAGTGTGCAACCTACTTTTTTGACCAGTCAGTGCAAGTTATTTTTAGCTCATCTGATTTTTTGAAAAAAATGAGTTATTGTCATCACTTGATTGGCGTTGGCTGGTTGAGTTTTATGTTTAGGTCAGCTTTTCTCCTAAACTATCAAAGCTATTGCTTTAAAACGTGCTATACTTGTTCACCATCGATAGCTGACTATGTACAGCAAGAAACATAACTCCATCCTGCTTTTTGCAAGAATTATGGCCCCTTTTGGACTTAGAAAATCAGATTTCTTGGTTGAGTTTTGTGTTTAGGTCAGCTTTTCTCCTAAAGTATCAAAGCTATTGCTTTAAAACTTGCAACACTTGTTCACCATCAAAAGCTGACTCTGTACAGCAAGAAATGTAACTCCATCCTGCTTTTAGCAAGAACTGTGGCCTCTTTTGGACTTAGAAAATATCAGATTTCTTGGTTAAGTTTAATGTTTAGGTCAACTTTTCTTCTTAACAATCAAAGCTATTGCTTTAAAACTTGGAGCAGTTATTCTCCATTAAAAGCTGACTCTGCACAGCAAGTACTGTAACTCTACATTGCTTTTTGCAAGAATTATGGCCCCTTTTGGACTTAGAAAATCATGGATAGGACAGTATTTCTGTTATACAGAGACAAAATCAGATGAGCTTCTGCACCCACAAGGCGGTGCTCTTGTTAAAAAAGTGTGGCTTCTTATTACTGAATACCAATGTAGTGTTTCCTGCAGACTCTTAAAGGGGCATGGTGCTTCCCTTGAAAAGGGGCACTTTTAACGCGCGGTTTGGCATTGAAAGGGCATTTGTCCAAGAACGCTTGTCGGCGTTATTTTACATACTATTTTCTCATTGAATTTGAGAATCTTTCATATCTCAGATATGGGATAGATATTTTGTGGAGTGTTAGCTTGCATTTTCAGAGACAGATTTCAGGTGATAATTAATAAGCAACAAGTTTATTGAACAACTATCAGTGCCCAACTTTATTTTGTCAATCATATCATTTCACCACTGATTTACGTTAAGAGAATAGGCAGTTCATCAAATCTACATGTAATCAATGACTTTGTACCTATATTGCTGATTAAACCCATTGTTCTTCCTTGCCAGTAAGATTTAGACGACAGGTCGAGTCGGAAAGTTATATTTTGCTAGTGTTTTGGGCATGCGAAAACGAAAGTAGAATGCGACGTAAAAAGTATATGCTGTGAAATTTGCTAGATTAGATCGTCTGCCACTATTTTTATCACTCCCCCGTTGCTCGGGTGTTTTAGCGATACATACAGTGACTGACTATGAATCTGTTTTTTTTTTTGTTTTTTTTTCGTCTAATCACACATTATTCAGTAATACAAACATAAATGTGAATACCAATGGTTCATTGCGAGTAATAACTCAAAATTTCGGCTTGCTTGACGCATGCGGCTGTGCACTTTCATCTTAAATTTCGGCCTTATAAAATCATTTTGACAAATTATTTACGAAACCAAAACTAGGGCCTTGCATTTTTAGTTTATTCATTTAAATCTCGATCAGTTTTATAACTTAATCGCTAAGTTATCGGTTATTTTCATACCGATGTACGTTTTCAAATTTCAAAGATGGCGACGACTTCTGCATCGGCGCGTCATGAATGTGCTTCGTAATATTACAAATCAAGACATCGGTCGATTTTAATGAATTTGGTATCATTCTAAAGCTTAAACGTTTGTCTTATTATTTTTATAAATGATATCCGTAAAGGAATAAAATAAATCTTGTAGATAAAATCGATATAAAATATTTTGAGTCTGGTCAATTTTCATAGGTTGGTCGGCGATCGGCAAACCTTCAATATTTTATTTTTAAAGGCCTAATTAGCGCATCGAAAATGTGCGATAATCAATCTACATTTTAAATGATTACAACCTTTTAAAATAATTATCGTTTAATTGACCGTTTCAATCATATCTTCCGTAAAAAGGCTACATGTTGCTTCTCCGTCGACGTGCTAAAAACAAACAAATTTTCATCTACTGTTCCCAATTAAACTATCATAAAACAGTAATTGATTGCATAATCCTGTCAGTTCTTAATCAGGGTCATTCACGGTTGATGCACCCACGTGTCGACCTGTTGATCACAGCCGCTAATTGACGGTACAATACACGGAACATGGCACGCGGACATTGGCTTTTCAGACTGGTTTTGAAAAGGCACTTGTCAAGATAAATAAACAAGCATCATAGAATAAAAGGGCACGTGGCGCAAACGGGCGGTTTGAAGGGCAGCTTGGCGGCACTTCAAACGGGGCATGGCGCTGCGCCATGTTAAAAAGGCCTGCAGGAAACACTAACTTTTTTTTTGTGACAGTAGCAGTATTTTTCGAAGTACAGTTCTTCACCCTGAAGAGCATCGACTGAATGTGCATGTGTACCAATGACCGCCCCTTCATTGATATATCAAAGGAAGCCAACACATTTTTGTTACTTTGAGGTGTCGGAGAATCTGATACGATTTGAAAACAACAATTAAAAGAATACGACTGACTCTGCAATTCTGATTGGTCAAACGTAGATTTCACACTGTGTCAGATAGAGTCCATGAAGAGAATTCTTTGAGAAAAAGAAACCTCCATTGGTCACTCCCTATCAGTTTCTTTTTCCACCAAGAATTCACTTCATAAACTCTATAACTTAAATTATCACATAATCCCATAATCCATTGATCTATTGCTCCATTGCTCTATATCTTGTAGGCAAAGAAGAATGCATATGATTGTGCCAAATCACATGAGAAGGCTGAGGAATCAAAACAGGGGAAAGCCAAAACAGAGAAAGATATAAATAAGGTAACACATGTTGAAAAATGAGATAGAAATAGGGTTTTTAGTATTCACAATATAATTTGAAACCTCAGATATATGTATTAGTCATTAAATGGCTTTTTCACAGTGTTATTCAAATAAATGGATTTTGTTAGCATTTGCACTTTTAATATTTTCTTGAAGCATTTTTAGCTCACATGTCACAAAGTGACAGTGTGAGCTTTTGTGATCGCGCAGCGTCCGTCGTCCGTCCGTACGTCCGTCCACTTTTGCTTGTGACCTCTCTAGAGGTCACATTTTTCATGGGATCTTGATGAAAGTTGGTCAGAATGTTCATCTTAATGATATCTAGGTCAAGTTCGAAACTGGGTCACGTGCTTCAAAAACTAGGTCAGTAGGTCTAAAAATAGAAAAACCTTGTGACCTCTCTAGAGGCCATATTTTTCACAAGATCTTCATGAAAATTGGTCAGAATGTTCACCTTGATGATATCTAGGTCAAGTTCGAAACTGGGTCACATGTGGTCAAAAACTAGGTCAGTAGGTCAAATAATAGAAAAACCTTGTGACCTCTCTAGAGGCCATATTTTTCATGGGATCTGTATGAAAGTTGGTCTGAGTGTTCATCTTGATGATATCTAGGTCAAGTTCGAAACTGGGTCAGCTGCGGTCAAAAACTAGGTCATTAGGTCTAAAAATAGAAAAACCTTGTGACCTCTCTAGAGGTCATACTTTTGAATGGATCTTCATGAAAATTGGTCTGAATGTTCACCTTGATGATATCTAGGTCAGGTTCGAAAATGGGTCACGTGCCTTCAATAACTAGGTCAGTAGGTCAAATAATAAGAAAACCTTGTGACCTCTCTGGAGGCCATATTTTTCATGGGATCTGTATGAAGATTGGTCTGAATGTTCATCTTGATGATATCTAGGCCAAGTTCGAAACTGGGTCAACTGTGTTTAAAAACTAGGTCAGTAGGTCTAAAAATAGAAAAACCTTGTGACCTCTCTAGAGGCCATATTTTTCACAAGATCTTCATGAAAATTAGTCTGAATGTTCACCTTGATGATATCTAGGTCAAGTTTGAAACTGGGTCATGTGCCTTCAAAAACTAGGTCAGTAGGTCAAATAATAGTAAAACCTTGTGGCCTCTCTAGAGGCCATATTTTTCATGGGATCTGTATGAAAGATGGTCTGAATGTTCATCTTGATGATATCTAGGTCAAGTTTGAAACTGGGTCAGCTGCGGTCAAAAACTAGGTCATTAGGTCTAAAAATAGAAACACTTCGTGACCTCTCTAGAGGCCATACTTTTGAATGGATCTTCATGAAAATTGGTCAGAATGTTCAACTTGATGATATCTAGATCAAGTTTGAAACTGGGTCACATGCCATCAATAACTAGGTCAGTAGGTCAGATAATGAAAAAACCTTGTGACCTCTCTGGAGGCCATATTTTTCATGGGATCTGTATGAAGGTTGGTCTGAATGTTCATCTTTATGATATCTAGGTCAGGTTCAAAACTGGGTCACATGAGCTCAAAAACTAGGTCACTATGTCAAATAATAGAAAAAAAACGACGTCATACTCAGTTCAAAACTGGGTCATGTTGGGACAGGTGAGCGATTCAGGACCATCATGGTCCTCTTGTTTAAATGATTTTAATATGCATATTTCAGATTGCTTGATTTATAAATAAGCTTAAATGCAAACACTTATGGTGCTGTAGTCCTAGGCTCATAAATTATCTTCTGTATAACTGTGACACATAGGGGTAGGTTATAGGGGGTTAAAGGATTCTTGCCAGGCCATCCTTAAAATATTGTTTGTTTGCGGTAACGCGACCCAGACTTTTTAGTGTGAGTAGGTAGGTAGGTTTTTTTTTTGTTTTTTAGCTCACCTGTCACAAAGTGACAAGGTGAGCTTTTGTGATCGCGTGGCGTCCGTCGTCCGTCCGTCAGTCCGTCCGTCCGTAAACTTTTGCTTGTGACCACTCTAGAGGTCACATTTTTCATGGGATCTTTATGAAAATTGGTCAGAATGTTCACCCTGATGATATCTAGGTAAAGTTCGAAACTGGGTCACATGCCTTCAAAAACTAGGTCAGTAGGTCTAAAAATAGAAAAACCTTGTGACCTCTCTAGAGGCCATATATTTCATGAGATCTTCATGAAAATTGGTCAGAATGTTCACCTTGATAATATCTAGGTCAAGTTTGAAACTGGGTCACGTGCCATCAAAAACTAGGTCAGTAGGTCTAAAAATAGATAAACCTTGTGACCTCTCTAGAGGTCATATTTTTCCTAAGATCTTCATGAAAATTGGTCAGAACGTTCACCTTGATGATATCTAGGTCAAGTTCGAAACTGGGTCACGTGCCGTCAAAAACTAGGTCAGTAGGTCAAATAATAGAAAAACCTTGTGACCTCTCTAAAGGCCATATTTTCATTGGATCCTTATGAAAATTGGTCTGAATGTTCATCTTGATGATATCTAGGTCAAGTTCGAAACTGGGTCACGTGCGGTTAAAAACTAGGTCAGTAGGTCTAAAAATAGAAAAACCTTGTGACCTCTCTAGAGACCATATATTTCATGAGATCTTCATGAAAATTGGTCAGAATGTTAAACTTGATGATATCTAGGTCAAGTTCGAAACAGGGTCATGTGCGGTCAAAAACTAGGTCAGTAGGTCTAAAAATAGAAAAACCTTGTGACCTCTCTAGAGGCCATACTTGTGAATGGATCTCCATAAAAATTGGTCAGAATGTTCATCTTGATGATATCTAAGTCAAGTTCGAAAGTGGGTTATGTGCCGTCAAAAAGTAGGTCAGTAGGTCAAATAATGAAAAAACGTTGTGACCTCTCTAGAGGCCATATTTTTCATGGGATCTGTATGAAAGTTGGTCTGAATGTTTATCTTGATGATATATAGGTCAAGTTTGAAACTGGTCAACGCGATCAAAACTAGGTCAGTAGGTCTTAAAAATAGAAAAACCTTGTGACCTCTCTAGGGGCCATACCCTTGAATGGATCTTCATAAAAATTGGTCAGAATGTTCACCTTGATGATATCTAGGTCAAGTTTGAAACTGGATCATGTGCCATAAAAAACTAGGTCAGTAGGTCAAATAATAAAAAAACCTTGTGACCTCTCTACAGGGATCGAATTTAACGGTTGCTAACTCGCAAAATTCGAGTAAGAATAAAAAAATACGAGTAGAAAATCATGGCACTCGAATATTTTTGCGATCACGTTCGAAAATCGGGGAATTCGCTCAAACTGTCCTTTTCTCTTTAAAAACTCCTTTCGGGCGGGTTAAATTACCGATAATCACGTGACTGCTTCTAGACGCTTGTCGCTTTATAAAAAAGTAATTATCGGATATGTAAGTAAGTGTCTAGGCAATATTCGTTTTCATTTGGACGTCTGGTAATTTGCAAAGTTCTGTGAAAATGGAGAGGAAATAACATGTTTCTTGGTGCAAAAAAGCCTGCGGAGCTCGAAAATGCTAGCAACACTACCAACTGTGACCTGAGAAAAACTTAAAAGATCAAGTCAAGCCAAAAGTCCAAAGAATCATTAAAGTACTTTGGATTGTATCATACTTCAAAACCAAAAGCCCCAACCCCTGTCCGAACTGTGAACTTTTATATGAAACCAAACAAAAACAAAACAACTTGGATTTAGCACATAAACAGCTTTAAATAATTGCTAGGGAACCCTCATTTTGCTAGTGGAAAAAAATGGCACTAGCAAAAATTTGCTAGTTGGAAAAAAAGTTAAATTCGATCCCTGTCTCTAGAGGCCATACTTTTCATGGGATCTGTATGAAAGTTGGTCTGAATGTTCATCTTGATGATATCTAGGTCAAGTTTGAAACTGGGTCAACTGCGGTTCAAAACTAGGTCATAGGTCTAAAATTAGAAAAATCTTTGACCTCTCTAGAGGCCATATTTTTCAATGGATCTTCATGAAAATTGATCTGAATGTTCACCTTGATGATATCTAGGTCAGTTTCGAAACTGGGTCACGTGCGGTCAAAAACTAGGCCAGTAGGTATAAGAATAGAAAAACCTTGCGACCTCTCTAGAGGCCATATTTTTCATGAGATCTTCATGAAAATTAGTGAGAATGTTCACCTTGATGATATATCTAGGTAAATTTCAAAACAGGGTCACGTACCTTCATAAACTAGGTCAATAGGTCAAATAATAGAAAACTTTGTGACCTCTCTAGAGACCATATTTTTCAATGGATCTTCATGAAAATTGGTCAGAATTTTTATCTTGATAATATCTAGGTCAAGTTCAAAACTGGGTCACAAAGCTCAAAAACTAGGTCACTATGTCAAATAATATAAAAAACGCAGTCATACTCAAAACTGGGTCATGTGGGAAGAGGTGAGCGATTCAGGACCATCATGGTCCTCTTGTTTTCTGTATGCTAATTGTACAACACCTGCATTTTCTTTTCAACCCTCTGGTTTATACACCTTTTGGGTACTAACTTTTCTCTGTAGAATGCTAACTTGATTGTAACATATCTGCAAGGGTGGTGGTTTTCACATAGTATAAATACTAATATTAATATCCCCTTTTTTAAATAACAATAAAAACAACAGATAGCCTGACACCAGTCAGAAACAGAGCTTATTATCTCCATATGAAATTTAAAAAATTTTAAAAGATTATCAATATATTAAACAAAAATAATTGGCCAGACCTTTTGAATGTCCTTGCACTGGCTAGGGTAATAAAAAAACATTACATTCCTCAGGATTCCTACTCCGATGGACAGCATTGAAGTACATAGCAAAATCTTTGATATTTTACCCTGTAGACCTGTCAGAGTCTGATTACCAGCACCACACTCCTTCAAAGCCCATGTATCATGTAATTTTAAGACAATACTTGTTTTACATTGTTTACTCAGGGCTTAAGCTATGCTAATATTTTAGGGAGAAGTCATTTCTTCCTCAGCTAAGATTATGGATAAGTGGAGAGATTTTAGGGAGAGGTGGAGTGATTTTAGGGAAACGTGGAAAGATTTTTAATAGCGCCATGACATGCAAGTTGAAAATGGAACTAAATATGCTTAATTTTTTTAGCTCACCTGTCACTTAGTGACAAGGTGAGCTTTTGTGATCACGCAGCGTCCATCGTCCGTTCGTGCGTTAGTCCGTCCGTCCGTCCGTAAACTTTTGCTTGTGACCACTCTAGAGGTCACATTTTTCGTGGGATCTTTATGAAAATTGGTCAGAATGTTCATCTTGATGATATCTAGGTCAAGTTCGACACTGGGTCACGTGCCATCAAAAACTAGGTCAGTAGGTCTAAAAATAGAAAAACCTTGTGACCTCTCTAGAGGCCATATATTTCACAAGATCTTCATGAAAATTGGTCAGAATGTTCACCTTGATGATATCTAGGTCAAGTTCGAAACTGGGTCACATGCCATCAAAAACTAGGTCAGTAGATCTAAAAATAGAAAAACCTTGTGACCTCTCTAAGGCCTATATTCAAAAGATCTTCATGAAAATTGGTCAGAACATTCACCTTGATGATATCTAGTCAAGTTCGACTCTGGGTCACGTGTGGTCAAAAACTAGGTCAGTAGGTCAAATAAATAAAAACCTTGTGACCTCTCTAAAGGCCAAATTTTTCATGGATCTGTATGAAAGTTGGTCTGAATGTTCATCTTGATGATATCTAGGTCAAGTTCGAAACTGGGTCACGTGCGGTCAAAAACTAGGGCAGTAGGTCTAAAAATAGAAAAACCTTGTGACCTCTCTAGAGGCCATATATTTCATGGGGATCTTCATGAAATTGGGCAGAATGTTCACCTTTATGATATCTAGGTCAAGTTCGAAAGTGGGTCACGTGCCATCAAAAACTAGATCAGTAGGTCAAATAATAGAAAAACCTTGTGACCTCTCTAGAGGCCATATATTTCAAAAGATCTTCATGAAAATTGGTCAGAACATTCACCTTGATGATATCTAGGTCAAGTTCGACTCTGGGTCACGTGTGGTCAAAAACTAGGTCAGTAGGTCAAATAATAGAAAAACCTTGTGACCTCTCTAAAGGCCATATTTTTCATGGCATCTGTATGAAAGTTGGTCTGAATGTTCATCTTGATGATATATAGGTCAAATTCGAAACTGGGTCACGTGCGGTCAAAAACTAGGTCAGTAGGTCAAAAATAGAAAAACCTTGTGACCTCTCTAGAGGCCATATATTTCATGAGATTTCTGAAAAATTGGGCAGAATGTTCATCTTGATGATATCTAGGTCAAGTTCGAAAGTGGGGCACGTGCCATCAAAAACTAGATCAGTAGGTCAAATAATAGAAAAACCTTGTGACCTCTCTAGAGGCCATTCTTTTCATGGGATCTGTATGAAAGTTGGTCTGAATGTTCATCTTGATGATATCTAGGTCAAGTTCGAAAGTGGGTCACGTGCCCTCAAAAACTAGGTCAGTAGGTCTTGAAATAGAAGAACCTTGTGACCTCTCTAAAGGCCATATTTTTCATGGGATCTGTATGAAAGTTGGTCTGAATGTTCATCTTGATGATATCAAAATCTAGGTCAGTAGGTCTAAAAATAGAAAAACCTTGTGGCCTCTCTAGAGGCCATACTTGTGAATGGGTCTCCATAAAAATTGGTCAGAATGTTCATCTTGATGATATCTAGGTCATGTTCGAAAGTGGGTCACGTGCCTTCAAAAAGTAGGTCAAATAATGAAAAAATGTTGTGACCTCTGTAGAGGCCGTATTTTTCATGGGATCTGCATGAAAATTGGTCAGAATGTTCATCTTGATGATATCTAGGTCAAGTTTGAAACTGAGTCAACTGCGATCAAAAACTAGGTCAGTAGGTCTTGAAATAGAAAATCCTTGTGACCTCTCTAGAGGCCATACCCTTGAATAGATCTGCATGAAAATTAGTCAGAATGTTCATCTTGATGATATCTAGGTCAAATTTGAAACTGGGTCAACTGCGGTTTAAAACTAGGTCAGTAGGTCTAAAAATAGAAAATCCTTGTGACCTCTCTAGAGGCCGTATTTTTCAATGGATCTTCATGAAAATTGGTCTGAATGTTCACCTTGATGATATCTAAGTCAGGTTTGAAACTGGGTCACGTGCGGTCTAAAACTAGGTCATTAGGTCAAATAATACAAAAACTTTGTGACCTCTCTAGAGGTCATATTTTTCATGGGATCTGCATAAAAATTGGTCAGAATGTTCATCTTGATGATATCTAGGTCAAGTTCGAAACTGGGTCATGTGCGGTCAAAAGCTAGGTCAGTAGTTCAAATAATAGAAAAACCTTGTGACCTCTGTAGAGGCCATATTTTTCATGGGATCTGTATGAAAGTTGGTCTGAATGTTCATCTTGATGATATCAAGGTCAGGTTTGAAACCGGGTCAACTTTGGTCAAAAAATAGGTCACTAGATCTAAACATAGAAAAACCTTTTAACTTCTCTAGAGGCCATATTTTTCAATAGATCTTCATGAAAATTGGTGAGAATGTTCACCTTGATGATATCTAGGCCAAGTTTGAAACTGGGTCACGTGCGGTCAAAAACTAGGTCAGTAGGTCTAAAAATAGAAAAACCTTGTGACCACTCTGAAGGCCATATTTTTCATGAGATCTTCATGAAAATTGGTGAGAATGTTCATCTTGATGATATCTAGGTCAAGTACAAAACTGGGTCACATGCCTTCAAAAACTAGGTCATTATGTCAAATAATAGAAAAACCTTGTGACCTCTCTAGAGGCCATATTTTTAAATGGATTTTCATGAAAATTGGTCAGAATTTTTATCTTGATGATATGTAGGTCAAGTTCAGAATTAGGTCACATGAGCTCAAAAACTAAGTCACTATGTCAAATAATAGAAAAAACGACGTTATACTCAGTTCATGTGGGGACAGGTGAGCGATTCAGGACCATCATGGTCCTCTTGTTTTTATTTCCTGTCTTTGTTTAAGTCTATTGATTTAAAGTAAATAACAAATTCACTGAAAATATCAGTGATTCTGTTTTCTTATCCTTCAATGTAAACCTAATTTCTTATCCTTGTGAATCTAATGTGATTGAACTGCAAATTAAAGTTTTTTTCACTCTTGCAATGATTGCCTAAACCAAGAAAAGCCTATTATAGTAACCTGAATATGAATACAATTAAAAAAGCTAGGTTAATTCCATATCAGCAAAAAATAAATCAAGCTCCCAGTGCTAATGCACTCAAAGTCAAAACACAAAAACCGATAAAAGCATTTCACAATCACTTTTAAATAACAAGGTCTTGAATTAAATACATGTCAACAGCAGTGACATCAATATGACATCACACAGAATACACGTCTTCTTTGATCTTCTAGTGTCTTCTTTAATCTGCTACTGTTGGCAAACAGGTTAAACCCAGTTTCTGATGGCAAGTGTCAAAAATTTGCATGAATTTCAGTTGCATTATTTAAGTCATAGAAAGTTTCAGTAATAATAACTATGTTTCTAAAGTCTGGGTTTTGAAAAATAGGAAAAAGTGGACCCATGGAAATTTAATTTCACTTAAATAGGAAAATCTAGAAATGTAAACATTATGGATTTCTTTCGCTGGTTTTAGTCATTGCATTAAAAGGATGTTTAACTTTTATGAATAAATTTTCAGGTAAGAAAATTTTGTTTGTCTAATATTTTTGACGTTTACTGTGCTCTTTCCAAGTGACTTGTGCAGTGTCACTGCAGTTTTATCCTCGGGGCAGATTAAAAAGAATATGCAACGACAAAAGATAGAAACTAAAATTATTATTTGTTTTCAAAATTGTTTGAGAAATTATGACATAATGATATCCAAGAATTTATCTATCCCAGATGTTTTACGTACGAGAAAAATCATTTTTTTACAAATCTAAAACTCGTTTAAATACGTCTGCAGTATTGCACAGAGAACACTATGTACCACGATTTGTCCATGTGGAATTTTCTAAACAACTTTTTGCATGAATTTTTTGTAGTATACCAGGAAATCGGCAGGGCGTTCGGTAGACCCGAGGTTCTGGGTTTTCACTCGCACTTATCGAGAAAAACTCGTATTTGACCCGCACAAAAAATGTCCCGTGCGTCGGCTTGACCCGAGGAAATTTTTAGCTCACCTGTCACAAAGTGACAAGGTGAGCTTTTGTGATCGCGCGGTGTCCGTCGTCCGTCCGTCCGTGCGTCCGTCCGTCCGTAAACTTGTGCTCTAGAGGTCACATTTTTCATGGGATCTTTATGAAAGTTGGTCAGAATGTTCATCTTGATGATATCTAGGTCAAGTTTGAAACTGGGTCACGTGCCATCAAGAACTAGGTCAGTAGGTCTAAAAATAGAAAAACCTTGTGACCTCTCTAGAGGCCATATATTTCACAAGATCTTCATGAAACTTGGTCAGAATGTTCACCTTGATGATATCTAGGTCATGTTTGAAACTGGGTCACGTGCCATCAAAAACTAGGTCAGTAGGTCTAAAAATAGAAAAACCTTGTGACCTCTCTAGAGGCCATATATTTCACAAGATCTTCATGAAACTTGGTCAGAATGTTCACCTTGATGATATCTAGGTCATGTTTGAAACTGGGTCACGTGCCATCAAAAACTAGGTCAGTAGGTCTGAAAATAGAAAAACCTTGTGACCTCTCTGGAGGCCATATATTTCACAAGATCTTCATGAAAATTGGTCAGAACATTCACCTTGATAATATCTAGGTCAAATTCGAAACTGGGTCATGTGCCTTCAAAAACTAGGTCAGTAGGTCAAATAATAGAAAAACCTTGTGACCTCTCTAGAGGCCATATTTTTCATGGGATCTGTATTAAGTTTGGTCTGAATGTTCATCTTGATGATATCTAGGTCAAGTTCGAAACTGGGTCATGTGCGGTCAAAAACTAGGTCAGTAGGTCTAAAAATAGAAAAACCTTGTGACCTCTCTAGAGGCCATATATTTCATGAGATCTTCATGAAAATTGGTCAGAATGTTCACCTTGATGATATCTAGGTCAAGTTCGAAAGTGGGTCATGTGCGGTCAAAAACTAGGTCAGTAGGTCAAATAATAGAAAAACCTTGTGACCTCTCTAAAGGCCATATTTTTCATGGGATCTGTATGAAAATTTGTCTGAGTGTTCATCTTGATGATATCTAGGTCAAGTTTGAAAGTGGATCACGTGCCATCAAAAACTAGGTCAGTAGGTCAAATAATAGAAAAACCTTGTGACCTCTCTAAAGGCCATATTTTTCATGGGATCTCTATGAAAATTGGTCTGAATGTTCATCTTGATGATATCTAGGTCAAGTTCGAAACAGGGTCATGTGCGGTCAAAAACTTGGTCATTAGGTCTAAAAATAGAAAAACCTTGTGACCTCTCTAGAGACCATACTTGTGAATGGATCTCCATAAGAATTGGTCAGAATGTTCACCTTGATGATATCTAGGTCAAGTTTGAAACTGGGTCACGTGCCTTAAAAATCTAGGTCAGTAGGTCAAATAATAAAAAAACCTTGTGACCTCTCTAGAGGCCATACTTTTCATGGGATCTGTATGAAAGTTGGTCTGAATGTTCATCTTGATGATATCTAGGTCAAGTTTGAAACTGGGTCAACTGCGGTCAAAAACTAGGTCAGTAGGTCTAAAATTATTAAAATCTTTTGACCTCTCTAGAGACCATATATTTCAATGGATCTTCATGAAAATTGGTCAGAATTTTTATCTTGATAATATCTAGGTCAAGTTCAAAACTGGGTCACATTAGCTCAAAAACTAGGTCATTATGTCAAATAATAGAAAAAAACGACGTCATACTCAAAACTGGGTCATGTGGGAAGAGGTGAGCGATTCAGGACCATCATGGTCCACTTGTCTTTTATGCGTCTCGAGTTCGAAAGTACTGCCCCTTGTCAATCAGAATTCTGGTGAATTTCAATATTGTTCGCCACCATAAGCGGAAGTATGGCAGTAGGCGGAGCTTGGTATATTAATTAGCTTCTGGCAGATGTAAATCATGCCACGCGCCGACGGACACGTGGGCTTCTCGCGGTTGGCCATATATGATACAGAAAGCGTAACATTCACATATTTTGTTTCTTATCGGTCATATCGATCATTCATGTAGTTGAACCTCAACGAACACTGTCTAGGAAAACTTTGCGATACAAATAGTTACCCAAAAGATATAACGAAACAGGAAAGAATAGAAACACGGCACCGATAAAAAAAAAATTCTGAGGTTTGGGTTAAAAACTTTTTTTGAGTCGCGGCGATTTTCATGAGTCGGTCGGGTTACCGCCAACAAACAATTTTTTAAGGATGGCCCCATATGGACAGAATTCTGTTGAAAATTCAAAGAGAAATTTTAGACGTCGGAAATGAGGTAGATTTCTGTGTTTTCCAGACAGAGAAAAAACAGAAGCAGGTATTGGATGCTTTACGGAAAGCTGATAAACATTACTGTGAGAGCTGCGAGAAAGCTGAGGTAGCTAGACAGGAGTGGGACTTCAATGTTAACAAGGTAAAATGATTTAGAGAAAAAATATAACGCATTCCTCAAGTCAAGTAAAAATTCTCGACATAGATAGTCTTGTGATCAGCCTAGTGAGCTAAATATGCATGCTTAGATATTGAACAATAAAATTTTTGCTTGAATTTTAGCAATTTGAGAGAGAAAAAATATTCAGAAACAAGTTTAAACACACTACAGTTGATAAAGTTTCATGCATTTATATGGCTGTATTTACGTAAGTTTCTGTGCAGTTTGGAAGCACAATAAATATCTCTTATACTGTGGTTACTACATGTATGTCAGTGAATCATTAATGCAATCGTTTATGTAATCACACTGTTTAACTTTTTCTGATAATCATCAGTTTTGGAGCACCATGGTGTGTTATTTTCACATTCATCAACCATCAGTATTGCATATACCAGCAAATCTTTCAACCATAAATGTCAGAAATGCAGACTATATGATTGGATTTCCTGTACAAGTGCAAAAAATTACATTTAAGTCATTCTAGAATCTCATTTTGTAGCTTCTTTTTAGGCATTTCCAAAAATTAAAATCCTTTACAGTGGTTGTATGCTTTCTGCCTAAGCTATAGATATATTATTTTCATTCCATAGCCTTTCTATTTCAGGCAAATGCCCAGTTACAGATGCTAGAAGAGGAAAGAATAGCAAAAATGAATGATTTTCTTAACCAGTATAATAGTCATATATCAATGTTAGCACCAAAATTAACCCAGGTATGTATTCCTCTATAGAATCCATGTGTGTTTACTTACAGATCAAAGTATGTATTTAATTATAGTATTCAAACTAATGAGTTTATTAGAAAGATTTCCATGCTGTTATAAGTCGCAAATGGACTGAATTCATAATTAACCTAGTAATTGTTCAAAGTTCACTGTATGTCTCTCAGGAACTATTCTTGCCACTGACCCTAATTACTCTGTTTGTCAAATTCATAAAATGCTACAACATTCATGAATGTAATCAGTTGACATATTGTAGTTTGCAACATTACTTCTTTACTGTGTCTTTAGTTTATACTGATTTATTTTAGCTCTATTGTGATGAAAGCTTCAGGCTTATTTGAACCACTTTCGAGTCCGCTTCCTGGAAAAACAAGTACAGGTGTCATATGAGAGGGCGTGGTACTGACACCAGTGGCTCAAACCCACGACCCCAGGATTGAGTGGGCGACACCTTAACCACTAGACCACTGCTCCCCGTAATGTCCAGTTATAAGTCATTTGGTATTGCTATAAGTAAATTATTATCAGTATCATATAACAGTTACTGTTTCTTACAGTCCATTAAAAAAATTGCTACATTGTCTTCTATTTTGTTTTCAGAGTTGTGAAAAATTACATCAGTCAGTTTTATCTGTTGATATTGCTGGTGATATAAGAAATGCAGCCAAACAACGGACCACTCACTATACTCCAGAACAAATACTCATAGACTGCTATGTAAGTATATACCAGTATATCATTTAACATTTGGTTTGTCATCAGATTATAGACAAACTTCAAAAATTGATAGATCGACTTTCGACCTTTTAGGCCAGGTGGTTACGGTCACCGACTTCTGCACACATGCCACTCACCTCTCCTAGTGTTAGCCTTACTCGGGTCATCATGTGATGGAAACCATCCAGCTCTACAAGGGCACCTTCCTGTGCCTGATATAATGACCATATATAAAAAAAAAAAAATTCTCAAATTATATTTTGTTCAATGTTTATTTGTTACCAATTGCAGGCAGAAGATAAACAGTTTACAATGAAAGCTGAACGGCGGAAAATTGCATTACAACATTATTTGTTACAAATACGTCAGTCTATAGAAAGGGAACAAAAAGGCAGGGAAGGTAGGGTATAGACATTGTAATTTAAAGTATACTGTGAAATCATTTAATTTCATAGGTACAAAATTTTGTGGTTTTGCCCAAAATGGATATATAGTTTGGATATGAGTTAGTGGATTTCCTTTTAAGAAGATGAAATAATGGGAACTTTGCTTGTTCATTGGGATTTAATTTCATGGACTTGCACTACCACAAAGTCCACGAAAATTAGTCCCCAACAAATATTAATGATTTCACTAAACCGTAATAGTAGTGCTAAGTATTTACTACCATATTTAATTGATCCTTATAATTACTAATTTAACGGATAGATTAATGGCAACTCAGTCTTAAGATTAGACATTCAACAGTTGTTTCTAGACATGAGTTATTAGTCAATTTTAAGGTAAAAAAGGCATGCTGCCAAGTTTTCCTTAAATTTGATTTAATCAAACAAAGTTTGCAAATGATTTCTCCTCTAAAGTATATTTATGGAACTTCTGGTTTAGCTGTACAGTATGTATTTTTATAAGTAATTGTCTTCTTGGATTTAAGATAATGTTTCAAAATAATACCTCTCTGAGGCATGTATGTAGAATATTATTCAGCTGTTCACTTAATGTTTACCAGGTGTGGAGAAGTTGGTGGGTGTGTACAAAGAAAGACCAAATTTTGCTGACCAGGATGCACAGGAAGAAGCAAGGCAAAGATTAAACCAGGTTATTATTCATTTATTTTAAGGTAGTTCTGCAATTGCAAGCTTGTTACATTGGAAGTTGTAGCTTATTGTCATTTATATGGATATTTAGAATAACACCTGGGTCTAGAAAGAAAAGTGGAAACATAAAGCATACAACAAGTAAATGGCAACTGTTGTCTTAATTGATAATAAATTGCTGTTGTTCAAAAGATTAAAAATGTTTACATGTAAAATCATTCTAAATTAGGTCATTAACTGGCTTTCAGATTTGGGGGTTCTCTTTTACCATGAGCATATATCTCAAGATTAAGCACACAGACTAACACATGATATGAGCAGGTTTAATCTTGAAAAAGATCTGCCAGGTATTGTCACTTGTTTGCAGCATCAGCATCTACCTTGGCATTGGTTCAGATTGTTTATGTCCGCTTTCTTTAATAAACTACAATAGCTATGACTTTGAAACTTTACACGTTGTTTATTGTCATTACATGAGTGTGCAGGTCAAGAAATTGCTGTTCAGATTTCAGTATATTACTTAGTTTGCAAAAATGCTCTTTTGGATGACTTCTGTCAAGAATGGCTGAGGCACATTAGGCTTTCTTTTTGCCAAGAAATGAAAGAATAATATATATGCGGAAAAAAACCAGATGTACTAACATCATTCGATGCGGTTTCATGATTTTATGCTGTTATATTGATCTATGCAGTTATGTTGATCTTCACAGTTAAGTTGATTCTAAGTGGTTAAAGTTTGTAACATCTCTAAATTCAACTTGAGGTCCCCCATCTGTTGAAGATCCATGTTGTTTTGCTAAGTTTTATAAAGATTGTGGTTTCTATTTACAGGTGATATTTATGACCAATTTTCTAGAGGCCAACCACTACAAAATAGCATCATTTTTAGCGGAATTGGACAGAACACATAAACCTGCTCATAAATTTTCAAAATATATAGAACAAACCAGAGATAAACAGGTCAGTATTCTTGTATTCATTACTGTAAATCAGATATTTTCATGAGTGATTTATTTTTCACTGTTTGCTAACTGCCCTTTGTTGAGAATGTATTATTACTGCTATGAATAGCTTATGTACATATTTTGACAAGATGGTCTTGTATTAAATTTCTAGCTTGCAAAACAATTCTTATTCTAAATGAAACAGACTATCTGCCTAGCATAAATAACTGACTTTATACGATATGGGAAAGCAGTTTGTTATGTGTCTAATAATGAGGATGTATGATCATATGAAAATGAATTAATCCAAGTAACTGTTCTACTTAAGCTACATAGCAATATGAAGTCAGTATTATTCATTTGAGATAAATTATGTCAGTCTTTGAAAGTATTTCCCTATGAAAAACTTTTTAAACTGTTATTTTTTTCTTTAAATTTTGAAAGACACAAATTCATGTCCCCATGAAATAGTGATATTTTCTGGATAATACAAAAAAGATTTTAGGCCTAAAGTTGGATGATATCACAATAGATACTAGTTTCAGTAAGCAAAACTGAAAAAATTGGATTACTTTGATAAGCAAATATGAAGTGACTTTATTTAACATCTAAAATATTGTATTTTTGAAATGATGTCAACATTTGAACATAATTTTGCAGGGAATGACTGTTAGTGTTTTAAAGTTACCAATGAATCTGGCAACAGAAGGTAGAACAGGTTATGATGTCACCAATGTAACCATAGGAGCACTCGCTAGTGATGAACCATTTGGTAAGATACATATTTTTTGGCATAACTGCCGTTTGTGTAAAAGCTTGATTCTAGAGATCTGAATGATTGCTCCAGTACTGAACATGTACTATAAAACCCACTCGCAACTTAAATATTTTATTCAAGGCAGCAGTGAACTATTTGCAATGGGAAGTACTGTATTATGCCCATTGTGTTCAAATTTAATCAGCACAACAGACCATAAAATTAACACAATGGGTATAGAGTATCGAGATGTGTTGAACATTTCAAGGTGATGCTTTTTGTAGTAAAAAATATATTCAGCCATATGTTTGTTGCGTTTTCATATCTTGCCAGTGTATTTGTCTTATAAAAAGAAACAAACTTGTCTTGTACTAAAAACAGTTCTCATTTCTTTTCTCATGTATGACCTCCCTTGCACTGTAAATTACTTATAGAATTTGTTACCTTATTATTTACTAATTAGTGTACAGTATACATGGGATAAAAACATGTTCAGACATAAAAACCTGCTATACTTAGAGATACTGTGTAAGATTTTCAAGAAATAGATCCATGATTTATTTATTCTATTTTGTTGAATCAATCAAATGAAACAGAGGATGTTTTGTCAAATAAAATCTTTCTGTGGTAGTCTCTATATGACTGCGTCAAGTCCCAAAAACATATCAAGAATGTAAATGCCATTGTAAGCAGCTTTTTACAAAATGGTTTAGAATTTTCATTTTGAAAAGAGAAGGGATATTATTTGACATTTTGTCAGTTTGTCTGTCTGCTGGTTGACCATTTACTTCTGATCAACAATTGGAGATTATGCGATGATTGCCTGTGGTCAGAAGATGACTTTAACGTTTGTTTGTTCATTGTAAGTTTAAAACATGTTTTACCCGATTAACACCAGATGCAATACTTTCACAAGTAGCAGTTATTCATAAGTCCTACTTAAATGTAGTTCTGTAGCAGTAAACTTATTCTGATAATCTCACTGTTAGATTACAAGGATATAATCTCATTGTGATATCTTAATAAACCACCAAAAAAAAATCAGACTCAATTTATGTCATACTTGCTGATACCAAAATGGTTGTTTATAAAATCATTGAATTAAGAAAATCATTGTTGTATTTTAGATGATGATGATTTTGACGATGACCCCTCCCCAGAGCCTCAGAATCACAGAATCATGGGTCGGTGTAAGGCCTTATTTGACTATACAGCTGGACAGCCTGATGAACTTGTTTTACAATGTGGTAAGGAAGATTAGTGATTACAAGGGGACATAACCTGTAGTGTGCACTCCCCCATAGAAAAAAAAGCAAGACCTCACAGATTTTCTCTCACATTTGACTGGGCTTTGCAGGAATAATGTACAGTCCAAAACCGTTTTCTCGACTACGGTTATTTCGATACTGTGAAATCATTTAATTTCGTGGGCATGAAATTTCGTGGTTTTGGTCAAAACGGTAGTTTCGTGGGGATATGAATTCGTGGATTTCAACTTTTGATTATAAAATGAATGGGAATTTTACTTATTCGTTGGGATTAAATTTCGTGGATTGACTGAACCACGAAATCCACGAAAATTAGTCCCCCACGAATATTAATGATTTCACAGTATCTCAAGTGGATTTTCCCGGTCCCGATTTTTTCCATTCTTATTTCATATAAATAAGCTATGGATATCTCGATTTGGATATTTCAAATTTTTCAATATCTCTACTCAATTTTCAATCCTTGACTTTGGAATTTACTCTATTTTGACATCGGTTATCTCAAGGGGACATCAATCTTCTGCCAAACGCAGGTGCAAAAAGCTTAGTTGTCATCTGCAGCTGTAGGAGCGAACAACAACAAGTGCAGTTATTCAGTCAATGGTCCTGCTTACGACCCAAAGCCAATTAACCGGTGCTCATGTGTCATTAATTGTTTGTTTGCGATGCAAGCTGTGTGCAACACTAATTGAGTAAAATTTATTGAATATTTGAAATTGAGTGAATTTGATTGCAATTATGAAGATTCTGTGCTATTTACATCATATTTAGGTTTAAATCTTAAGAGTGGATTTCACATGTGCATTGCACAAAGAACAAGATGGTGGAAAGAGGTATTAGAAACCAGGAAGAGGTTGAAAAAATGTTATTATTTGAACAATATGTGTATACAAATATACATATTTTGTCTCAAAAATTGTCTTTTTATGAATACATACCTACATTATCCCACCTACTAACCAAAGTTGACCTAGCTTCAGTTATCTCGATATTTTGATATGTTACTCTTTTATGCCCCCCTTTGAAGAAGGATGGGTATATTGTTTTGCAGATGTCGGTCTGTCGGTATGTAGACCAATCTGTTTCCGGATGATAACTCAAGAACGCTTGGGCCTAGGATCATGAAAGTTGATAGGGAAGTTGATCATGATCAGCAGATGACCCCTATTGATTTTGAGGTCAGTAGGTTAAAGGTCAAGGTCACAGTGACCCGGAACAGATAAACGGTTTCCGGATGATAACTTAAGAACCCTTGGGCCTAGGATCATGACAGTTGATAGGGAGGTTGGTCATGACCAGCAGATGACCCCTATAGATTTTGAGATCAGTAGTTCAAAGGTCAAGGTCACAGTGACCCAGAACAGTTAAACGGTTTCGGGATGATAACTCAAGAATGCTTGGGCCTAGGATCATGAAAGTTGATAGGGACATTAATTATGAGCAGCAGATGACCCCTATTGATTTTGAGGTCAGTAGGTAAAAGGTCAAGGTCACAGTGATCCGGAACAGTTGAATGATTTCCGGATGATAACTCAAGAACTCTTGGGCCTAGGATCACGAAAGATGATAGGGAGGTTTATCATGACCAGCAGATGACCCTATAGATTTTGAGGTCACTAGTTCAAAGGTCAAGGTCACAGTGACCTGGAACAGTTAAACCGTTTCTTGACGATAACTGGAGAATGCTTTGGCCTAGGATCGTGAAAGTTGATAGGGAAGTTGATCATGATCAGCAGATGACCCCTATTGGTTTTGAGGTCAGTAGGTCAAATGTCAAGGTCACAGTGACCCGGAACAGATAAACGGTTTCTGGATGATAACTCAAGAACGCTTGGGCCTAGGATCATGAAAGTTGATAGGGAGGTTGGTCATGACCATCAGATGACCCCAATTGATTTTGAGACCAGAGGTCAAGGTCACAGTGGCCCAGAACAGTTAAACCATTTCCAGACAATAACTTGAGAATGCTTGGGCCTAGGATCGTGAAAGTTGATAGGAAGGTTAATCATGACCAGTAGATGATGCCTATTGATTTTGAGGTCAATAAGTCAAAGGTCAAGGTCACATTGACAGAACAATAGAACTTTTGTGTACAGTGACCAAATAATTTCTGTTCCTTGTGCAGTTAATGAATGCATCAAGGGGGGCATTTCATGTTCTACGAGCTCTTGTTCCCTTGGTCCCGACAAAGTCGAGATATTGAGATTTGACTATGTAATAATAATAGAAATAATGGAATAAAATACATTTCTGACTATACCGTTATTATTTTTTTTGTAGCCAAATACAAATGTCACAATATATTTATTAAACTAGTACAGTTGACCCTGCTCTAACGGCCACACATTATTAAACAACCACTTCCCTTGAACAGCCAGTCAACTTACATCCCAGATTGAATTTTTGTTCTAACTTTACCACGCCTTAAACGGTCAGACTGTGCTTCTCCCTTGACTGGCTGCTTAAAACAGGTTTGACTGTTGTTTTTTTTCTACTTGTATTTATTGTTTTATTCTGTGTATTTTAACCATGAACTGTGTCCATTTAGCTGAAAACATTTATGTTAGATCTCAAAAATCTGATGTTTCATTGGTTATAAAATATTAACTTTATGTGTCATTAAAAGAGTAGTTTGATCAAGTGTGTTCATGAGAGGTAATGAAAATGTGCAACACCTAGCAGCCATTATCACCTGCTTATAAGCAGAACTCTATTGTACAGTAGCTGCATGATCCCAAATAATTAGAAGTAGTCAAGTGACTGTTTGCTGATGTTTAGAATTTTCATAATTCATGTTTTATTTCTTGCATTATAGGTAATATTATCAACATTTATGATAAACAGCCAGACGGCTGGTGGCAGGGGGAATTGAATGGAAGAGTGGGTATGTTCCCAGCCACTTATGTTGAAGAAATCTAAATGTGATTATGGACAAACAGGTGGTGAAGAGAACAGCTATTGTTTGGTGGATCCACAGATACAGATATTAGGGTTTATATGAAAATTGGTAGTTTGAAGTCAGCTGGAATATCTCAAACATATACTTTATCTTACTGAATCTGAAGAAAAATGAGATTATGATTGTGAAAGTTTGCAATTTGCTTTTAGCATTAGTTTGAGAAAATAAGGAAGACAGATTGTCATGATTGTCTTATATATTTACATACAGAATAAATGCCTAATGGCCTTTCCATATAGTACCAGTAGTCAGTGCAACTTTACCATCATTTTCATAATGTTGATCATAAGGTATACCTCTTTTGACTATAACCTCGTTCAGCAAGAATGTTAAAGAATAACTTGGTTAGGTGGCTTGCTATACCAGTTAGTTGGTAATTATTAGAAAAACTCTCTATTGACCAGGCTGCCACTGGTCTTTCGTTTTTAGTCACAAGTGTGTCAATTACACGCTGGATGCTAACAGTTATTTTCTTTTATAATGAACTTCAAGGCCCACATTTATCAGTGTTGTAAATCTGAAATTTACACATATTTTAAAACATAAAAAGATCAAGTTTTTTAAAGATAGGTCTGTACTGTTATTAGCAGATATTTTTAAAAGTTGCATGAAAAAACTATTCATATAACAAATTCAAAAATTATGGTAACTGAATATTTACCAATTTAAAGTGCAAGTCTAAATTTCAGATGTTGACGAATGTGGGTCAAGAGGTTTAATAAGATATTTTCAGCTCAATAGATAACAGCCTTTGATTAACCAAGGAAGAATAAAAATAATGATCTGAAATAAGCTGCCTCTAAATATAAATGTATATGTTTTACAATGTTTACCTCTATGCAAAACTATAGATCTGTTAACATATTAGTGAAAAGGAACAGAGCCTTAAAATTTATCAGTTAGTGATGATCTTTACCTGTTCTGTATATTAAATTAACTTAGAAAGATCTGTAGAATAAAAAAGATCTGAAATTCTCGTGAGAAATATAGAGCCAAATCTTGTTAAACTTAATCATAACCAACATAATGTTGAGTATTGATGGAGATGCTTGTTTTGCACTTCAATTAATAAGCGTCTATCCCTTTCTTAAATGATCAGAGTGTTATGTGATTTTCAGAGAAATCAGCTAGTTATGTTTCTATTGTTTATTATTTCTTTGACCTGCAATAGTTATAGGGATCTGAAAAGTGGGGGGCGCTGTTTTAAAATTTCTATATGGGAAGTGTAGGAAAAAGTTAGTTAAACACTGTCTAGCTGTTATAAAGAAATTCTCATTACAGTTATTTAAAGTGTTCACTATGTTTGCAATGTTCATATTGTTCCTGCCATTTTATCTATCTGTTCAGCTTAATTATTGTACTGATATTGCTTATTTAATTTCACTTAACACTTTTCATTTATCCCTTAGATGTGTTGACTGCCTAGTTCATTGCTGTAAAAATCAAGTTTTATTACATGATTTTAGAACACTACCTGTTACATTCTTTTCTGTGCCTACCTAAATGCTTTAATTTTTTTCTGTATGCCTATTATTTGTCAGACAACAGGGCTCTCTGAAGGTTTATAAAGCCTTAAAATTTGCTTGGCACGTAACTTTTACAGTTCTACATAATGTTTAATTAAACATATCTGTCATGTTGCACTGGAAAAATAGGACATTTTGGTTTTAAACAGTGAAATGAAGAAAAAATTGTATACGGTGAAAGTATTTTCAGAATTTTCTATTGGAAATGTCACTTGTGAAAGTATTGGATCTGGATTATAGATGTTTTGATCTTTTACTGAAACAAACAAATATACATCCTCTATATGACAAGGATATTTTAATATAATGCAGGATAGTATGCTGCTGTTACTAGATTATGACACTTGTTGACATTCACACTCCCTGGTCAGTAAAGCTGTGCAACAATAGATCTATATATTAATGTATTGTTGTGTGTGATTGTTCACTGTTTCTGCAGTGTTATGTGTGCCACATTGTTTAATCCATTTTTGAATTCCACAACACAGTATGCTGTATAAAATTCTTGTATAACTTACCTTTTTGTATTTTGAACAGGTTCTTAAATTGCTAGTCGCCACATTAAAGGGAACGCACATTTTACTGAGAATGATGTAATTTGTCATGTGTTATGGGTTACTTTTTGTATTATTTTTCCTTAAGTACCAAATATGCATTTAATATATTCATACTTTCTGAAACAAAATGATTATATTTCAAGAATCTCCCGAAACCATTGTTTGAATAAACCATGATTTTGTTAAATCTAATTCATGATTTTAATCAGATTAATCTTATTATGAGCCGCACCATGAGAAAACCAACATAGTGGGTGTGCGACCAGCATGGATCCAGACCAGCCTGCGCATCCGCGCAGTCTGGTCAGGCTCCATGCTGTTCGCTTTTAAAGCCTATTGGAATTGGAGAAACTGTTAGCGAACAGCATGGATCCTGACCAGACTGCGCGGATGCGCAGGCTGGTCTGGATACATGCTGGTCGCAAAGCCACTATGTTGGTTTTCCCATGGCACGGCTCTTATCTTGATAAAGCTTACCCATGATTTTGATCAGTTAAACCCTTGATTTATACATCTCACCCATAATTGATAACTCTTACTCATGATTTTTTATCAATTTAAACTTTTTTCTGTTAAATCTAACACAAGAATTAATAAATCTTGAGGATAATCGGTGATTTTAATGTGATGACTTGCAATTATATCTGGCATTAAACATTTATTATAAAGCTGGGTGGAAACAAATATTTATGTATGTTTGTTATTGGAGCATAAAATGCATTTACTTTGTTGATGTACGTCAGTGTTTTCAGTTGTGTGTTGTCAAGCCAAAAGGGACCATCTAGCAGATAACATTAATAGGGAATGAAGTTAAAGTTATGTATAATTTTTCTGTTTAGTGCCGCCAATATTTCCTTTAATATCCCAGTGCATTTTTTGTGTCCATTTTCCCATACTTGCAAATACAACATTTGAAGAATAAATAGAATTTAGACAAATTAGAATAATAAGAAAATTCAGGTAAGTTTGTTACAGAATAGGGATTTTTCTGAGAATAAATTACAGAATTTAAAATTGCAGTAAACATGAATTTTCATGTCACTTTATTTATTAGGTTTTAGGTGTGAAGGCAATTAAAAAATCTAGAATTTTAAACATTTTTCTGGTATGTTGGTTAATGTTCCAAATAGTATTTTCATGAATTTTAACACGTTTTACATTCTTATACCCAAGTCATCAAGAAATAAGATTAGTAAAATTTTCCATTGAGAACTCTGAAGTCTATTATGTTTTAGACAAATTTGGGACCAGATAAAATCTCCATTCATTTTGTTATGTTTCTTCCATACACAGTAAAAAAAAAGCCAGTATTGATAACATCTGTAGAAATCATATATGCCTCATACCACAAAACAAACTGCTTAGATATATTGATTATAGGTAGGGCAGTTATATGAAATTTTATTCACTTGAAACTTGCTGTTATGCGAATTTGTATAGATGTACATACTTTCTGAAGGAAGTAAACTTTTTTAAGATTTTAAAGAAGGAAATTTCATGAAGCATCATACTCCACCTTAAAATATAGATTAAAAGCCCTGTGTAAAATAGTGTAAAATAACAAGTGTTAACCCTCCATTTTTCCGAAACATGTTTATTACCCCTAGCATTTTTGTTCCCTCCCCACCCCACACTTCTCACTACTCCTTTTTTAGTTGGAATGGGTTTTTTGGGGGCACTTAGATTAATGCTTGGACATATGTCTGTCCGGATGTCAGTCAGTCTGTCTGAATTTGTGTCATGAATATCTCAAAAAGTATTTAACATAGAGTCATTGACATCATAGGATTATTATTCAGCATGTGAAGTTGTGCACCTGAGCTCTTGTTAAGGACTTCCCTCAGCCAGACCAGAGTTGTGGCCCGAGACTTAGTCAAAAATATGCATAAAAGGCTTAAAATTATGTGTAGCATGTTTCTCAAAAAGTATTTGACCTATAGTCCTGCAGCTATATAGTTCAGCACCTGCAGTTTTATTCATGATTTACCTCCCCCATCTCCATCCTTTTCCCCCCTCCCCCTAAAAAAGTAAATAAAAAATGTTTATGCTTTTAGTTTTATTTATCTTGTGTTTCTTGATGATGTTTTGTAGTATCCATACCCCCAACCAAAGGTGATATGAAAGTTTATTTAGTCTTGCATTGTCAACAAGTAACTAATAATTAGGTAGTGACAGAAAGTCAGGCCAACTGTGTCCTGAAGATACACATCTAGTTGTTTTTGGATGATTTCAGTCTCAGTTACTAGTACTTCATAAAGACTATGCATTCTTTGGCAGCTCTGCTTTTTACTTGATTTCTGAATGTATGAAAATATATTACAGAATCTCCCATCAGCATAAAATATTGAATCTGACTAATTAGCATTAAAACACATTCTATTTACAATCAGAAGTAAAAAGTACCATATAAATTTACCATAGAAGTTGGTCATGTTTCTCTTATTTACAATGCAGGTGGTATAAGGTGTAGAACCATTAATCCAACCTCATAGTTTTTTAACTATGAATGATTTTTTCATATATTTTATATTCATGTAGAATTATGTGGATTTTCTGGGATTTTCTACATGATGTATTAAAGTTGATAAAAAAAACAATGTCACTGAGTCCATAGCAATTTTATTTGAATTTCTATTAACAATTACATCAGGCTGCATGTTGATTCAGTTTTGATCAGAAAGGTAAATATTGTTTTCTAAATTTGTTTCGTTTATATACGTAGAAATACAAATTATACCGCCAATGTTGTTTTTTTCATTGCATTCTGAAGTAATATTTGTTTCTTGTAGAGGAAAAGCAATCAAGGAAAGACAATCGCCTTTTAGAATTAGAATGACATGCCAAATCATATTAAATAATACTAATGTGAAGTAATGTCTTTCTGCTGTCTGCCATTGAAACTTTAGCGGAATGGCAGGTTATAGTGAGCTATGTTGTGCTAAATCTTGTTTTCAATTCTGACCTCAACAACCCTTAGTAACATGAAGTGTTCTTTGTTACCATGCTCAAAATGTATGTTGATATCTCAACAAGTACAAACTATATTTTATAGATGTTTTCAATTAATATTGCAATTAGGTTAAGGTAATTTGATATGAATTGTTGTTGTTTACTTTTTTACTTTTCCTGGTATTGTGTTTTTATATTGCCAGTGGAATAGCATTTGGATCAACCCTCTATTAGTCTACTTGCATGGTCTGTAGATAGAAGCAACAAAACTACTTGTCTGATATGAGATTGTATCAAAGTTATTTAAAGAATTTTGACTGAATAACTATTTGTGGTGGGGTATCAAAATTTCCATTCATATCTTGCCTTTTATTTTGCTTTGGGTGTTATTTCTTACCTTGAAGTCTAGTAATTCACCTTTTGGACCGTGAAGTCAGTTCAAGAGGCAAGTGATGTGAAATTAATACCTCAACTTTAATATAATAGCCTTTTTAGCTCGACTATTCAAAGAATAGTCTAGCTATTCTACTCACCCTGGCGTCGGCGTCGGCGTCACACCTTGGTTAAGTTTTTGCATGCAAGTACATACAGCCATCAATTAAAGGCATATAGCTTTGAAACTTATTTTTTCTTTTTCTAGATCAATTACCAACCTCTCTGTGTCAAGTCCTATAACTCTGACATGTATTTTGAGCAAATTATGCCCACTTTTGGACTTAGAAAATTTTGGTTAAAGTTTTGCATGCAAGTACATACAGCTATTTCTAAAAGGCATATAGATTTGAAACTTATTTTTTCTTTTTAGCTCGACTATTCGAAGAATAGTTTAGCTATTCTACTCACCCTGGCGTCGGCGTCGGCGTCACACCTTGGTTAAGTTTTGCAAGTACATACAGCTATCATTTAAAGGCATATAGCTTTGAAACTTATTTATTCTTTTTCTAGGTCAATTACCAACCTCACTGGGTCAAGTTCCATAACTCTAACATGTATTTTGAGCAAATTATGCCCCCTTTTGGACTTAGAAAATTCTGGTTAAAGTTTTACATGCAAGTTACTATCTCCAAAACTAATGCAGATATTGAATTTAAACTTCACATGTGTCTTCGGGGTTATAAAACTAGTTGATAGCACCAAGTCCCATAACTCTGACCTTCATTTTGGCCAAATTATGCCCCCTTTTGTACTTACAAAATTTTGGTTAAAGTTTTGCGTGCAAGTACATACAGCTATTACTAAAAGGCATATAGATTTGAAACTTATTTTATCTTTTTCTAGATCAATTACCTACCTCATTGGGTCGAGTCCCATAACTCTGACATGTATTTTGGCCAAATTATGCCCCCTTTTGGAATTAGAAAATTCTGGTTAAAGTTTTGCATGCAAGTACATACAGCTATTACTAAAAGGCATATTGATTTGAAACTTATTTTTTCTTTTTCTAGATCAATTACCTACCTCATTGGCTCAAGTCCCGTAACTCTGACATGTATTTTGAGCAAATTATGCCCCCTTTTGGACTTAGAAAATCCTGGTTAAAGTTTTGCATGCAAGTACATACAGCTATTACTAAAAGGCATATTGATTTGAAACTTATTTTTTCTTTTTCTAGATCAATTACTTACCTTACTGGGTTAAGTCCCATAACTCTGATATGTATTTTGAGCAAATTATGCCCCCTTTTGGACTTAGAAAATCCTGGTTAAAGTTTTACATGCAAGTAACTATCTCCAAAACTAATGCAGATATTAAATTGAAACTTCACATGTGTCTTCGGGGTTATAAAACTAGTTGATAGAATCAAGTCTCATAACTCTGACATGTATTTTGGGCAGATTATGCCCCCTTTTGGACTTAGAAAATCCTGGTTTAAGTTTTGCGTGCAAGTACATACAGCTATTACCAAAAGGCATATAGCTTTGAAACTTATTTATTCTTTTTCTAGGTCAGTTACCAACCTCACTGGGTCAAGTTCCATAACTCTTAACATGTATTTTGAGCAAATTATGCCCCCTTTTTGACTTAGAAAATTCTGGTTAAAGTTTTGCGTGCAAGTTACTATCTCCGAAACTAATGCAGATATGGAATTGAAACTTAACATCTTTCTTCGGGGTTATTAAACTGGTTGATAGCATCAAGTCCCATAACTCTGATATGCATTTTGGTCAAATTATGTCCCGTTTCGAACTTAAAACTCTTTCGATATTTAACACTTTGGGTAATAATTGCCTGCTTCTGTGACAATATTTCGAATAGTCGAGCTTGGCTGTCTTACGGACAGCTCTTGTTCTAGATCAATTACCAACCTCACTGGGTCAAGTCCCATAACTCTGACCTGTATTTTGAGCAAATTATGCCCCCTTTTAGACTTAGAAAATTTTGGTTAAAGTTTTACATGCAAGTTACTATCTCCAAAACTAATGCAGATATTGATTTGAAACTTCACATGTGTCTTTGGGGTTATAAAACTAGTTGATAGCATCAAGTCCCATAACTCTGACTTTCATTTTTGCCAAATTATGCCCCCTTTTGGACTTAGCAAATTCTGGTTAAAGTTTTGCGTGCAAGTACATATAGCTATTACTAAAAGGCATATAAATTTGAAACTTATTTTTTCTTTTTCTAGATCAATTACTTACCTCACTGGATCAAGTCCCATAACTCTTACATGTATTTTGAGCAAATTATTCCCCTTTTTGGACTTAGAAAATCCTGGTTAAAGTTTTGCATGCAAGTACATACAGCAATTACTAAAAGGCATATAGATTTGAAACTTATTTTTTCTTTTTCTAGATCAATTACCAACCCCACTGGGTCAAGTCCCATAACTCTGGCATGTATTTTGGGCAAATGGTGCCCCCTTTTGGACTTTGAAAATTCTGGTTAAAGTTTTACATGCGAGTTTCTATCTCCAAAACTAATGCAGATATTGAATTGAAGCTTCACATGTGCCTTCGGGGTTATAAAACTAGTTGATAGCAGCAAGTCCCATAACTGATATTCATTTTGGTCAAATTATGCCCCCTTTTAAACTTAAAACTCTTTTGATATTTAACCTTTTTTGGTAATATTTTCCTGCTTCTGGGACAATATTTCGAATAGTCGAGCTTGGCTGTTTTACGGACAGCTCTTGTTTGTCATTTTGTTGAAGTTTCTCAGAGGTTATTGTTTACATGAATAGATAAAAATGGCTTCTAACTTTAAGCAGTTCAGTGTTTGAGCCAATGTTACACCTTGTGTATGAAGACTTCAGTGGATAGAGCATAGAGTTGTTAAAAAACTGAATATACTATGATAATCACAGTAAGTCACACACTGTGAAATCACTGACTTTTATGGGAACTAGTTTTGTTGGATTTCACAGTTGAGTCAATCTACGAAATTATATCTCTTCATAGCCTCTTGAAATAATCAATTAAAAAGGCATTTTGACCTAAACCACAACATTTCATGCCCAGGAGATTAAATGATGTTACAGTAATACAACAGATGCAAAAACAGACTGTAGGTTTCTAGACCATATTGTGTTACCTGTACATGATAATTGTATTAAGGTTAATACACAATATATAAGTTGACTTGTTGTATGATATTCTTGTTCTCCTTTTGTCTTCTTTAAGTTAAATGTTATAACTGGCCAGTGTGCATTTACTCTCTGCCTAACTTCACAAACAGCTGTTGTTGTTGTTGTTGTCCAGAATAGGGTGAGCAACAATTAATCTCTGGAAAATGCTTCACCACAGAAGGTGCCCGACACAAAAATGTGATGATAGTTAATTTAAGGTAGTATACCTGTGGCTACAGTCAGTAATTTCTGTAAAATTACATACATATTTTTCATGTGATTTCAAAATTTGCCTATTGTTAGGAAACCGTTTCTTCTTTTAGCTTCATTTTAGGAAGCAGAGTGCCAAAGAATGCTTCAGTAACATAAAAGAATACAAAATCACACAGAAGTTACAGATTGTCAATACAGGTACACTACCTTAATATGCCTATTGTTGTATATTCTATTACTGTTATCCTGTTTGTTACTAGTTTAAATTGCCAATTTATATTTAGTCATGAAGGCTTTTAGAGAAATTAGTTAATTGCTTTTTTAGCCAAAATGTGTTTTTTTTTTTTTGTTTTTTTTCTCATTTATAGGTATCATCTGCAATATCAGCTTATGAATAAATGTAATATGGGCTCAGCTACCTGTAATTTTGTTAATTATGTTTTTTATTAATGAAACACACTGATGATTAGGATAGTGGGGGAAAATTCAATGAAAAATACTTCTTAAAATTTTCATTTTCAACATAAAACAATTTTCCTTAATTTCTCTTTAAACCGGGTTGTAAGACAACAGGTCTAGTATTGCACTGTATCAGTATTATGGTTTGTACAGGCTCGGTCAGAAATTTCAACATTTTTAGTGTAGTAAGTCCTTAATTTTCACAGTTGTTAATCAAATTTAGTCTTTATAGATCTTTTAACCTCTGCTGTATATTTTTGGCTGTGCTACAAAAAACATCAGTTTTGGCCAAAATTTTACATTTTTGAGAGACTCGAGTTATCAATATGGGCCGCAAGAGAAATGGAAATTAAGATTTTTCCGAAAAAAGTCAGTTTTAATTGAAACATTAGGCATTCTGTTAAAGTTTATTTATTTACATTTCAGCTTGGCTATGAAAAGGTATTTATAGATTGGAAAAAATAAACATAGATTATTTAGTTACAAGACCTGTTATCTTTAGACCCAGCTTGAATTAAATATAGAAGAAAAAGCTGTGTTGATATAAAGCAATCTTAAGATAATTATTCTAGTGATATTTATGTGTATCATATGTATATTGTTACAAGTTGTAATATATCATTGTTGTTATAAAATAAATGTAGAATATTTTTTATTGAGTTGTTGTTTTTATGCTCCCAGTGCCAGAGACTTGTGAGACAGTCCATCTTTCATTCTGTCTGTATGTCTGTTATATTTACTTGTATACTCAACTCATACTGTTTTCATCCAGTATTAAGAAAACTTGGTATGCATCATCAAAATGAAATGGACATGCCCATATTGTCAAGACATTTTTTTGAATATTGTTTGAATAATATCAAGACTTGACAATTTTACAACTGCATCTGTACCTTGTGTCCTCAACTTCCACAGTGTCCATGTAATTCCTATGAAACCTGGTATACACCATCAACACGAAGTGGACATGCTCTTCTTGTCAGGACTGTCATGTTGGATCACTGCCCTCTTCAAAGAAGTGGAGATTATTGTTTTACCCGTCTGTCGATCAGTCAGCCCTTCCCAGGGCAGACACTTTACTTGTGCTTTTGATCAGTATCTAGAGAATGCTTTGGCATAAAGTAACCAAACTTTATAGGATGATTGTCTATGGTTGGTACATGGTCCATATTCTTTTAGGGTCAGTAGGTCAAAGGTCACAGTGACTGAGACTGAAAACAGGGTCCAGTCAATAAAATGCTTGTGTCTATAGTAAACAAACTTCACACGGTCACTGCATGACACATTGCTTTAGGGTCAGTAGGTAAAAAGTCGACGTGATATTGGGGCCGAAAATAGTCTACAATCAATGAATAAGTGGAGTATGCTTGGACCTGCATTAATCAAACTTCAAAGGAAGATTGTGTTTAGTCTAGATGATCCATATTGCTTTGATATACCGGTAAGTAGGTCAAAGGTCAAGGTCATGGTGACCTTGACACCTAAATTGTCTGCCCATCCCTCAGACTGTCCGATAGTCACACTTCCTTGTGTATTCAACCATATAGTTACCATCTTACTATAATGAAACTCGGTATACATCGTCGACATGAAAAATACATGTACATTTTATTGGGACTTTCATGGGTGTTGGGCACATTGTTCTATCAAGCATTTTCAGTAGGCATGTGTCATACAATGTTGACATCATTCATGTTTGTACTTGACAAGATTTCAACTACAAACGTATCTTGTGTGCAGTTTCCATCAGTTTCAAATGAGACTTGGTATACATCATCAACATAAAATGAGCAAGTACATATTGTATAGGGATTTTTATGTCTGAATATTATTTTGGAGTTATATCCCTTTTTAGCTCGACTATTCGAAGAATAAGTGGAGCTATCCTACCCACTACGGCGTCGGCGTCACACCTTGGTTAAGGTTTTCGTACCAGTCCACATTTTGACAGTCTTTTGAGATAAAGCTTCACTTGTGTACCATCACCAGTCCAGTTTTAGGCAAGAGTACTTAACTCCATCAAGGATTTTGGCTGAATTATGGCCCCTTTTAACTTACAAATCTTGATTAAGTTGTTCGTACCAATTCACATTTTGGGGACCTCCGTGGCCGAGTGGTTCAGGTCGCTGACTTCAAATCACTTGCCCCATCACCGATGTGGGTTCGAGCCTCACTCGGGGCGTTGAATTCTTCATGTGAGGGAGCCATCCAGCTGGCTTACGGAAGGTCGGTGGTTGTACCCAGGTACCCGCTCATGGGGCACCTGGGTTCTTCCTCCACCATCAAAGCTAGAGAGTCGGCATATGACCTATAATTCAGTCGGTGCGATGTTAATCCCAACAAAAACAAAAGTTCACATTTTTTGTAAAGTGTTTCACATATGGTTTTGAAACTTTGCCCACTTGTTAACCATCATAGTCTACATACGTAGGCAAGACTACATGACTAGGACAAGGACTTGAGCTCAATTATGACCCTTTTCTGACATACAGTTTCGCATACCATTCCACATTTTGTCTGAACTGTTTGATATATGGCTTTAAAACTTTGAACAACTGCATACCATCATGGTCACACATAACCATTTAGTGCAAGACTTTTCCAGATCCACAAATGCAGGCACATTGTTTGTCTTATCTATTCTTTTTCTTTTGTCTATGGTAATATTTTGACCCCATGCTTCCATCAATTCTTCGAATAATCGAGCGCGCTGTCAACAGACAGCTCCTGTTTCGATTTAATATTACAACTACATCTATACAAAGGTACGTTTATTTCACAATTTTCTTGAGTTTTGTCCCTTTTTGGACTTGACACAACATTACAATTGCATCTGTAACTTGTATTCTCCTGCAGTTTCATTACATTTCAAATTAAACTTGGAGCTTCACCAAGAAAGGACTTGTGCATATTTTTGGGGGAATTTCATGCTGGGCTAATTCGTCTTGAGTAATGCCCTTTGTTTGGCCTTAACAATTTTACAATACATCTGTACCTTGTGCTACAATGTCTGTCCAATTAAATTAAACTTTGTATAAATCATCGACATGAAGCGGAATTGCGCTTTTTGTGTGACTTTTACGTTATACTGACATTAGTCTTGTTCATTTTACAAACGAATTTCCGTTGCCATCTTACAAACTAGTGAGGTATATGAAGAAACTCGATTCAAGGCTTTAACGTCCCATGCATGTCACCTTACTTCAAGTGTAAAGCCTTGTCTAAAGTGTCACCTTGTTCAAGGTCAAGGTATTATCAGATTCATTTTTCCTTTGGAGTTACTTACAAGCCTCTCTCACTTCTAAACTGAAATTGTTGGTCATCTCTTTTCCATGTTGATGTATCTGATTTTTCTGTACAAAAAAAAATTGCATAAATTGCAAATAGATGGAATATGTGAGGAAGACGTCTCATTGGATTTTCTTACTGAAAGGCATTTTCAACTAAAATGCATGTACATATGGCAGTATGCTGTATGAAAAAAATCGTCCACATTCATGTTTCCTATCAAACTTCATATGAATGAACAGAAATATAACAGGCTGCATCATTTTTTTACATATATCATTCTTCAATCAAGAGTGTCAACAGAAGACAAATGTAAAAAATGCCAAATGTCGATTCAGTTACCGCGCGGATGTACATTTTGGTGGTGCAGAACGGTTGTACATTTGTAACAAAGTGGGGGTATATAAGAAGAGAATGATATCTATTGGAAGCCCAAGGATTTACAGATTCGATAAATAGAAAAGTATGTTACAATGTACATGGTGAGCATCCAAACAAATAAATATGAATGTTTGTAGTATTCTGTAAAGATGCTATATCAAAACCACAGGGTCACAAGGCTTAGCAAAAAAAAAAAAAAAAAAAAAAACAAAAAAAAAAAACAACAAAAAAACAACAAAAAAAAAAAAGAAAAAAAAAAACACATTGAAAACCATATAGCCTTATGTGACTGTCAATTAAATCTAAAGTATTTCCTTTCTTTAAAAACAAATTGTCGCATTTATTTCTCGTAAAAGAACGTTATGATCGCGGTCTTTTCTTAATACAAAATACACATGTTGAGAGCACTTCAAATTTACAAGACGGAGTAGATCTCCTTTTTACAGAATGCCAAACTTTAATTCTAATTAAATATGTCTTGAAGGAACTCAGAACGGAAAACTTAAAATATTTGAAACTGTTGGCCAGATTAAAAAATTCTGCAAATTCAATATTTGAAGATGTTTAGGTCTGAAGGCTATCTTCATCACAATGCTGACCGTAGGTATCCAACTGCGGTTTAGACATTGCACGCGCCCGCCACGCGACATGTCAAACATAACTCGAAATCCCTTGTACTAAATACCATCGAATACACTTGTTTATTTCGGGTGTGAAATTCAATAATGATACCATTTTGTGCAAAATATTGTTGACAGCGGGTTGAAATGTTCTCCGAGAGGCTTAACAGGCAATTAATGGTATTAATTGATTGTATTTTCAATTCGTGGCGAGCTCTCAGCATCCCTGCCGCGTTGTTGAAATAGACTTGGATTGGAAAGTCAAAAGCAGGCGACACTTGTGTCTGAAGTCTCGCGTAAGAAGATGTTATAACGGGATCTAAACGGTAATTGGTTACCATATGATTCTGGCAGGTTCATCTAAAGACTCACTCCAGGGTAAGTATATAAAATGCCATCCTCGAGAAAAAGCTTTATTCTGTGGACAGCAGCTAAGAACTGCTTCAAATATTCACAGAACCAAGTAAAACCGTTCGTACACAAAATGATAGCTTCCAAATCTCAGATTAATGGTTACAGTTCTGTCGTGACAATTTGAATTTGGTTATAACAAGGTGATTACAAATTATTTGTACAAATGGCACAAAACGTATCCGCTGACTTTCTAAACTACTGCAGAAGTTTTGAAAATGAACTTGAAGACGCCGAACGCGCAACTTACATAACTTTAGGTCAAATAACACAGGAGGACAATTTATACCGCCATAGTAATAATTCTCCCCCAAGTGACTATCCGTCGTGTGCTTACGCCTTGCCGGCTGAACGTAGTCCGAGCGAAGAGGATGGCAAAGAATTTCTACATCATCACGAATTTTATGGCGGGATGCGACCGGTACGATGCGCAGCAAATGTGCGTGAACGAAAACGCATGCTGAGTATTAACTCCGGATTTGAAGAGCTGAGATTGCATGTACCAACATTTCCTTACGAGAAAAGACTATCAAAAATAGACACATTACGTTTGGCAATATCGTACATAGCTCTGCTGCGTGACATGTTGGCGTCCAAAGTTGATCCAGTGGAATACGTGGAACATTGCGTCAAAGCTGACGTGAAAACAACATGGAACACAAGTGGTAAGAATTTCTCATTTAATAATAATGTTAGTAGCAGCAATAATGGAAGGTTATGATAATAATAATAATAAAAAAAATAATAATGATGATAATAATAATAATTCAATTCAATATAAATTTATTCAGGCAAAAGATCATAAAACATTATATATAACTTATACAGTAAAAATACATCTATACAGTGACCAATATAAATTAAAATGCTTTGAATAGAATTTTATAAAAATCTTAAAATAGATATGCTAATTAATACATGAAAGATTAGGTCAAGTATATTTTATAATTTATGACATAGAATAAAGATATGATCTTAACACCTGGGTTGACCCATCAAAGTAAAATTAATCACTTATTTCCAATTGGGTCCCCATAACAAGTTATAGCGAAAAAGATTAAAATCTTATTGAATCGGCAAGAACACAAATTCCGCCTGGTCAATTTGATCAAGGCGGACCTAAAAGTGCCCCCTTTTTTTTTCAAATATTTTTCAAAGTTAAATGCGTTCCGCTTAAAATGGATAATTACCGCTTTAAGTTTTTTTTTTCAATTCATGTCGAAAACATTTTGCATTTAAACGTTTTATTTACCGAAATCAAAGTGGGGTTGCGTCAGCCTTGGTAAAACTGAGCAAGAAGTATTTGTTGTGCTACATTCACGACGATACCGTATGGTGCATGTTAGATGAAATATTCGCCGTTTTATATATTTATGTCTTCGTTAGAAATCGAATCCGGGTACTGCTTGTTAGAAACGAATCTACAGATCATTGCGATAGTTTTAGCAATAACAAACCAATATCTACAAATTCTATTTCATACAATATTAAATGTAAAACTTTTTTTTGTAGTTGTTTTTGTTTGTAAAGGCACTCAAGCGATTTGCATTTTAGGACAATATTAAAGGTCCATTACTAAGGGAAAGTGAGTTGGCATTTTTTTTCATAGCCAGTGCATAGACTTCTGCAAGACACTAAATAATGAAGATTGGCAGGTCAAAATTTACAGAAGGTCTTTGGAACTCAAAGAAATGTATGTGTATTATGTTGAAATTTCAATGAATCGACAGAATGACCCCCAGGTCTTTTTAACTTTCTTCATACTTCATAGAAAAATAATTGTACATATACTGCGATTTATTTCGAATTTCTACATAACAACTTTCATTTTCCAATAAAATGAAATAGTTTCTGTGCTTTTTAAAAGAAATTAAAATGTTCACTTTCCTTAGTATTGGACCTTTAATGTATATGTTATGTTGATTCACATTTCAGACCTGCTAAATTATATTTATACTAATAATTAAATAAAAACGACGGGAAATGCGTTTACGTTTATAATTTGTTTGACTATGCTTGTGTGATATTTGGATTTCCACGAATGATAGATAGATTTTTTTTATAATCTTACAAACTCATCAATCTATCATTTTTTTTACCTTGAAAAAAAAAAGATGCGATAGTTGTCAAAGAAAAATGAAAACATTCTTAACTTAAATACATAGATATTTGTTGATGTCAGTACAAAATAGAAATAACTTCCAGTGAACACAACAAGCAGTATTTTCTCGAAGAAACGTCCTTTTATTTCATATTTTTTTCAACGACTTTAACTAAATATAGTATTTATTTTATAGTTGCGTACAATATTTTTCAAAGTAAAAATTACCACATGAAATTCATTACACTTTTATACACGACAATAATTTACTGAAAAACAAGTAATACATGTAACTAATAATATATATATATCAAGAGAAAAATGTAATCGGCTGTTGTTAATATTAAATGAAAATTGAGATATTTTCGTTTTAAGTTGAAAGGACTTTAAGGTGACTGAAACATCTGGATAATGGTATTACATATTAATTTGGAAATAATTTATGCAACTCTAAGGAAGGCTTTTCGTGCCATGCTTTCTGACTGATAATGTCAATTCAAAACCAAGATATAACGAGACAAAAACGTCATTTTGTGTTTGTTATGATTTTATGAAAATGAAAATGAAAGCCATGTTATAATGCGTCGCCCACTGTATGATGTCTTGCGCACAGATATGTTCTTTAAACCAAAAATTCTTTCACATTTGTATTCATTTTTGAATGATTTTCAGTTGTTAATGTTAATCAATTCATCTCATTTGTGATAAGAAATATATTGTTTTAGAGTTTAAGAGTAAAGTTTTTACTAGTTTGTTTTAGTCAACTTTTTTTAGTCTAGATTGCAGCAGAAATATATGTGAGCTTTCATGTTTATAATCTGAATGATTACAGTTAGCAATTTAGCTGTTTTGTTTATATAACATCTCAATATATAATAATATATTTTTATAAGAATATACCTGTTACAATAATTGGTTATATATCGCGTCTGCTCTGGTGTTCTGAAATATTGTTTATATATGAAATAAAGAAATACATAAAATGTCATTACAGAGCCTACTCACTCCGGGAGAACTACGTTCCAACGTAAGTCATGTCTCAACGATATCATGTGACATATCTCCACGATGTCTGGTTACGGTATCGCTCAATATCACGCGGCTTATATAATTTTCATTTATAATAATTACTTTGATAATATTTTTTGTGTCTTTGCATGAACATGTATTCATGTTTTAATAGTCATCGCATAAATTGATTAAAACATTTAGATTTTAAAAGCAGTCGTCTGTTACTTGAGAAAATAGAAGTGTTTTGCTATTTTCCAGAATAAAAAATATACTACATGTTTTCAAAACTTACAGACAGTCAATGATCGATTGAAGGCAATGTCAGTTTTAATCTTAGAAATATGTTTTATTTTTGCAACTGCTTTATCATAAACAGGCAATATTTATTTAATATCATGTTCCTCATTCTAACCGATGATGTTACTAACTCTAAACGCGACATATGCAAGCGTTACTGACACTCATCGAAGTCGCGTGGCTAAACACATTACTTATATGCGGGTAAAATATACCAGCAAGTCTAAATTTGACTTAAGTATTTTCTATCCGGTTTTCATTTAACGGTTTCCTCAAAGATATATTAGTTCAAATGAAAGCAAAATGTACGTGGTGGCAGAGAGTTGACTTATACTACTGCATGCGCACACCTTTATTATAATTAAGTCTGCAAACAGATCTTTTAGAAGCACATACGCAGCGAAGCAACATAAAGTGAGTATGTAATTGTAGGGTACATTTATATTAGATTTGTATCGAGAAATATGGACGCTTTTATAGCAGAAATACTGCACGACTTTAGGACGAATGAATGCATATTTCTCGATGCAAATCTAATAATCTTTTTATAATAACCCTGACTATGAAAGAGACGTCATAATTGACGACACGCACCCGATATGAAACTGGAACGTCAATATGGAAAAATATTTCTTGCACACTGGACTGGCGTTTCCGTTGACTTAACCTATGCCGACCAAACCCATCTGACACCCCGTGCCAGATTGCTCTCGTTCTGTTAATGACAACTAGCGTTTTATGCAATGAATATATATGGTATTATTTATGTGAACTACGAAATATCAGGTACCTTGAGAGATTCTCTCCGTCCCTTTTACATGAAGTATATATCTCGGTCCAAAAAAAAAAAAAAAAAAAAAAAAACAAAAAAAAAAAAACAACAACGTTATTTTACAGCTTATGGACGAAAAGCTATTTTGAGCCGGTTTAGCAATATTAATGAAGCGTTTTCGTAAAAGTTATTAAGGTTCGTGGTGATGGAAGGCCCTAGGTGCCCGCTGAACATTATTTTATATACGGACGGGCATCTTGGTAGAGCAAACGACCTACTGCAAGCGTACTTTCTTACATGGAAATCCCACAAAGCTTATTTTCAAGCACATAGTTGAGAGGGCAAGTGATTTGAAGTCAGCGACCATTGGCCTCGGAGGCCTTCATGTTATAACTTACTATGGGCGCACAGAATATACAATGCCAATTTTAATGATATTTGTAAAATTCATACAAAATTCTATTATAGATTTTGCGGATCATACATTAACTCTAAAAGAAGATCTTTTTTAAAGGAATCTGTTGTAACAAAACAAAATCTATTCACAAGAAATAGGGGTGGGGGGGGGGGGGATGTAAAACTATACGAGATTAAAAGAGTAAAATGAAAATATCACATTAAGTTAATTGTGAGTTTTAAAAAAGCAAAGGGATTAAACAGACCTAGTAAAATGACCAGGTATTTGTCATACTGATTGAATTGTTGTACCTTGCTCTGACGTCATCCGGTCATTTATGAAAGTGTCTAAGAAATGTTCCCAACGTAAAGATAAAATGTAAATATGAATTTTGTACAAGTTCAAATGGTAATTATGATGCTGAGACTTTGCAACACTGTACGTGAGACGTTGTCACATATTGTCCGTTATCGTTGCGGCCTTGCAACATTTATGTAGCTCACATAAGTTTATTTGTAGCTAGTTCGTTTTATCTTTCAAAATTCTGCAAATAGCTAATATTGCTTTCACACATAAAACTCATTTTTTCAGTTATGAAAACGTAGAATCAATGCTTTATTGCACATAATAAATGAATCAACAAGGTCATACGGAGCGAGACCGTAACATTGTCGTTGAGATATGTCACATGAAATCGATGAGACTTGACTTACGTTGGAACGTAGTTCTCCTGGAGTGCTACTACTGCTAACATTTATTATAATTAAATGCAAATATTTATTTTCCAATATTTAAATTTTTTCTGTGTACACCTTTAAAGTACGTATCCTTTGGAATCAGGCTTGGTTCAGCATATGTGTAACACCCCTCACGTGTCTGTCATCGGCTTACGAGGAATTCTGCGGTACAAAAGCACTGTATTCACTCCATGGTCACAAAGACCCAGAAAATAAAACTAGTCTATCAAGATGTCTAATTTTTATCTATCTGCTTGTTCCAGATCTGACGGCGCGTTTGTCTTGGGTGAAATGGGAGAACCTCGGCGTTCGTCGGAAGCCAGTGCTAAATATGGCTCCCGGTGGACAGGAATAACTACAAATAACTACTGTAAATTGAAAGGAAACTAGTGCTAAATACTGGTATCACGAAAACTGGGAACCTTGCCGTTCGTCGAAAACCAATGCTAAAGTGATATGCTACGTCAGCAGTGGTTTTCCACAAGTAGAGAATGGACAGACATGCAGCATTCTAAGGTAGAAATGCACTGTGGCTAAATGTTGCAAGAACTGTGAGACCAACTCCCACCCCTATTTCGTTCATAAGTAGATATACCAATGCTGCAAATGGCTTTTATTGTCGGACAGCGCAGGGCTATTGCAGGACAAAACAGCGTAGGATACACGTTTAAAGTTCAATCTCTTTGAAACATTTTGTATCACACCGCTGTAATCTTGGCGTTTTTTTCTAGGAAGATATTGTATGCTTTATAATACAAAGTATCTTTCTTATGTCATACGTTTCGTACAGAAAGTTCCATATACATGTATATTACGCACTGTTTTGTAAAATACCTTCCTGAAGGAATTAACATGTCTGTCACAAAAAGACTTAAATACGTTACGTCATGCTCATTGTAGAGTAACGTTTTGTTACGTCAAACATCATAAAAATGATGCTATGTTATTAATTTTTAATTTCCTCATGTTTATGAACTTGAATAACTACATGCGCGACAATTAAGCAGATTTAGAAAAAGTTATTGATTCACATGTACGTTTCTAAATATCAACAGAACAAACAGTAATGTTGATTATGAAAACTAATTCAGAGCCAGAATGAACGCCTATAAAATTTAGGAAGTGAATACAAGTAATATGTTGTAGCAGAATTTTTATCATCTACAACAACCTGAAACAAAGGCATCTGTCGTAGTTTTAGGAAATGAAATCTCGCGAGTTGTGTGTACTTTACAAACGATTGTCATATAAGTCGCAGTTTCTTTTATATGCAACCATATTTGTAAAATTACTCCGTGGTCTTCCCTGAACCCCACCAACATGGGGTTGATGTCCTCCCGTACTCCAACTTGTGCCCACACCAAATTTTCGCCATGTTTTCTGGAGCCGAGCCTGAAAGTCAAGGAAATCGACATACGAGCTTACATACGTTAGTCTTCATTACACAAAGCCTGTGCGGTTAGCTCTGTAGAACGGGTAAACTATTTATTTTACAGCCATACCGTATGCCATAAGCCAGACGAATAATTATTCTCTCTGGTTACCATAAGTACACTTTTAGTATACAAAATAAAGTAAAAGTCACTTATGAATACTATCAATATTGTGTATTTACACAACTCTTGATATAAATCGCCGCTCTATAATATACTGTTACTGAGGGCTAATCTCTGTCAACAGTCTAAACTGTTGCCCGACGTCCGAAGGACCGGCAAGCTATGTATTATTACATGAAGCAAGAATCTAATTTTCACAGTTTTAGTTTCAGATTTAAGACTTATTAGCCCAATAAACACAATAAATATCGACCGGTCATAAAGCACAGACTACGTACCGGCGATTTACAGAATTTTTAATAATATATAACAATACAAATCATTACATGACCCATTATATAGATGACCGGCCAATAAGTGTATACTATTGACCAGTCTATAGTTCAACACTATATTGTGTCTGTCTAAAGTAAATCTTTAAGACAAAAAAAAGGAAGATATATTTGTTACGTCATGAAAAAATACTTTTATTGAATGGCTGAGGATCTCAGGCAGCGACTATTGGCCGACTAGCCATTCAATAAATGCACGCTCAGTAAGGTTGGTTTTATTTCATAATTTATTGTGTTATAAACACACTGTACCCCGTGTTTCATGTTATTTATATTTTACATGTCTGTTTTGACTAATAAAAAATATTTATTAATTTCAGTTTTTCCTTACATAAATAAGATAAAAGCTAAGTTTATCGAGACCTTTGATTTCCCTGCATAAGAAATCTTCCAATGGCTTTCTTTATTGTTTAAAAATCAGGTCACGTTATTGAAAGATTATGTCACGTGGTTAAAGTCACGGAATCCAAATAGCTATATTTCCTATGACCATTAACAGGTGTTTTTGAAAGAATTCCCAATTTCTTGAAAGCAATTATGTCACAATGTCAAATCAAGTAAACTGTATATAAAATACATTAAATTCCTATTAATTAATTAAATTGAATTCGAGCGTGAAATAGTGTAAGGGCCTACCATATATGTATTTGTGCCTTGTCCGTTGCTAGCACCACAATGCTTATCCAGTTTCGTCCAAACTCATTAATGATCCTTTTTACCCTTTACTGAAAATTTAGCGAAATGGATGTATATTGAATGTTTAATGAAATATATAAACATGTTAAATATATATGTCCCTGAAGATAGAACTTGTTTGTTTTAAACTCACCAACTGTATACTGTTTAGTACCAGTTATTTATATGGTATTTGTTTTTGGCTCATCTGTTAGAACATGAGCTTTTGTCGTCACCCGTTCATCAGCGTCAGCGTTTGCATGTAAGCTAAACAAAAATCTAATGATGCAAGTGCAATTTCGTGTTTTTTATAATTGTGAGGACTTGCTTCAAATAATACACATTCTGCATCTCAGTTATAAGAGCATGTTGTGTATGCATCTATCTTTCCCACAGAATGAAGAAATCAGAAAGAAAGATTTTTGAAATGAAAAATAAATAATGATTCATGTCTTATGAATAAAACAGTTTTGACGTAAACAAAAAGCCTAGTTGGACACCTCATAGACACTTCTCTCTCAGATTTCAGTGAAACTTCGCAGGAATGATTGGTATGATGCTTATTTCTGCGTATAGTCAGGAAGTTCTGGTCAATGTATTCTTGCATACCAGAGGCCTACCATCGTTCTCTGGTTAAATCTCTGGCACATTTCGGCGATATATTTAGTTTATTTAAATTGCAGGTATCCGCGAACCAATCAAAATCGTACTTGAAAAATGTGACCACGTCCCTTTCAATATCAACACTGAACTACGAGGAATAATTTTATTTCTTAAAGTAAATTTCTGAATATTGGATAAGAGGAGCTCATCTTTACTGTCTCAGTCATTTTGTATCGTTTTTAGCTCGACTATACGAAGTATAAGGAGAGCTGTTCTACTCGACCTGCCGTCGGTGTCGGCGTCCGCGCGGCCACTTCTTGGTTAAAGTTTTGATGCACTTTCTCTTTATCTCTGTAATTACATGATGGGTTTGCTTTAAACTTCAAATAGTTATTTCTCATCATCACATACACGATATGGCACAAGAGCCATAATTTTCTCACCAATATTTTATTAATTATCCCCCTTTTTACTTATAATTTCAGGTGATGATGTGGAACAACTATCTTAAGTTTGGATAAAATCCATTCAATGATAACAGAGATAGAGGGAAAGTGCTTTAAAACTTTAACCCGAAATTCTAAGTAAAAATGGGCATAATTCATAAAATATTGGTGCCAGAGTCATGGCCCGTATGTTATATGATGTGAGACAAATGTATTAAGTTGGAATCAAACACGTTTAGTAATAACAGAGATAGATTGAAAGAATTTCAGGTTAAAGTTTTGGTGCACTTTCACTCTATCTTAGTTATTACAGAATGGGTTGATTCAAACTTGAAACAGTTGTTCCACATCATCACCCACATAAAATGACTCAGGAACCAATTTTTCATGACTTTTAAAGTTTGGTGCATTTTCACTATATCTCTGTTATTAAATATGGATTTGATTCAAACTTAAAATCATTATTCCCTTAATTACTTAAAATTTCAGATTAAAGTCTTGATGCTGTAATGAATCGACCTTTAAAATAACATGACTATAAAAAAAAGTTGTATAACACTCATCAATTTAGGTTACTGTGCATATATTGGGATTTAAATTTTGGGGATTGACTAAATTACGAAAATTAGTACACAACGAATACCAACAAAATATTGAATGAACTACCAATTGGTTGATTGTAATCAAACTGTCTATATTTTATAATCATAAAATGAATTCAATCAGTTCATCCTATGTAAAAAGGGGAATATTGCATGAAATATGGGTGCAAGAGTGATAGACCTTGTGTTATATGTTGTGGGTGATATCGATGATGTGGAACAACTTTTCTAAGTTTAATGAAATCCATCTAGTAATAACAGCGAAAGAGTGAAAATGCATAAAAACTTAAACAAGAAATTCTAAGTAAAAAGAGAACATAGTATTTCATTACATACTGGTGCCAGAGTTATGGTCATGTATCATTTGATGTAGTTGATGATGTGGAACATCTATTACAAGTTTAAATTAAATCCAACAAGTGTTAACAAAGATAAAGTGAAAGTGCACCAAATCTTTATCCGAGATGTGGACGCGGACGCGGATGCCAGCGCGACTAGAATAGCTCTCCATACACTTTGATTAGTTGAACTAAAATGGCTGCCTTTTTTCTTCCAAGGGAGATATTTATCACAGAAAAATAATAGCTATCTACATTTATATCACATACTTGTACTGTAAAGTTAAATCCTGGCAAAATAGCAAAATTGATAGATCCATTAACAAAATAAACTTAGCAAATATTACTTTTCAAGAGACGGTTACAAAGCAAGGTCATCAGGTCTTTTACTTTGGACTTTAATCTTTACTGTTCCACACTGGCCTGGAGGTAAGGCCGTCACCAGAAGTTCACCCGGTACGTCAACAACATTACCCCCGTCTGTTAATTAATTAACAATGGAACATCGATACCATCTACACAAACCTCTGTGATGATGAGGGCTTCCTCCACAAGAGATACTTTTACTGTCTGAAAACAAATATGGAAATAGATGCATATATTTTTACAGTACTGTATTCATAAGGCATCCATAGGCTTCCGTCAAAATCATTTTTAAAATATGAGAGTTCAAAGCCGCAAAGTTATTATAATTATTTTGGCTAGCCACTAAATGATACAGTGTTTTTTAAACTTTTGATAGTGGAGACCCCTGGTGTCTTTTCAAGCATTCTTCAATCATTTCCGGAAATACAAACAAATGGAAAGTATTTTCATTATTATATGTCTTAAAGAAAGCAGATGAATAAAATAGCTCAACTATCCGGCTAATTACAATTAGCAATTCCATCAAATACAGTCTGATTTTGTAAAGTACATTATCATTCAGGTTTTGCATTAACACTCTGAAATTCCAACAATTTTCAAAAAGGCATAAGTTTGCCATTATCATTGTTTTTTATAACCTGTTTAAGCTAAAAAACACCTTTTAGAGCATAAATAAAACGTTCATACCAGTATAATTATGGTTATTTAATTGGTATTCGCTTAGACATAGCAAAAGCTACCAAAGAATAAAATTTCTTGAGCAGCCGCTTGTGTATTACCAAGTACACTCGAACCTGCTGATATAGTTGGCGAAGTCACTTTAGACAGCACGTTAGTTATGGTGACAAGGTCACCAACACCACTCTCCTTCTAGACGGCATCCCGCTTGCCTTTCCTGTTAATGTTCTTTTGAGGGGTGTCTACCTTTCCATTTTGGTCTTCCTGAAAATTCTAAACAAGTTTTATAACACTCAGGCCGTCATAAAACACGACTGTCAAACACATTATCTGTTATGCCCCACCCATGTATGTCGCCACCTTTTTCGCCCTCGTAATCTCTGTTACTCGGATCGTTTTCGTGATTGGTCCAAGCTTGTTGTTTGTGAAGGAGACCTCTACAGTAGACATTTGAAGTGGTAAAGGCATTTAAAGGTTTCAGTTAATTTATATTTAGATTATAGTATCTTTTTATTGTATAGATCTAGAATCAAAGCACATATACATCTTAATATAGGTTGATATTTATGTGTATTGTACATAGCAGTCACCGAATCAATCGATTTTCATTTTCTATGAAATAAGAATCTGATTGTATGATGTACCCTATTTAGAACGCTTCATACATGTACATATCGCTTGTTCATTTGTGCTTCCTTGTCGCGTATGCTGTTAGATCTACCTGATAATTTAAGGTTGCTTGACCTTAATGAACTAATATAGAAACCAAGCACTTTAACTTTTTCACAGTTACATAGGGGCCTTATGGCAATGATTTATCAAAGGATGTGATGTCGTGTTCTCGACGTACTGAAGAAAGTGCTATAAATTTGTTAATATCTAATTATGGTGGAACTACTGTAATGACATAAAGATATCGTTGGTTGTAAAAGATCAAGAGCGTTTATTTGTTGTATTCTTTCCGACTTGAAATAAATCTTGTCTTTTCTTATTGTTGTGCATGCGCACGGTATTTCTACTGAATATGATTTAGCATACTGAAGCGGGTTCAATTCATTTTCCCCCTTTTTAAAAAGAGACGCCCGTGTACTGAACAGATCTTATTTTTACCTCGCCTGATTTTGGATAACATCTACAAGGTATCATATTGTCACTTGATCGCGGGATGATCTTCTTTTGCGTTAGTCTTAAATCATAAAATACGGAGAATAATTAGTTATTTACTCTAAAATAGGAACTTCGATTACATTTATATTCGTTACTCTAATATCTATCATAAAAGGATATCGTACTTTCAATTTCCGGCTTTCATTTATTCTACATCTGCTGTAAAGTATGTCCAATGTTTTATGCTTACTTAGGTCTTTATTACTGATTTTACCATGTACAAAGGAAATCATTTTCCACCTTGGGAGAAATGCACTTTCTGTGAAAAAAGTTCGTACGAAATAATTTTACCAGTATTGGCACTGACTTCGTACACAGACGTTCGAAATTCATAAAAATCGTGCGAACTTTGTACAAAAACGTTTTGTGAAACAGGCCCCTGTAATAAAACTGCCAATTTTCCCAAAATAAGGAGCGTTAAAACAACACAGACATATACATATAAAATTACGGGTTGTATTGGTAACTGATAGATGTAGTTAGAATGCCATTTTTTCGGCGACGCCGTCTAAATTCGTTTTCGTTACCTATGCCACGTGACTTCAGTTTGCAAATCAAACTACTTGATAACGCATTATAGATAATTTATCAAAATGGAAGATTTATGCAACACTCTGCCTGATTGGACGAGAGTGTCAATTTCTTTCACTCTGTTGATTGTGCTACGCTGAGTGAAATGTAGACAAAGCGTTTATCATAAACGACGCTGTTCACAGTTTTAAAGCTAACTTTGGCTCAGTATATTTAGCAAGAATATTGATATATCTCAAAATGATAAGTAAGTTTAATAAATATGATAAAAACCTGTTCAAATACCAACATATATCAAATTAAAGAAAGAGCTGAATACGGTCTGCCTATCACATGAATAAGGGTGTGATAAGAGTCTTTTATGTTGAGAAGTGCTTTTAAAAAGATTTTCCTTGTTACAGTTGTTGTTTGTATATGAAAAGGTTTCTTGCTTTTGTGACTTATTCAGATTGCATATTAAAATGAGTACTTGTTTGCTTTGATATATTTGTTATAAATTATTTAACTGATTTATTATATATGAATATTTTTCTTTAGTATGGTATGCAAATATTGAACTCAGTTGAAATCTGTTTTATTATATATATGCTATATAATGACTGGATCTCATTACCCTGAAAAGAAGGTAGGCTGCATACAGTTTATCTATGTGATATGGCTACGGTCAAACTTTGCTTATGAAACAGAAATATTGAAATAATTACAATTGTACGTTTTGCTTGACCTTCACTTTTTTATAGGTGTGACGTCATTGTCCAAAGATTCATGAATAGCGAATATGCTATTTGTTAAAGCGGGATCAGTTGGCCTATTTTAGAAATAAATAAAAATAATAAATAAAAAAATCCTTTAATTGATTTTTTCTCATGTATTCTAATCAAACTTGATTTGTAGGATCTTTATTAGGCCCGCAGCCAACTTTGTTCAGCTGGGACATTTAACCCCTTTTAGGGGCTGCTAGAGCTAAAACTAGAAATGCCTTTATACAGCGTCTCATGAACAGCTTGGTGGATCTTTGTCATACTTGGTCTGGAGCATCATTATAAGGTCCTCTTCCAAATTTATTTATATAGGAACTTGGGCCCTATTAGGGACCACTATAGCTAAAATTAGATATGCCTTTCTTCGCATTAACCACTAAAATGTAATGGATTTTTATCAAACCCGATGTGTAACAATATCGTAAGGTCTCCTGCTATTTTGTTACAAATGGGAATAGGGACCAATTTAGCTAAAAATATAAACACGTTTAATAACCTCTTCTCATGAACCGCTTCATGAATCTTCAACAAACTACTGCTGTAATTATTCGTCTAAGGATAAACGAAACAAAATTGCAACCCTACGAAACCTTTGCGAAAAATTAAAAGAGAACCATTTAAATTGTTAAAGTGCGGTGTTTAGTTTTGCAATTCGAAAAATGTTAGATGAAAGATGAATGTTAGATCAAAAATTCATAAACTTCTTTCCTTATTACAATTCGCCGACCATCATTTTTAAAGATATTTCTTGTTATTTCTTACATTTGTTGTTTCGCCATCTGAAAGTAAACTTTACAACTGCTTACATTAGTTTATATATGGTAATATACTTATGTAATAATATCTGTCTTTGTCATGAATGTCTGTTTGTACGTGCTGCTGAATGCCAATATACTTGAAAAACATAAAATAGACCAAATTGACAAAAGCGGACCAAATTCTCCATTTGATGTCTTTTGCCAAACATACCCCAAGATTCGGCACCTAATTTTCAATTCAATTAGTTTCAAAATGGAAACTAATACACTAAAATGATAAAATGTCACCTTTTTTTCAATCTGTTCGGAACAAAACAGTTAACCAACCATGGGTTATTTTGCCATTACTTTAAACTTACTAAACTGATATTTATACGATATTTTACCATTTTATAATAAAAAATCAAAATCAGCACCTCTGTAATCTTATAAATTGTAATCAACCGGTTTCTAATATCACAAGTCAACTTTTCTGTGTATTTTCTTAACATTTAAACAATGCGACATGTTAGCAAAATGAGTAAAAATAGATATATCTTCCATGCTTTTGAAATCTTGAAATGTTATTTATATCATGTTTCTCGATGTAGAGCTAATAATCTTTTTGTTGGATATTTCAGCTTTTTGTAAAGAATCCTTTTTATATCCTAAAACATCCAAACGAAGTTGATTCTCTGCAGACTCTGGCCTGTTGGATTATGTAAGTAAAAAGGTCTAGCCCTTGTGATACATCACAGACTACATCCTAGCTAATCACGTGTAACGTCCTGAATCAGTTAGTTAGTTTTTTTGTTGTTTTTTTTGGCTTAACGCCGTTTTTCAGCAGTATTTGTTATATAACGGCAGGTAGTTAACCTAACCAGTGTTCCTGGATTCTGTACCAGTACAAACCTGTTCTCCGCAAGTAAATGCCAACTTCCCCACATGAATCAGAGGTGGGGGAGTCAACTCAGATTTAGTTAATGTTTGATTCTCATTTATTGCACGGCAGATTAATTCTGAGAATTTGGTGATATTTGATAATTTGGCACTTAACTTATTACATTTAGACTGCGTTACTAATGAGTCCAGACTTGTGGATATAATGTGTTTTTTTCTATTTTATAATCTCATGCTCAAAATGTTTGCTATTTTTCTTGAGATAAAATATGTCCTCTGGAAAGTTTTCTTCAACAGCGTTTTGCAAAAGTGATATGGTATTACCTATATCTATAATTTTGATAAGTTAATGTAGCTTTACTGTCAAGCAAGCCTGGTCATGGACATAAAACAGAAGAAAAAAAGTCGACAAAGCTTCGCCATATTAATAGAAATGAAAACAATTATTATTATTAAATCTTTATTTATATTCCTTTACAATGGTCTAAACACAGTCAGATGATTAATGATAAAATGTCGTACTCAGTCGTACGCGGAGCAAAAACGCGTTGTGATATCCAGCAATAGCAGCAAAACATTTTGACGTCACAACAAGGCGCCGTCTTACAAAACTTTTAACTAATCAAAGCACGGGGAATATGTCTAACGTTGCAAATAATTGGATTTATTTTCAAAAAATATTTGAGTTCTTGGTTTTGATAATGAAACAATTGTTGCCATTTAGGTTTGGTCAATTTACCGACCTATGAAAAGTGATATCAACATCGGGCTACGCCCTAGATCAATATCACTCTTTTCATGTCGATAAGTTATCATATCAACTTCTCTAAGATGCATTATCAATTAATACTTGAGGGAAATGTTGAATGCAAACTGTATCGACTTAGTGGTCAATCACATAGCATATCAGCTTTTCGGTGTCGTTCTCTGACTGAATTTCTTTAACATATTTCCACGAGTTGTTTAATATTTTGTAGATGCAATATATCAAAAAAAACTTGTCGGTAAGATACATGTTTCTTCAACTGTCTTGGATGCACTTGGATGTCTGTACCATTCTAAATGTGATACAAGTCCATTCTGATATACTTCAATGAATATCCCATGCCGTGCCAATCACTATAGAATATGCCGTCGTAGAAACTTCCCGACGGTGTGTAAGGACCGCCGAAGTAATAACGTCCCGTCGGAAGAGCGTATGTACAATAGTTATACCACCAACCGGCTCTCATGTTAACGGCGCAATTACGAGTGTCGGGGACATCGATGGTTGCGAACGGCATGCCATTACTGTGCCAGAAGTCATCGGGAAGGATGTGACTTGAAATGTACTCGCCAATATGTAACGGATAGCGCTGGTTTGCTGGTCCAAGTACGAAATAATTGTATTGAATAGTTTTGATGATATTTTTCCAGTCTTGGAGAGTAACCACTAGTCTATGATAACCTACAATAAAAAATAGAGTTCAATCTCAGTTTGGTATCTCGGTCTAAAGTTCAATTGGGATTAAAGAATTCCGTTGATCTATCTTTCATGCAGAACAAAGAAACAGTCGTAGAGGTATCCCTGTCTTCAACAGTACACCAAAACACTGAACAAATTAAAATAGTAAAGTGGAATGTTCATAAAATATCAAGAATTATAAAGCTTTATTTTTCAGGTGTATATCTTTTGAATATTTTATGAAGTACGCTAGATTCCCTTTACTTTTACATTAATTTTTACTGCGTTACTTACGCTTTAGTTGTACGTATTTTACAGAGTGTTTTTATCCCCCGCCACAGGTGGAGGTATACAAATTTGACATTGTCCGTCCGGCTGTTCGTCCGTTCCCCTGTACGTGCGTCCCTCCGAAATTGAAAATGCTTATAATTAAAAAATTGTTTTAGCTAGAAAAACAAACCTAAAAATTATTAATTAACACATGAACTTTGCTCACGTATAGTATTATCTCCCTTGACCCAGTAAAAGCAGTTTCCCCCTTGATTTAGTAAAATCGGCTAGATTTTTGACTGTATCTAAGTAACATATGGATGACTCTTCATGAAACTTTATAAAAATGTAGATAGGGTGGTGGTGTACTCTTAATAATCGTCAGGAACACTTCAGTTACTTCTTAACTGTTTTACAATCCACAAAGACCCACGTAACAGAGTATTCACTGATGGATCTTCATGAAATTTTACACAAATATATATCACTATAGGGCAGTGGTGCTCGCACATCTTTCATTAGTACCTCTTCATTAATTGCATACTTACTGACCTTTATTTTTCAAGAATTCATAAATACATGCATATGTGGAATGAATGCACAGTCCCATCATTCACAAAACAACCTATTTGGCGGGGGATATAAACTCACTGAATGTGCTTGTTATATATGAATATTGTCTCGAATTCTTTGGCTCGTTTTGTTTTCAATTTTATAACTAATGCAAGTATTTAACTATCTTATAAATTAAATGACACAAATCTGGAAGTTTGTCCTATTTAGTCTAAACTTTCGACGATGTATAATTAGTTTTCTATCATTACTTAAAATGCAATCCTGGCTCTCGATAACGCGTTTTATGTAAAACATCAGATAAGAAACTCTTACTTTAAGTGTACATTCCGCAGAAAAGCACATTTCATTCTAAATTTTGCTAAAGCGCAAGTCTGGTCAAAGTCCAAAATCTGTAAAAACATACCGGCGTCTGTAAGACTTTTCATGTGTTCTAAACCTGACCAGTAGTCGTCGCTAGCCGTAGATCCAAACCCATTCACGTAGTCATACCACCCTCGGGCAAAATTCACTGTACCATACTTCTGTTGCATGATAGAAATTGCAGGAATTCCTGATTCAAAGCGGCAGTAAACCTTTGTCCAAAATAATATACAATGCATACATCACTTCGGTCAATTTAAATTTCAAATGTAAGATATTACATACAGGAAACGGTATTTAACTGAGATCAGCAATATAAAATAAAATCCGAGTAATCACTGGAAATAACTAACGCTGCAACTTCATGCAAAGAATATGGACCAGATAGTAAACGTTACGTATAACTGGTCCAGTGCCGCTTTTTCAACACTATTTTAGAAGAGCAGAACCCTGCCAATTTGTGAGCATCATCAGCTTAAACAAATCTCTGAATAAAATAGAACCTGATGAATCATTGAACACCTCAATCAGATTATGTAAACAGCTCACCGAAGGATCATGTAAGTGAACTTAATTTAAAAACGGGCCAGCACGTTTATAATATTTAAAGCTTTCGATGTATACATGCACTGTATACATGTTCAAAATTGACCAATTTCCTTGAGTGTCTTTTATTTTTTAGGAATTTAGGGTCACCGGACTAAACCGGACCAGCGGCTAAGGAAGGGATTTCATTTTTTTTTTATAAAAGCACTATGTGCAACAAAGCGGGACAGTTTGAACAGGCTTAAAAAGAAACACTACAAGAAACATCCAGGCTAAGATTCGTCAACTTTCACCGAACGGTTTCAAATGACATTTTATTTTAAGAAATGTCGACGACGAACGGACTGTTAAGTGATCACAAAAATTCATCCTAAGCACTTTCTGATCAGGCGAGCTAAAAACGAATCCACATACAAAGTAGAATACCAGATCTTGACCAATGCCAGCGAATTCTCAAATGTATCGTGAAGAAGATGGCCAAAATAAGGTAATATGCTACATATTAGTATGCAATCAAGAAGAGCTGTGTTCAATATGTATGCATGTCCTCCACGTGCGTGACGTTTCAAAAGTTTCAAGTAAGTCTACTAAAGGGAGATAATTGAAAATTAAGTAAAATAGAGTTATAGTTCTTGTACACTGTTCTTCCTCTAAATGTCCATAGTCAATTCAACAATTTTTTTTTAATAATATCGTTCGCCGAATAAAGTACAATAAAGTACAAACAATGTAAAACGAACACAAGTAACACAAAAATATTTTAATGAATCAATGTACTAGTTCTAGAAATGGAAAGAAACCTTCTTTTTCTGTTTTTTAAAATTTGCTTTAGTAAGTTTTAACTATTACTTGCCAACTCTATTCATATAACCTGTAATCAGGATTAATCAATTAAATACACTGCTTGGTTGGTCCTAAAACAGTTCGTTCAGATAACATTGAAACCCCAATTAACATCTATAGCAACAAATACTGGAATCAAAAACCAACCTTCAAAGGCTGTGATCTGTTTAGATACACGGTGTAACTACCAGAGTCGTTATAGCCGCTCCGGTACACATCATCACAATCTGTAACAAAAGTGTCATCAAGCATAACAAAGACATTGCGAGCAGGCAATCAGACATAACGTACAAGGATGTAACACATATTACACAGGTGCGTATATTACTTTTGGCGATTTCTTATGTCCGATCATATTTTCTCATCAACTTTCAAACAAGAAAGTTTGTACATATAACGCTTATGTTTTAATATAAAAACACCTTATGCTTATTGGCTTGTATGTTTAAAAGAGATCTCAATTTGGTTCTTGTATCTCATTCCTTACTCAAATTACTTAGCTGAAACAGCTGACACTGTTAAAATAAAAGTATCTCATTTCTAACGGAAGTTAAGGAGTAAAACAAATATTATATTTTAAGTACATGTGTAAAAATGAAACTGAACTATGGTCTCTGTGCAAATTACCTAAGTATCAAGTTTAGTTGAACAGTTTTATATCTCACATGTCTCATATCGAGCTGAAATTACTGAGCAAATATTTTTGGTTCAATTTCAGTTTCACTGTCCTAGACCTTGGTCCATCCTACATGTAACCAGAATACAGTCGAAAAACATCGGCATGTATGAAAACTACCTTTTAAGCAGATATGGTCTAATTATTTTATTCATAACTGAAGTTATTGTGAGAAAACATTTTTTTTCCTATTTTAAGTTAAAATGATCTTGACCTTGACCCAAGAAACCCCAAAATACAGCTAATGCCATTGCATTCATGCCAGATTGCCAATTCCTTAGTTGCAACACCTTATTCCTTACTGAAGTAATTCTGTAAAACAATCTATTTTTAGAACAGCAACATTGACCTAAGAATGATCTTGACCCCAATGACAATACCTCAGTCTTCTAGAAAGCCGCAAATATACTTATATTGGTCGTAATGATCCTACTACAAAAATGGACCTATACCATTTGCAAAGAAATACTCTGTCTGGTAAACATTATATAAGTACTGAGGGATAACTCTAGTGTTCCTCAAGCAATTGTAATGCAACTAGCAGTGCCACATTTCCCAATATCAGTTAATATTATTGTCGTATTTCATTAAAATCCTTCAAACCATATCTGAGATATGACTCAAGACGTATAGAAAATGGAATGAAAACATTATGCATGTACCATATATACGTTTATGTATGTATGTGTGCCTGATCAATAGTACAAATTAATGAAAAGAAGACACATGATCTTTGCTTCTATAACTACATTAAAATTAATAGAATTGGGGAAGTTAGAACAACAGCTAGGGAATGTGATACTTTATTCTCCGTTGGAGGAATCAACACCTTCATTTTGTAAACTTAAATCTAAATCTATTTTCACACATACAAATGTTAAATGCAGATTAAAAAAAGATAAAAAGTTATACATTTTAAACCCTTTAAAATCCTACAGGCATGCTCTGTTTCTTAAGGTGCACGTGCTGTGTACATGTATAACCTGACCACCTATCTTTCGATATATATCTCTAAAACGGTCCTGTTTATACATCACTGGGTGGGCAAAATGTTATGAAAAATATAATACGATAAAATAATATTCCATCTCTTAGGACGCTGGAGAAGCATAACTTATGCATAAATGTGACTTACAAAAATGATGCATTTTCATTCATTATGGTAGAAGTTTGACAGACAAGAAACTTGTGTTTTACATGTATGATCACATTTCATTAGAATAATCTATGCCATTTCGAATTGGCTAAAATGACTTTTATTAGAAATGAACAATGTTCATAACAGTCCCACAATACAAGCTAGGTTAGTTTGAACTCTTCACTTGTAGTTGTTCTTTATATATCTATTGTTTTAAATTCTAAACCTCTTGTTTCTGCTCTTATTGTCCTGAACTTATGTTTATGTATAATCTATCTCTCATAACACATTATTTCATCCTTTGTTTTCAAAATGAAGTCGAGGTCAACCTATCATGAACCAAGCTAAAGACCAAAAAAAAAAAAAAATGCGTACTGAATTTTGAGAACATGATAATACAGATATTGCATTGAAATATTCAATGTTAAAGGCTTAAAACTGTACTACTTAATTATAACTAGATTAAATATGATAAAATGATGCCTGACCAATAGTACAAATTAATGAAAAGATGACACATGATCTTTGCCTCTATAACTACATAAAAATAAATAGAATTAACGAAGCTAAAACAACATAGGAAATCATACTGAAGAATTAAGTAAAAATCGATTCTATTATCTTTCCTTGTTTATCGAGATCAACGCTTTCCACTGTTGTCTCCCTTAGATTGTCTAGCTAAATATCGATCACTATCAGCAATAAAGAAATTTTACAAAAATCACCAACTTTTAAACGTCAAGGGAAGCAAGAAGACATTAAAATAATTTCAAAATAAAACCATATATAAAAATTTATTGTCTGTAGAATACTTCAATAGGATAATAAATATTCTCAAATTATGAATAAAGTGGCTACATGGGAAAGAATAAGATACGTATCACAGGTTTTTGCTTTTTTTATTCAATAACTATATGCCGTAAATTGAGACTGGTAGTGGTGTTTTTTAATCGCCAAGGGAAGCATTAATTCTTCTTTTTAGATATATAATCTTTATATCTTTGTAAAGAGAAAAGAATGACGAACACTTCAACAGGATAATAAATATTGTGTGTTCATTCTAATAAAAACAATATTTGTTCAAACTTTTTTTCCTTCTTTGTTTCTATTGGAAAATATCAACCAGATAAAAATCAATATCGCGCAGCCAGGTGATTTCAAGCCTCAAGGGGGATAATTTTACCGATAAGGCGGCAAATTTTACCGAATTGTTGATCATGGTGATACCTTATTCTCCGTTGCAGGAATCAGCACCTTCATTTTGTAAACTTGTATACATCTATTTTCACAGGTACAAATGTTAATACAGACCAGAAAAATGGAATATGAATGCAGATTAAAGAAGATAAAAAGTTATACATTTTAAACCCTTTAAAATTCCTACAGGCATGCTCTGTTTCTTAAAGTGCACGTGCTGTGTACATGTATAACCTGACCACCTATCTTTCGATATATATCTCTAAAACGGTCCTGTTTATACATCACTGGGTGGGCAAAATGATATGAAATATAATATGATAAAACAATATCCCATTTCTTAGGATGCTGGAGAAGCATAACTTATGCATAAATGTGACTTATAAAAAAAAGATGCATTTTCGTTCATATATAGTGTTTACAAAGGCCCTTATAAAAATGGCAATGGCGCGCTTCCGTAGAAGTTTGATAGGCAAACAACTCGTGTTTTACATTGATGATACATGACAAGACAAGACAAGACAAAATTTTATTATGATAACTTGTACACATATTGGTACATCGTTATATACAAACAAAATTGTAAACAAAATTCGTATAAGTCAGTGAACTAATCACATAAGTAAGAAAATATATACAAATATGGTATTATTATTTTGTAAATATTATGGAATCGCCAAGTTAAGACAGATAAATTGAATGAAATGTGTGTGTATACATTTCTATGAATTTTATCCACTCGATAGAAAACATTATTAACTTTAAGTGGAGAATGAAGCAGTTTTTAATTGGAAATACCTAAATACTATGGATTAAATATTAACTTTAAGTAAGGAATGAAACATTTAAATCATTAATAATAAAAGTATGGATTACTACATTAAGGTAGTCGTTACTAGGGGAGGCAACCCATGCATGAATCTTATACTATTTCCTTTATTAAAGTAATGAAAAAGTATTTAACCGTTTCAACATGGTTTCAAAGGGAAGACCTTTAAACTTTTAAAGCGTCCTGTAAACGCAACGCACGTCGTATGAATAGTTGGTTGATCAATACGAGAAAATGATTACCGCATTAAATAAGTAAGTTCGTTTCTTGCAATATTTGCCTTAACTAAGAATTGACAAAGATTCTTTAAAGTTTTTTTATTCTTGGATTGAAGTAGTTGCGTAAATTTAAACATACTCGGGCGGATATAATAGTAACGCTTGATGAATTGTACTCGCAAATATTCTAACGCTTTGCACACAATCACAAAGTGATACTCGTCTTCTATCTCGTTTGAATCACAGAGCAAACAGACTCTTTCGTGGCGCTCTAAGCGATCTCTCCCGTACCTTCCGGACTCGATGCGAAGCCTGTGCGCGGACATACGAAGCCGTGACAATGCGCTTCTAAGAGATTTACACGGTAGTTTGTCCAAATAGGTCTCATATTCAAACTTATCTTTTACATGAATATACAGTTGTGACAAAACACTTGAATTTCGCAAATGCATGTGCCAGTCTTGTAAAAGCAGTCAATAAGTCTTTGCTTAAAAACTGGCAAGAATTGCTTCAAACTTAAGCTATCTGGAAAGTGCCATATTTCAGCAAAACCCAATACAGTAAGCAAGTTTTTAACTTTACCTGCCCAATTATTTATGCCATTTTCGCATTTTTCACAAGCATTAAGGTAAATATTTTTCAAAATAATGTTTTCTGTATTGATTAACTTAAACCAATACTTATTATATGTAGATACCTCGTTATGTAAAGCGGATAACGACCTAATTCCCGTAAACTGCTACGTTACTAGTATTAAGTTTGACCCCTAAAATGGACTTGCAGAATTTAAGCTGTATACTCTCTATTTGTTTCGACTTTGTGAAACCCCATATCGGGCATGCATAATTTAATACTGATCCCACGAATGCATCGAATAACTGTAGCGATACAGAAGGTTTAATGTCATACTTATTTATATTACACGTCAGTACATTTAAGGCTTTTAATGCCTTTCCCACAATATACTGGTTATTAAGTACGAACGACCCAGTGTAATTGAATACAACCCCCAGGTAATTAAAGTCGTTAACTATTTCTAGGGGCTCATTATTAAAGGTCCATTTCTCGGTGCGCTTAACCCCACCATTTCGACGAAAGACCACAACTTTGGTTTTGCTTGTGTTGACTTGCAGCCCCCATAAATTACAATATTCATACAACTTGTTAAGACTTTCTTGTAAGTCGGTAACCGAGTTTCCGACGATAGCCATATCGTCTGCAAATAAGAGGATAATAACGCACATATCGTACAGCGATAACCCGGATGTATTTGTCCCTTGTAAGAATAACTCGAGATCTTCGAGAAATAATGCAAATAAAACAGGTGAATTATTTAGTCCCTGTCTCAAACCTATTGATATATAGAAAAAATCGGAGTATGAATCCAGGTGTTTGACACATGATTTCACAGTTGCGTACATGGATTTAAACATCCTAAGAATTTTTCCGTCCATTCTTAAGTGGTGCAACTTAAACCAGAGGGCGTTACGGTACACAGAGTCGAATGCCTTTTGTAGATCTATGAAGGCGCAAGGTAGACGACCCCCCTGAGACACGACATGTTCTATCAGATTGTGTAATGCAAATACTCCTTTAAAATACTGTGAAGTTTTATTGAAAACTATCGTACCGTATCGGGGATATTTAGTTTTGCATCAGGTGTAGTCATATACACTAATCAAAATACATAGAGATATGAAACGTGAACAGAAGACTGAAATTAGAGCGTACACTTTGTTCTTTAGAAATACCTGCAAAACAGATACTCTGTGAACTTCATACTTTACATGGGAAGACTGTAGTATCATAGAAAACTGTACACTTAAAAATGGTCAAGCAGTCCCTTAAAGACAGGGCTCGTCCTGGCAGGCTCGAAACAGCAGTGACGTAAAAGAATATTGCTGTTGTAAGAAGTCTGCAATCAGAGGTCACAATTTCCTTCCTTAGACATAGGCAGAATATTACACAGTTACAAGCATGAAATAGTTTCACATTTTGGACAAAGGCAGGTACACTGAATTGCTGCCCCGATTCATTAAACAGATTATAACTTACCTTTATATTTGATTCTGTCGTGAAAGTTTATGACTTTGTCCCTTTCTCCAAAACAAAAACCAATCACACACACGAAAATCAGCATAAACTTATCACTATTCATTGTGATCTAATATTTCGTTCACTTCCTCTTTACAATTACGGGTAAACTATCGGATGTTAACTGTAAAACTTGAGGTTGACCTAGGTTTATTGGTACATTCAATGCGTGTGTTCGTTCAATGTGGCAGAATTAATGCCGACAATTATGGGTATAAACTGGTACAGCCTTTTCGCGCTTTTCTCCACAATATCTCAATATATTCAAAAGGAAATATCCAGTAAATTTGGCTCACAAGTATTTATATCGCACAAAATAAGATCCTTGATAACACATAATGTAACAAAGAGCTCCATTAACCTAAGTCAGAAGACAGAAACTGGATACTTTTGTTTTATAGTTTTAATACCATGCGCGATCCAGAGGGGGACCGGGGGTCCAGACCCCCACTGGAAAATCCTTAAAAAGGAAAGAAGAGAAGAAGGAAAGAAAATGTTGTTGTTTTTTTTTCGAAATAAAAGGCAATATTAGGACCACATTCAAAGTATATGCAACTGCTTCTTCATACGACCCAGACATAATTCATATTTTTATTAATTATCTAAAAGAAACTACGAATTCTACATTAAAGAAAACTTGATTTTAGCATTATCCCCAAATTTAACAGGTTAGCACATAAATCTGTGAAAATAAGAGATATATTATATAAAACTGCAGTGGAAAGGTGTTCTTAAATGCTCCTAAAATGCCACGGAATGCAGAAAATGAAGCACTAATTTTCAAAATTTTCCGTGGGGTGGTGGGGGGGGGGGGGGGGGCGGACCCCCTCTGAGAAAAAGAGCTGGATCCGCGCTTGTAATACAGTATACAGTGTATTAGATTTATGTAAAAGTGGGTTTATGTCGATGTTTTTCTTTTTTTTTAACTGTAATTTTAAACATCTAAGTGGTAACAAAAAAGATAACAGGTATCCTCAAGCTCGATTATATTTTAGATCAAAGTGCCCAGTCTTGATAAGCTGTCGCTTATAGTGATATCGATTGTAAGCTTGTGGAAATTCATAGACTGTTTTATAAAAATAGCAAGTGAAGGACAGAAACACACTAAAACGAATGGATAATTACCTAAGAAGATTTATATACCGTACAGTGTTCAGCGATACCAGACTGCTCTATAATTTCAATTTCGTATATATAAGGTAAACCCATGTGTACGTCCGTCCGAGTATGTAAAGTCACATATACACCTTCTCGATAATGCTAAAGGCAACGTGTAGCGTGCAGGACGCAGGCCCTATGTCACACTTGTAGGTAAAAAATCTTAAGGTCATTTTTCTTGTCCGCTCTACAAATTTCCTATTCATCAATGGCAATTCAAAGTTTTTGCCTAACCCTTGGTACTAGACATTTGTGAATTAAGTCTACGTGGACTGTGAACACCTAAGACGATCGATTTTTCAAGGGGACCGTCTCCACATGATAATTTAAATTTATGTTTGGTAAGAAAACATTCCTATAATGATGGTAAGGTCTGGCTTATTATGTCACCGAACAGGATAAGATTTGGATTTGTCTTTCCGTCCGTCTGTTCACCAGAGAAATGTTTTGTTATACATATTGCAAAAATATTTGATCTAGCGTCATAACACTTTCCTGAAAAATTCTTTAATATTATAAGTTGCGCATCTGCGTCAATGTTGAAAAGATGAGCTAGTCTGATTGAAATGTATCCCTATTCCATCGTCGTCGTCGGCCGACATGAAAAAGTCTAAACTGGGACAGCTGGGATCAAAATGTAGGGCAGTAGGTAAATCATTGTGAAAACTGTAGAAAACGTAATAACATGCGTCTCCATTTCTTTGTTGTTATTACACCCGAGATAACAGGTGTTCATCTGTCCGTCTGTCTGTCTGTCTGTCTGTCTGTCCGTTAGCAATTTCGTGTCGACTCCGCTCTGTAAATCGTGAATCCCTTAAAGGATTTTAAACAAACTTGACAAATGTTCTCCACATCAAGATGACGTGCAGAGCGCCTGTATCAGGTGGCTCGCTTTAAGATCAAGGTCACCCTTAGGTGTCAATGTCATATGACTTTGTTTCGTGTCCGCTCTGTAACTCTTGATCTGTTTGAGGTATTTTAAAGAAGCATTGCACAATGTCCACCGCATCGAAACTACGTGCAGAGTGCATGTTTTGGATGGCTAGCTACAAGGTCAATGTCACACTTAGGGGTCAAAGGTCATATAACTTTGATTCGAGTGCGATGTGTAACTCTTGAACTGCTTGAAGGATTTTAAAGAAACATGGCACAAATTGTCACCACATTATGACGACGTGCAGAGCGCATGGCTCGCTTTAATACTTTTGACGATATGTGTAGCATAACTTCTCTCTGATGGACAGAAAAACGGAACAAGAGCTGTCCGTAACACAGCGCGCTCGACTTTCCTCAGTGCTTGACTCTTAATTAGAGCTTTGCCAGTAAAAAAAAAAAATCCAAGTTAAAACGGGACATAACTCTGTCAAAATTCAAATCAGAGTAATCGGGATTGCTTCAGAGTTCAAATCAGAGTTATGGGGATTGTTTTTCCTGGTGTAGATTTCGATAGTAATTAACTATTTTAAGTTTCAAGACTATAGCTTTGATGGTAACAGAGATATTTGACTTTATCAAAAACTTAAAACAAAAATTCTAAGCTAAAAAGTGGCATAATTCTATCAAAATTCAAATCAGATTTATGGGGATTGTTTCTCATGGTGAAGCCTTTTGAGGATAAATAAGTATTTTAAGTTTCAAGTCAACAGCTTTGATAGTAACAGAGATATTTGACCTTATCAAAAAAATTAACTGAAAATTCTAAGTTACAAAGGGACATAATTTTGTCAAAATTCAAACCAGAGTTATGGGGATTGTTTTTCCTGGTGCATACTTCGACAGTTAATAATTATTTTAAGTTTCAAGTCAATAGATTTGATAGTAACATAAATATTTGACTTTATCAAAAACTTAACTAACGCCGACGCCGACGCAGACGCCAACCGGAGCGAGTGCAGTAGCTCTACTTTTTCTTCGAGAAGTCATGCCTAAATGTGTTCTTCAGCAACTTCGTAATCTATATCCAAATCCAAAAGACAAATCTTACATGGACCACAAAAGGGAGTGACATTAAATGTATATGTGAACATACCCATATAAAAGCTAATGCTATTTCACTGATAAATATACATTAAAGATTTCGAAGTCACTCCATTAATATTTTGGCATGAAAAAAAACAAAACTTTCCCAAGTGTACATAAAAATGGATTTGTAAGAATGAAAAATAGAACATTTTTTTCTGAATGCAAGATCACATGCGAGAGCTAGGGTAACTACATTAACAAATTCTGGACATTAGGCGAATACTGATGTTTTTACAAAGATATAATTTTTTTGTTATTTTGTTTTATTTTAGCAAATTGTTTAGTGTTGAATACACATGTGTATGTAATGTTGTTATATTCAACTATCACCGGCTGAGAACAGGACCCATGCAGCAAAATATTCAAAACTGTGTTAAATTGTGCTTTTGGCAAAATTAGGTTTAAAATTAACAATATTTCCTGAAATTTTAAAGAGATACTGACTTTCAAAATGTCATTTTACAACGAAATAATAAATATGTTCCTATATTTTATCGGTAAATGAAATATGGCAAATCGTTTGGATGCAATTTATTATTTTTTATCTTAAATTCATTTATTTTATATCAGTTTTACAGTTAAGTTCTTACAAGTCATTATATAAACTACTCTCGATGACTGCTTCCTGGAGTTTTGACCAGCACTCGCACCGAAAGAATGGATTTTGAAGGTCGCGGTCAAATTCTGCAGACGGGATTCGAACCTGCGACCTATGGGTTAGGAGTCCTAAGCTCTACCCCTACACCACGGTGCCTCCTGTTGTAATTTATTAAATTACTCTTGCTGCGTACTCTGGATTTTATTACTACGCATCCGAACTCCTATCTCTATTTTATTTACTGATAAAGTATAGGAACGTTATTTATTATCTGTTAGTGATATAAATGTCAATATTATCCATACATAATTTCAAGTTTCGCAATAACACTGTTAAAAGCTGGAAAACTCCTTTCTTGGAAAAAGAAGTCATCGAAAAAATCAGATGAAGAAGTTACCAAATTAGTTTTCATTTATGTGGCCGTGCATATTTGTGTTTTGAAGAACTATAGTATGCAAACAGTACAATTCTCCTAAACACTTTGTATGCCTACATAATGTTCTTATTTTTAAACTTCATTCTGTATAAGAACTCATATGTATCACTTCATTTTGAAATAAATATTCTAACTTTTACAATTTCGTTGACAATGTTTTATATCCCATTATTCACATAACTCACCTATATTATGTACAAAAAAATATATATAATCATTTGGTCATGATTAACCTCCTGTTGTGCTGAGGTATCTGATAGTGGTGGTTTGTTGGCAAAGGTCATATGTTTTTGCTCTTGATAATGTATGCAAAAGTTCTGTTTACCATAAGCTACAATTAATAACTTGATAATAAGGTGACAATTAGAAAATATTATGTATCATGCTAAGGTGATAACCATTTCCCCCGGGTACGGAAGGTAGGCCTTTAAAACAGGCACATCCGAATTTATATCACCTACCGCATAGTGATGATATAATAATCCAAAGCCTATTGCCGTTATAAACTCGTTTTCCTACCGCGCATAATATAATCAAATTATGTTGAGACGGTCCACTTGAAAAAATCTATCGTCTTAGGTGTCCGCAGTCCACGTAGACTTAATTCGCAAATGTCTAATAATAAGAAGACGTGTCATATACAAGAGCCTAGCTTAAAAAAGATGGTATTAGTTAGATGTTAAATATTTTTCGTTCGTTATATAACTTTTTCATGCGTAGGTACCTATTTCTTCGGCAGGACCAACTCTTCCAAAATAAAAAGAAAATGTTCATATGAAAAAAAAAAACGTTCATTTTTGGAAAGGACAATCATAAAGATGATTATCAGTCATATCTTTGTCAGTTTTGATGATAAAACAATAGAAATGGTATCAAAATGGAGCTGAGATATTGGCCTTTTAAAGGCAGTATTTTTACTTAAATTAACTAATTTGCATATTCATGAATATTATTGAGAATAGTATTTTGTAACTCTGATAGTACTGTTTTACTCCACAATAGGTATGTTTAGCTAATTTGCATAAAATGAACCACTGCCACAACCAACGTCTCGGGAAACAATATCACTAAAACTGAATAAAATGATATAGTTAATTGTTATCAATAAAAAGACCGATTATGTGAGCTATATTGTTTGGAAATATAGCTTAAACACCTATTTGAAGAAGGAATCAGAATGTAACACACTTTACACATGTTACGTTACCGTTTCAATAACCTTGTTGTATTGCATCAGTTATTTAGAAAGTATATATCAGTTTTGATCTGGTTTTAAAGTCTTTCAGTGTTTTCCAAAATAACATTTTGTTACTCCGTTACTGTTACTATTTTTTCCACATTATGTATTTTAGCTAATTTGCAAAAATAAACCAATGCTAAAACAAACATCTCTAGAAACAAGATATGACTCAAACTGTACAACATAATAAAATGAATAATGATAACATGATAAATAAATTGGCTATTACTGGGAAGAACCATTATTTAATAAAAAAATATACTATATAAGTGAGAAAAGTGGAACAAACAATCAACACAGGTTTTAACGTTTGTTTACTGAAAATAACCGGCGTTTCGACTCTCACGAGTCTTCTTCAGGGTACATGAATAAAAGAAATATATGATACTAACGTATAAAAATCGGGTTTCAAAAGTCACGTGATTATTCTAAAAATAGATTTTTTATTATTGTCTCGGGTTCAGTCTTTTTTTTATAGTTTGTTGCAATGTTATTTAGAGTTATTAATATAATATAAGTAAATATTTGATCATGATATCTTAATTCTGTGAAAAAAAATACCATAAATAGAATAAATTGAGATATCTATGTCTTTGAGTTCGTTTCTTCCATCTTGGCAGTTTGTACATGTGCTGGTGTCACTTCCTGATGGTGTAGGTTGGTTACTTCTGAACGGCGATTCTGGTAATGGAGAGAGCGGGTCCTGGATTATCATTTCATCAAAAATGTATGTCTCTGTGTGATTACCGTTTTTTTTTTTTTTTGTTCGTCTCTGTGTGTAGCCAATGTTTCTTCTCGGCACGGTGCGGAATTTAGGTGTAGCTTCAAATGTTTTTTCCACGGTTTCACAGGTTTTATTTCCACGGCTTCAGTGTTCTTTTTTTCTAGTCTTGTCATGTATCTAGTTAATGGTTTTTTATGTTTGTTGTTACTGTGGACCTGGAGGTGTTCCCGTCGGCTAAATGAGTCATTACAGATAAAGCACACATATCTTATACGTGTATTTTGATGAGTTATAAAAAATGTAGTGTAAATACTTATTTGAAGGAGGAATCTGTTTGTAACATACTTTACATAATTTATTCCAATAATCTTGTTTTATTGTATCGTTGTTTTCTCAGAAAATAGTATAGGAATATTCTTCATCAAGTTATTAAATACTCTTACAAAATAGTATTGTTCCATACTTCTCAAGCAATGAGATTTTTTTCCGTATCGGCGCTTTAAAATACGTTACCACTGTATTTTGTTGTATTTAGGAATATGTAGGAAGAAATTTAAATCATTGTTATCAATATTATGACATCATTGATTTGTTTAAACTTTAAGGTATTAATTCTAACATTTTTCATTTCTTTTGTCAACTAAAAAATAATCTGAAACATTCATTACATATTCAGGGTTCCTTTTTCATTTTGAATTAATGTATCTATCAGTTTAGTTATAGAAATATAAGTTTCTTAATTATTTTGTTCTTTTATTTGATGATTTAATTATTGTTGCCAATAATTACGTTTTACATCGATTATGTATTTTTATTATGTATATATTCTGTATATATTAATTATGTACACATCCCTGCAAATATCCATACACTGATATAAACTGTCTTTCATGGAAAATAACTTTGTTTTGCGTGATCGTAAAGTGTATCAATGCAGTCCTTTATATGAGAAATTAAGCATTTTCGTTTTTGAATTTCAGAAACATATGCATCATGAATAGTGATATGTTTATGCGCTCATTAATAAAATATTCACTGTTGAAAAGCAGCACCGAATAAAAACTAAAAACCAATATGAAATATACAGGTAGTTTAAGTCTTCTTTAGATTTAAACTTATGAATTTGCAAAAAGCTGTCAAGAATGTGAACAATATTAAGTGGTTGGACACCTAAATTGTTAAGAAAACAAATACTTAATACTATTCAAAACTTCTAGGAAGATACTGAAAGCCTTCTGAAAGACACTTGAGAGTTGTTGAAAACACTTTGCCATAGAAATAATAATAACATCTTTAAGAAGATACTTTGGAACCAAGCAAATAAATACTAGACTCTGTTGGATCAAGTCTGTTTATGAGAGCATCCTAGCGCCGGTGAAATGAAGTATTTCGACCCCCATAGAATAATGACCCCCCGGTCATTATTCTGTAGAAAAAGTGACCCCCCGGTCATAGTATTATGACCTCCAGATCATAGTACTATGACTCCCCCACGTGAAGTAAACTGAACCTCACGAAGAATATTGACTCCCATAAAAAAACGACCCCCGGTCATTTGGTCAAATTTAGTGATAACTCATGTATCTAAGGCCTAATTGCTGCATTTTATGCCCCCACTCGGGGGAGGGGGGCATATAGATTTGCCCTTGTCCGTCCGTCCTTCCATTTGACCATTAGCCCCAGATACCATCACTTGACACAGAAATCAGAGCATTCCGCAACGGGAAAAGGGATTCTATTTCTAGACGCTGTATCCTGGTGTATACATTTTTTTCAGGAAAATAACAATTCACAATACGTTCACAAAACACACCAGTGTCAATAATCCCTGCAAACTTCGGTATGAAGTAATTCTTCAGAAGAAAACTGCACAAGAAACTGCTAGCATAGAATTTAGTATTAATAGAAGTTGCAATACTTAGCAGTGGCAGTAAACTACGGTAGCGGCAACAATAGAAAGTAGTAGTAGTAGTAGTAGTAGTAGTGGCAGTGGTAGTGGCAGTTGCAGCAGCACAAAACACACCAGTGTCAATAATCCCTGCAAACTTCGGTATGAAGTAATTCTTCAGAAGAAAACTGCACAAGAAACTGCTAGCATAGAACTTAGTATTAATAGAAGTTGCAATACTTAGCAGTGGCAGTAAAGTACGGTAGCGGCAACAATAGAAAGTAGTAGTAGTAGTAGTAGTAGTAGTAGTGGCAGTGGTAGTGGCAGTTGCAGCAGCAGCAGCAGCAGAGGAATAAGTGACAGCAACAACAGCAGCAGGAGAAGAAGAGGTAGATGTACAAGACGTATTAGTGGAAGCAGGTATAGTAGTATCAGTAGTAGCAGTTGTAGTAGTAGTAGTAGTAGTAGTAGTAGAAGTAGTAGTAGTAGTAGTAGAAGAAGAAGAAGTACATGTAGTAATAGCAATAGAAGTAGCGGCACCAGTAGTAGTAGTACAATCAAAATGTTAACTATTGGCAATGGAGGGTATTAGAGTTGTAGATCTAGTAAAATTGTCCGTTAGGTTTGGTGGGGATCACTTTTTAATAGATATTATCGTCGAAAGTCTTTTTAGGAGCCGGTGTTTTACACGGAAAGATTAACTTTTTTAAAATAGAATAATGTCCGGGGATCGATATTGTATGAGAGTTCGAATGTAGTAATTTCGGCAGTGAGTATTTTACATAGAAGGAGTCACTTTTTCTATAGAATAATAACCGGGGTCGTTATTCTATGAGATTCGAAGGGAGTCATCTTTAGGGAGTCAATATTTTACATGGAGGGGTCAGTTTTTCTATAAAATAATGACCGGGGGTCGTTATTCTATAGAGTTTTCAAAGGGAGTCAGTTTTTTATAAGGGGAGTCAATATTTTACAGGAAAGGAGTCACATTTTCTATAGAATAATGACCGGGGGGGGGGGGTGTTATTCTATGGGGGTCGAAATACTTCATTACACCGGCAGTCTGTTTATGAGAGCATCCTAGCGCCGGCAGTCTGTTTATGAGAGCATCCTAGCGCCGGGTTAAGCTGAATTCTGCTTTAGTAAAATTGAATGGACTCAATGATCCCAAACTACCAGAAAATCTAACAACACTGAATCCGAGTAAGAGAAATTTTTACAACCATCATATGGCACTTAAAGACTATTGTTGTGATAGCAAATAAAAGTTTTAAGATGATCCTTTTGAAGCCTAGAACACAACCAAGCAAAATGATAGCCAGCTTGGTTTGACTGAGTCTGTTCATTAGAGGTAATGAAACGTAAAACTTCCCTCACGATTCTAGCACTGGCTTAAACAGTGTTTTATTATAGTAAAATTGAATGGATTGGTTAAAATCTGAATATATATTCATGATGAAATGTCTGAAAAACATGAAATGCACACAATTTGAGGCAGCAGTGTTACATGAATTACATTCTGCATGTGGCTTACGATATTTTCACTTTAATGTAACCTACTATAGCATATTTGGACTCTTGTTTGTTAGCTGTTATGAATAATGTCTTGCTTTATAACAAATAATTTACTAAAACAATAGATGCAACTGACAAAAGAAGATCATAGGCTATCCAAAAATCACATTTTTCATGAATGACATTTGATTACACTTTGATTCTGAAGCAATGTGTATTGTTTTGTTATAAATACTATCAAGTCTCTAGCTACCTTTTGGACTTTTGAAAAGCACTGTCTTTATCATAGCCTTTGATACCTAATTTAATTGAGATTCAAATATTTTATGTAATGATTCTTAATGTTTCTCTTAATGCTCCAGTATATCCAGGAATATTCCCCCACATAGTACAATTTAGTCTTTGTCTGTACAATTTGAAATATTAAAAGAAATATTTTGTAGATCTGTCATTCTTGTAAATGTTTCAAAATGTCTACAAGTCTTCTTCGTTTCATATCTATCGATTTAATATATTTCTTACATCTGAATTTGCTATCACTAAACGATAACAGTTTTGACAACCCGGTAAAAGCTTTAAATCTAAAGTTTCTACTTTAACTATCTGCATATCTTCTTTTGTATGTTAGTGTTGGTTTAACACCGCTTTGCAACAGAAATCCAGTCATGTAACGCTGAGCAGTTAACCTAACCAGTGTCCCTCGATTCTGTACCAGAACTAATCAATTCTCTGCAGGTAAGTGCTAAGTTCTCTGTATAAAACAGGTGCAAGTCAAATGACTTCAAACACGATGTATTTATCGAATCGTCATGGAGAGCAAATGTCTCATCCAGATATCTGACTCAAGATCCTATGATTCTTTCTATTGAGGTAACTGGTGTGGTTTTGTATATTTCCTTATAATGCTACTATTTCTGAAATTCAAAAACTACTCTTTTTATAAAACTTGATTTTTACTCACAGAAATGTCTGCACATATCAGCTTGATAATCAAATGAATGCACATACTGACTAAAATAATAGTTACATGGATGGTGTAATACATATTTTAGGTAATTTCTTTTTTAACAGAAGAACTAAATCTTTAAATTTAGCCCTAATAGTTTAAATAAATCAGTATGTGCTAATTATGGCTTAAATTGCTTCTTCAATATATTTTAACAGAACAATGGTAGTGGTAACGTACAAGTAAAGAAGCATATTGTATTCTTGTACATGTAGTACAAAATAACTAACATTAATTATGTTTCTAGAATATTTTCTAAATAATTAAAGCAATAAAACAAGGTTGTTGATTTTATTCAGTTTAAGTGGTCTCATCTTTTTATTCGTTTTTTTTTTGTGGCACTGGTTCATTTTATGCAAATTAGCTAAATATACATAGTTTGGAGTAAACAAATACCGTAAGAGTAACAAAATAATATTATAGAAAACACTGAGAAACTTTAAGACCAGATCAAAACTGTTTTGTACATTTAAATTTATTTAAAATTATAAAATGTTATTTTTAACAAACTTTTGTCATACTGCTATTAAAAGGCCAATGTCCCGGCTCCATTTTGACACCATTTTCATTGTTTTATCACCAAAACTGACCAAGAGATATGACTAATTATCATCTGTATGGATGTCCTTTCCAAAAATGAACGGTTGCCATAGAAACAGCGAAATCATATATAGTTCAAAAGAGTAGCCGGATCTGGCATTTTGTATTCGGCTATCGTGGATTTTGCCAGGTCGGGTAACACTCGACGCTTGCGCGCCTCGTGTTATCCGACCTGGCAAAATTTACTCAAGCCGAATACAGCATCCCAGATCAAGTTATCTTAATAACCCCGACACTTAGTATATTGAAGAGAGTTAGCTTGCTTAAGTTTTATTGACCGAGCTTCGAATGCCTGTGTAGCATGATTTAGTAGTTTTTCACCTAAATATTATTTAGTTTATTTACACCTACGAATAGATTGAAACGAATGAGTCAATATAACAGGACACCGCTAAAAAATCGAGCCAATCGAAATACCTGTTACAAATGTAAAAGTCTTTTTTATTGGTGAATAAATTGCAACCTTCCAAGATGGCGGATTTGTGAAAATTGACAGAAAGTTACTGGAAAATACTGAGGGCGCTTTTGTTTGCAAAAATCCGGTTTGGGTTTTAGGTTTTGGTTTGGATAAAAAATAATGATAAACTTAAACTGGTTTCGGTTAAAATGAGTTCTTGAACAAACAGGCGGTTTGTATGAACAAAATGACGAATCTAGAAAAATAGTGATTAAATTTATTCTAAATGGAGATAAATGACAGATTTTGTATCTAAGAGCCAAACATATTAAATAACATGTACTACTATTACTACTCCTCACGTGCCGCCACAATTTAACATAGCAAGGCTAATTATGGCATAGACAGTTGAGTCACTTCCTTTTGCACTCGAGAACATTAGACCAATTGAGTGAATACAAATGATAGTTTTTGTTAAGTTTAATGTCAGACTGACAGAATTATAGGTCATACATCAACTTTCAATGCATTATTTAAGGTATGGGCGGGCAGCTAGGTTAAGCCACTGTCCGTTAAGTCAGCTGGATTACTTAAAAATCCACACATGAAAGAATTCTACACCCTGAGCAAGGTTCCGAACACACTGCAGTGAAGGACAAATAATTTAATATCAACTACCCTAACCATCCGGCCACAAAGACTAAGACTGAGATGTAATCATATAACTGTATCCACTATCCAGCAGACTTTTTTTTATTTCAATTTGATGAAAATTGGAGATTAAGTGTTTTGTAACAGGGATAACTCCTAAATTGAAATCATTGCCAGCAAAGTTTGACAGTTGTGATGTAGTTAATGTGCAAAAATAGATGACGTTATACTACTCAAGGTTCAAGCAAAGCACATATACTCTGAAACTGGTGCTGGACTGATTTAAGTAAGCAGTTGTATTTTAGGCCAGCGAGTGTATCTTACCTCACAAAAACATGTTTAAATAAATATTAATTAAGATTCTTCAAAAATGGTTGACATATTTAATCTCTGACATTTTTTTCTGATGACGCATTGTACATTCAAAATCCGGCAACAATGAGTTGGATGGCATCCAATGACACCCCTGACTTGATCATATAATACTTAATACTTTGAACTTTTATGTCACTGTATTAGGTGGGGGGAGAAACCATGGATATACATTATTAAACATAATTGATACTTATGTATATAGTTATATGTATTTCGGTGAATTGAAATTTCTCTACACTAAACGCAGCCACAGGAAAACACTACTGTAACAGCAATTACAAGGCAGAGACTGACGCACTCTTGAAGGCCGTCTCAATGATTGAGAACTCGGCAGAAGAAAGTTCCTCAGTCGTCTTTCTTACAGATGCACTGTCTGTCATGGAAGCTCTTATCAACAATAAAGCTCCGCAGCTAGCCAGGAGTATAACCTGCAAAGTAGCACTTCAGTGGATTCCATCCCATTGTGGACTTGCAGGCAATGAAGAGGCAGACAAACTGGCTAAGTTAGGAGCTCAGTCAGAACAACTAACAGAACCTGCGAGTCACAAGGGGAAAGTCACCATCACTAATGAGACAATGCATTATCAATTGAAACAAACTTGTGCAAACTTGTTTTCGAAGTTAGCATTGTAATAAATTGTACAACATTTGACAACAAGGATCAGCTCTTTTTACAGACTTAATAGTCATTTTATTTTTGTTGTTGATAACTGCTTTGTCTATATTGAAATGGCTATTTCATGAGGACACGATTTTATAGAATTCAGCTTTTGAAGATAAAAACGATGGTATTTATGACTTGTTAGAAATTAATTACACAACTATGAAATCCATGAAAATTAGTCAACCACAAGTATGTATGACTTTGAAGTGTTTTACGGCCATTTTTCTGCTTATGTTAACAGGTCCTAGAGCTGTCGGTCAAGTTATTTTCAATTAATATCTTGTCAGGGATAAAAAACAAGAGGGCCAAGTGGCCCTGGTCGCTCACCTGACAAGCCAATGAGGCACTATGGTTGTAGGAGAACAAGTTAATGACTGAAAATGTTATTTGAACAATTTTGGTAGAGGACCACCCAAGTATCATTCCTGTAAAGTTTCCTTAAATTTGGCTCAACAGTTTCACAGGAGATAATGGTGCAATATAGGCTCGGCCAACCCGGTTGGGCCCACCCCCTTAACATCTCGACCAAAGCATTCCTTGATGAAAATTATAATATTTTTTTTTCTCCAGGTTCAAATATCATGTCTTCTATTTTTTATGAATTTTTAAAATCAAGAGTTTTTCCAATATAAGTCTATGTAAAAACAAGTATCCCCTGGGGCGGGGACAATCTTGACCCCAGGGCCATGATTTGAAGAATCTTGGTAGAGGTCAACTAGATTATGATATACACCAAATATCTAAACTCTAGCCATTGTAGTTTCAGACGAAAAGAATTTTCAAGATTTCCCTCTATAATTCTAGAAAAACAAGTAGCCCCTGGGGCGGGGCCAATTTTGACTCCAGGGCCATGATTTGAATAATCTTTGTAGAGGTCCACTAGACAATGCTACATACCAAATATCTAAGCTCTAGACATTGTGGTTTCAGACAAAAAGAATTTTAAAGATTTTCCTATATAAGTCTATGTAAAAACAAGTAGTCCCCAGGGTGGGGCCAATTTTGACTGCAGGGCTACGATTTGTATATTCTTGGTAGAGGTCCACTAGACAATACTACACACTAAATAACTAAACTCTAGCCGTTGTAGTTTCAGACAATTTTTTTTTTAATTTTCCTATACAAGTCTATGTAAAAAACAAGTAATCCCTGGGATTTAATTTGAACAAATTTTCTAGAAATTCGGTGAGGTGAGTTAAACAAGTTTGGTGAACATGCAAAAATAAATAAAAGCGCTATCGTGAACACAAGGCTAAAATCTGCAATTTTAGCCATTTTAGGGGGCATAACTCCAAGACCCATATCGCAATATGGCTGGTTTTCGAAATTAACCGAGATCTAATAGAGATACAAGTTATGTGCAAGTTTGGTTCAAATCAAAAAAAGAAATGAAAGCGCTATCGTGAACACAAGCTCAATTGTGCAGATTTTAGCCATTTCAGGGGGCATAACTCTAAGACCCATCTTGAAATATGGCTGATTTTCGAAAGTAACCGAGATCTAATAGAGATACAAGTTATTTGCAAGTTTGGTTCAAATCAAATAAGAAATGAACACGCTATCGTGAACACAAGCTCAATTGTGGACGGACGGACGACGGACAAAAGACCATACTAAAAGTTTCACCTGACTTTCAGTCAGGTGAGCTAAAAATGAAAATTTAATTGGAAATTGAAATTTTATTGATATGAATAGTTGTATGCATGAAAAAAAAAAATACTCATTTTGCTCTTAAAATTTAGTCAGACTAGGGAACTGCTTTGCATAATTATGTACTTGTATACTAATGATGTTTATGTGCATATAAAGTTATGTCAATGTGCATAGGGCTTCTTGCTAGGACTTGAACCTAGAATTCTTACAAAAGTAAGTGTGTTTCTTTACACTACAAGAAGTGATCCCTTGCTTAGCAACAGAGACATTTATTTAAATACAAAATATTGCATTTGTATGTTATCCTTCAGAAACAGACACATTTACTATAAATTAAAACTTTATACTATAACAGTAATTGGATTTTGGACTGTCGGAGGTCGAATAATCTTGGAACGAAATGAATGGAATATTTCGACCATGGTAAGAAACTGATTATAACGATGTATACATGCCAATCAAAGAGAATGTTTTCAGAAGTAATTATTGACAAATGAATTCGGCTGAGCATAAAGATTACCACGGGTTTTCTCTAGAAATGAACAAATTCTTATTTTTTTTTCCTTACTCGTTTCCATTTTGGTCCACACGGTCCGCCATTTTTTCTCGAACTGCAATAAATTTCGGATACAACAAACCGAACAAACCGCCTCCAGAGGCAGTTTGGTCGGTTTGACAAACCGGTTAGCGGTTTTTTAAAACAAATGACACAAACCTTTTCCAGATCAAAACCAGTTTTACAAAACAAATCGAAAGTTTGGCAAACCGGTTTGAAACCGAACTGAGTTTGTTACAAACAAAAGCGCCCTGACAATTTACCGTTGGTTCAAGTTGTCATTAAATGATGATATGTAGATACATACAAAACAAATGGTAAGTTTTCACTCTGTTATCTCGTCATTACTTTCGTTCATCCTTTCAGCGATATCTCCTCTGAAATTGAAAGGTTTGATTGATTTTTTTATTTGTGAAATTTGTCTGCGAGGATTTTGGAAAAAACCTTTTATTGCTGCTTACACCGGCTAAAAATCAAGATTTAAAACTAGTAATGGAACATGGCAGACCCTGAAAGTGGGCTTGAGCCCATTTTTAGGAAACAAGATATATAAATTTAGGAAGTGGCTTAGTCCAAATAATTGTACTCGAGATATGAATATCGTTAATATTTTTTGACTTGTCGATATCTGTCTCCCGAGTACAAACCAAAAAATGGAAAAGAATGTGACAGCACTGTCCCCTTCTTTACATAAATAACACCCAACGGAATCCTTTGGGCGGGAATTATGTTATAATAAAGCGACGGATCAAAAAATGAAATACATACATAGAAAGCCTGTGATTTTTCCTTTCCAATGATGTATATATTATCTAGATTCCTTAAAAAAATTCAAACTATGGCAGTTAAAAAAATTCAGAGGTTTAAATCGCGTGTACTACATATTGGAAAATGGCCAATACAGGTAAACACGTTACTACACGAAGCGTTTTCATTGGTCACGCCTCCGACCGCCATTACATGAAGAGATTGAAATGTTAGAGTTTTAAATTTTTTACAACAGAAATTCTTGATAAATATGTCATGTTCTTATGTTTTTTATTTACTATTTATGATTTAAAACAACAGGTAAGCTGTTAGGGCTAAAAAAAAGTCGTGACTACTGAAAAATCGTGATTTCAATCGACCACAGTTTCCACCACAGTTTTGATTGTTTCTGGTTGAGACCTCTAGGTAGACAATGTAAAATATCAAAATGTCAAATCAGTCTACCCGAGGTCTCATTATTTAGACTAGGAAGTGGCTATTCATACGGTCCCGTAGGAATAGCCTCGTAGGCTATTCTTGCGGCTCTCCCATAAGAATAGTGAAAAGCCCGCAGGTGGTTATTCCTACGGCAGTTTTGTGTACACATTGTACTGAATTCATTCAAAGGGGAAGTGATTTCCCTTGATAGTATAACGCATTTTATTACTTCCATTTGCATAAACAAACAATTTTAATAGATCTACAACGGATTTGTCGTAAGTGTAAATTTATTTAATTGAAATTTGTCTTCTAAATAAATTGGAAAACGATTGTTGGTTATACAGATGTATATGTAAATATATACGTTATTAATATTGAAACACTAAAAAATATTGACCAAGTGTTTTCAAATTTTTCCTTCTTTGTTTCTATTGGAAAATTTCAACCAGATAAAAAATCGATATCGCCAAGTCAGGCATTTTCAAGGGGGATAATTTTACCGATAACACATCAGCTTGACATGTTTGCATCAATTCAGAGCTGACATTTTATTTGTAACACAATGAATAAATGTGATTACATGTCATTTCCGAAATTGGTTGAAAATATATCAGTTGAACAGTCAGGGGTGTAACTGTTTTAAGTTATGTAACCTATTTCAGTTACTTTTTCAAGCATTTTATAACCTGTATTAGTTATAAAATATTGTTAACTCGGGTAAGTTATTCAATAAAAGTCTTTTTGCTCTTCTCACAAAGTGACCTTTATAGTGAAATTAGTAGCAAACTGTGGTTAATCAAATTCTCTTTTAGTCTGATCATGACCTGATAAGCATAATGGGATGTTAAGAGTTTTATAGCTTTAAAACTCTTACATAAAACTTTATCAGCCTTGCGTAAAATTTTTTACTGCAGAGCTGGAAAGATAAAACGTCAAGGATTCAGGTAATAATAGCATTAGTCACATTCAAAATAAAGAATTGGCACAGGAGGGCTTTATAATATTTTATGATAACTGAAACAAGTTATGAAAGTATAAGCAATAACTCAAATGGGTTATAAACTGCGATAACTTTAAACAGTTACACCCCTGACTGTTGAATGACTTCAATAAAATGTATTGTAATACAAAATTGCCGTAGGAATAACCACCTGCAGGCTTTTCACTATTCTTACGGGATGATGGGAGAGCCATAAGAATAGCCTGCGAGGCTATTCCTACGGGACTGTAAGAATAGCCACTTCCATAAATTTATTACCTGGAAGTGTAAACCTAAAGTGGCGTACCGATCTGTACATCAAGACGAATTCTAGACAGGCTGGTCATATTGTCTGATTGGGCTTTAAGCCCAATCCAGCTATTATTGCCCGATCGAGCTTAAATTTATGAAAAGAAGTGTGAAATTTTGGCCATATCACAGACTTGAAGGCTATTCTTGAAAGTCTCAAACTTGGTACATTTTGATTTTGCCTAAAATGAGAAGTACATTTATGAGAAAAAAATCTTTTAACATTATGTTGCTTGATGCAGGGGTTTCACTAGATCTGAAAACACAAGAGTTCCCATTGTTTACAATTGGAATGACCTTACCTAAAACAGGGCATCATAAAGACAAATTAAGGCCTCACCAAATTAAAAAGTTGTTCATCGGATTTGCCGCTCGTATATTTTCAGAAACACAAAAAAAATATTTTTTTTTGTTTTTGGCTTGCGCTTGCCCCGTTGAAAAAGATCAATCCAAAATTGTTTGGTGCGCTACTTTTTACAGACGTAAACGTGTATAAATGCTTATACTTCCAGTCCCAGATTGTTCTCAAATGGATTTTAATCGAAATAAATACATACTACGCACACATCGTCTATAATAAATCCTAATACTTATATTTAGTTGCATTAAAGTTATTTCCCCTTTATGCAGTTATGCCATTTTCTTCAAATGTTTACCAAATTACATACTACAAAAATCGATTTATTTCATTGAAACTGGATGAAGAAAAACATACTAATTTGTTTGATAACATCAATCTACATTATTTTGGTAAGGGTAAATTATACTTATTGATGCATGTCACTTATCTGTTTTCTGTTTTTTTCCTGTCCAAATGATCAGCATTTGCATACGAAAGTTGGTGGGGTAAGGAATTTACATTACGAGTTGTTTTCGGGACAGTTTTGATTTTCAAATTTTCCAATCATTTAGTAGACTGATGTTAATGCACGTTAATCTCCATTTCAGACTTTAATTGAGACTTTGTTTCAACAAATTTAATATGTTATGAAAGTTTGAAGTTAGAAAAAAGAGCTGTACATAAGACATCATGCTCGACTTTTCTAAATCAGAGCTTTGCCAGTAAAAGGGGCATAATAGTCAGAAGCTATTAAAGTACAGAGCTATTGGTCATTAAATAAAACTTAATTAAAAATATTCTATGTTAAAAAGGGGCGTAACTCTGTCTAGATTCAGACTTAAGAGTATTGTTTCTCCTGGTGTAGACTTTGACAGTAAATAACTGTTCTAAGTTTCAAATCAGAAGCTTTAATAAATCTAGCAACACTCACATAGATATTTTATGTATCAAAAACTTTGTAAAGTCAGCTAAGAATGCTACATTTTCATAGCAGTAAATATTCGATTCAATATTTGATTACAGTTCAGGGGTTTTTTTTACGACTGGGGGAAGAGGCCCCAGCCTGTCACTGGGGGAAGAAAATAGCGCGCGACGAGCAGTTTTGGGGAATTTTTTCACTCAGGGGGGAATTTACAATTATGCATAATAAACACTTTAAACTATGTTTTTATTACATATTCTTGCAACTTTTAGCAACTATACACACTGTCACTTAGCAATAGATGGACTTGCACTAATGTTCACTTATCATTGTAACAGGGTGGGTGGGGAGAGTTGAAATGCTCAAATCATTGAATATTTAAAGGTCACATGCTTTTATTCACAAAAAATGCTTTAAAATAAGAGTTGCTTTTGCAAGAGTCATCATATTATTATTAAATGCATACTTTTGTTGGCTTTTTATTTCAATTGTACTAGAAAATCTTGTAAGAAAGGATAAAAAAGTCCGAAAATCACGATCGCGAAAACGTGTGACAAATATGAAAAAACGAAAGCAAACATTAAAAATTCTTGATAAAATACCCGTTTTAAATTTCATCTTTTCACCAGAACTATTCCATACTTATAATATCTGATTACTTAAAACATTTATATTTTATTTTGCTCTAGCAAAATACCTCGGCAAAGATAATAAATTTGCGTAACGGCCGACCGGCTTATTTAATCGAATCAAGCACATAAAATAATAACTTTAAATTAACAACACATATTACACAATACAGCATAAGCTGTTACCGCTAATTAACAAACACAATAATCTGACGCTGCATTGTTTATCAATCATCTATATTACATACTGATGATAACCACGTGTCAGTCGGCGCGTGGCGTGATTGACATCTGTCAGTAGCTAATTAACATACGACGCTCCGCCTACTGTCATACTTACGCTGGTGTCGACAAACAGTATGAAGTTCACTGGGATTTTGATTGACAAGGGGCAGAGCTTTCGAACTCGTTACGCATCAAAGAGTATTACCGCGAGACAAGCAGACGCCCACGGCATATTATGTGCGGGTCAGATACGAGTTTTTATCGATTTTCGCTGGTCAAAACCGGAACCTCGGGTCCACTGAACGCTCTTCAAACATTTTTCTACTATTTCTAAAGGTTTCCACACCCATTGAAAATTGTGAAAGACCGTCTGCAATTGTGAACGGGTCCGATATTCGGTCGGGAAAATCTCCATCGCTGGGAGTAATCTCCATTGCTTTGTTTACGATTTTGGAGGGGGGAATTTCGGACGTAGGGGAATTTCGACTGCGGTAGGGGAAATCCTTGGCTGTGGGGGAAATCCTCGGCTGGGGGACGAGGCCGATATTCGGCCTCTGCTATAGAATAAAAAAAACCCCTGCAGTTACAGTGCTATACATTCTATTTTAAGGTTTTTATTAGTTAGTCGAGAGCCAAATGAAGACAAATATATTTCTTTGCTCTTCGCTCGCTCCTGATTTTCTCAAAAACCCAAAAAAATATTTAAATTATTTTTTCGCTCGCCGCCTCAAATTTTTCAGAAAACAATCCGATGAACAACTTATCAATTTGGTGTGGCCTAAAGGACTTCTCACCTGACAGGATTTTCAAAGTAGGTTCCCAGTATGAAAAATTGGAGAATTGGATTAACCACAGTTTGTTACTAATTTCACTTTAAAGGTCACTTTGTGAAAACAGCAAAAAGACTTTTTTTGAATAACTTACCTGAGTTAACTATATTTTATAACTGAAATAGGTTACATAACTTAAAACAGTTACACCCCTGACTGATATTTTTGCCGGTCGCTAGATAAAGTCATAGCCTTTTGAAGCGCTTCCTTTTGCCAAGGCCAGTTTGTAAAACTTACATCGATGTGATGCATATATGATAGATTTAAGCCAGATCCCATTCAGTGATGAATTAAAAACTTGAATCTTGAATCTTATGTATATGATCAAGTCCTATAAAACAAAATCAGGAGCTGCACATTTCAGGTATCAGAGAAGTTTCATAATGTAAAGATCTTGGGTTGATGCTCATCTTAAATTTTTTAATAGAGATTTTTTTCTGACTGCTGTAAATCTAAATGTCATAATATATTTTTAAAAATGTCCTATCTGAACTTTTTATACGCCTGTCTCTGAAAGAGCGGAGCGTATTATGTGAACACCTGTGGCGGGCAGTTGGTGTCCAAAAAGCATGTCCGCTCTCTCTAAGTCAAACAGTTTTCATCCAATCTTCAACAAACTTGGTGACAATGTCTGTGGGCATAATATCTCATCAAAGTTTTATTACCAGCAAAATCACCTCAGACACTCTTGAGTTATGGCCCTTGAATTACTTAAAATCTGCAAATTTAGCCTTGTCCACCCCCTAAGTCAAACAGTTTTCATCCGATCTTCACCAAACTTGGTGACAATGTTTGTGGGCATAATAGCTCGGGCAAGTTTGATAACCAGCCAAATCGCCCCCAGCACTTCTGGATTATGGCCCTTGAATTACTTGAAAAACTTTGAATTTAGCCTTGTCCGCTCTCTAAGTCAAACAGTTCTCATCCGATCTTCACTAAACTTGGTGACAATGTTTGTGGGCATAATATCTTGGCCATGTTCAATAACCAGCCAAATCGCCCCAGGCACTCTTGGATTATGCCCCTTGAGTTTCTTGAAAAACTGCAAGTTTAGCCTTGTCCGCTCTCTAAGTCAAACAGTTTTCATCTGATCTTCACCAAACTTGCTGACAATGTCTGTGGGCATAATATCTCAGCCAAATTTGATAACCAGCCAAATTGCCCCAGGCACTCTTGGATACTGGCCCTTGAATTAGGCCAAGTTCGATGACGGGTGTATTTTGTGACAGTCTGCCACTCTTGTTAGTCTGAAGAAAGTCTCAGTCAAAAAGAATAATTTAAGCTAGACCAGAAAAAAACTCTTAATGTCAGCTCCTTTAATTGGTTGTTTCTTGTGTCTCATATGATGAAGTAACAAAAATGCCTTGCTTTTATTTTCACTTTTGAATTTCATCTTTTAAATGACCAAACAATGTCGGCCTTAGAAATATATTTTGTATCTCATCCATTGTCCAAATTTTGCATTGATTTGAAAACTTTTAGTCCCCAAATTTCATACTTAAGATGACCGAAGGATGTCTGTGTTTGAAATATGTTTTGTAGTGCATCCATTATGGAAACAAAGCGAGTCAATTATTTTCACACTAATTTATTAATTTGGGAACGGCTGTGAATAACATCACAATTAAGTCCAGTTAATCAAGACTTTAGTTCAATCTTGAACCAATTCACTCAATTTTTTCAGTAGTCTGCCATCTTGACTTCTGGGTTATGTTACCATACAATATTTACGACTATTCTAAAATGCATTCATATCATCAACATCCTTTTGACTAATTACTACAGACTGTGCCAACATTCTTTACTGTAATTTAACATAAAACATTGACACTATATAATTAGTCTGAGAATTTTAACCATTTTGAGCGAGTATTCAGTTTATCGATAAAACAATAGTTAATCATATGTAAACACCTATTCTTTATGAAATTAAACTAAAGCATTTAAAACCCTTTCTGTTGTATCTCTTTACTAATATATTGTGTAAGTCCTGTGAACATTGTGCATCTTCCACGTTTACTTCTTGTAAGGTTATTACTTATAGATGTTATTTCAAGATTGTGTTTCAAAATTTCTGAACAAAAATCTAATGACCTTTTTGTGCCTTATGTTGAAGACCCAGGAGACATATGAATTTAAAATGTCCTAAGTGTAAATCTAGCACAGAAAACATGTGCAATGTGTACATATTTGCATACTCTGTAATGATTATTTATGAAATATACTATTCATCAACTTCCATAAATTATGGGGTCCAATATTTTTTATGTAGACTGTAGAAATTATTGACACAATAGGATGCTGACGATATATATGCATTTAAGAATAGTCACAAAGTTTGTAACATAACCAGGAAGTCAAGATGGCGGCCTACTGAAAAAATTGAGTGAATCAGTTCAGAATTTGCAAATTTGTTTAGTGAGTGAGTTGGGTTTTAGGGTAAATCTGCACTAAAAGGTCATATATTGCAGATCTGGTGCAAATTTGTTTAGGCTAGTTGTTAATGTGCAAAGAAATTGTAATTTTCCAAGTAGAAAGGCAGTGTAGGTAAAAAATAACAACACAACAGTGCTTAAATTGAAAATATTCACAATTTGAACAGTATATTTAAATTTACGGTGACATTATACACATAAATAATCAGAAAACCTTCAGTTTTCTAGTATTACAGTAAAAAAAATACAACAAAACTATTTACTACTTAAAAAGTGAAAATTTTGTGAAAGCATTGTTACGATGAAATTCACTATTCAGAAGTTAAAGTTCTCAAGAAATTATTCATACAGTATATTAAAAATGTTACTTTCAAGATTTGGGCTTAGCGAGTATCCGAATACTTGGATATCCAAGAGTTAGAGCAGCATGCCTCCAGATCGTTCGACAACAAATTTTTAAAAAAATTTTTAATATCTTGAAATAAATACTATATATCTTAAGAAGGCTTTAAAACTTAATTACTGACAAACTTTATGTTATGGAAACACATGAGAATTTGCTGTTTTTACTACTTTTTGCAATGAAAATCGAAAAGCGTTTGTCACGCTTTTACTCCAGGTAAACTGTCGCCATTATAAATATCTATATTTTGAAGTCATTATTCACTACTTCAGCTATATTGCTATTGGTTACAACAACGGGAAAATGTCTTTATTGCCGCGGCGGTCCAGGGTTCGATTCCTGACTTGGTCATCTTTTTTTCTTGATTTGGAACTTTTGAAATATGTTAGAAACAAAAATTCATATTCTAATGTTCATAATATGACCAAACTTCAATTTGAAAGGAAGATTATTTTTTAGCCAGATCTGGAGGTGTGCTGCTTTAAACCTGAGAGTCAAGTAAATATTCGCAGTCTCTTAGATTGTTGTGTCTTTGTGAACGGTTAACTTCATATTAATTACTTTCCATCAAGAAGCTTTATAAAACATTAAACAAATTCATTTTTGTGTAAAAAAAAAATGAAATAAAGACTAACAAGTTATTAACAGAACTTACAATATGAATAAGAAAACATTGAGTAACAATAAGGAACATACAATCATAATAACAGTTAGATGTCTTATTTACCAATGTTTGATCTACCGTACTTAAATTTTTAAAAGAGTTGCATAAAACTTCATTTATTCTTTTAAATAATACCGTATATGATACATTATAAACTCAGGGCGACCGCTGCCTATCGCATTTGCAGCCACTGGCTCAAACTTTGACTAAAGTGGCTCCAAAAAATCTCCAGTGCGAAACATTATGGCTCCACATATATTTTTAGCTCACCTGTCACAAAGTGACAAGGTGAGCTTTTTTGATCGCGTGGCGTCTGTCGTCTGTGCGTCCGTCCGTGCGTAAACTTTTGCTTGTGACCACTCTAGAGGTCACATTTTTCATGGGATCTTTATGAAAATTGGTCAGAATGTTCATCTTGATGATATCTAGGTCAAGTTCGAAACTGGGTCACGTGCGGTCAAAAACTAGGTCAGTAGATCTAAAAATAGAAAAACTTTGTGACCTCTCTAGAGGCCATATTTTTCATGAGATCTTCATGAAAATTGGTCAGAATGTTCACCTTGATGATATCTAGGTCAAGTTCGAAACTGGATCACGTGGGGTCAAAAACTAGGTCAGTAGATCTAAAAATAGAAAAACCTTTTGACCTCTCTAGAGGCCATATTTCTCAATGGATCTTCATGAAAATTGGTCAGAATGTTCATCTTGATGATATCTAGGTCAAGTTCGAAACTGGGTCACGTGGAGTCAAAAACTAGGTCAGTAGATCTAAAAATAGAAAAACCTTGTGACCTCTCTAGAGGCCATATTTTTCAAGAGATCTTAATGAAAATTGGTCAGAATGTTCACCTTGATGATATCTAGATCAATTTCGAAACTGGGTCACGTGGGGTCAAAAACTAGGTCTGTAGGTCTAAAAATAGAAAAACCTTGTGACCTCTCTAGAGGCCATATTTCTCAATGGATCTTCATGAAAATTGGTCAGAATGTTCATCTTGATGATATCTAGGTCAAGTTCGAAACTGGGTCACGTGGGGTCAAAAACTAGGTCAGTAGATCTAAAAATAGAAAAACCTTGTAACCTCTCTAGAGGCCATATTTTTCAAGAGATCTTCATGAACACGGTGGGGAAACCAAGAATGCAACGTCATCAAAACCCAGCGCAAATGAGATGACCACACACAAATTTACGTCGATTCAGGTAAGAAAAGTCTTGTAACTTTTTTATTACCGCAGTTTTCGACTCGAGATAAAGAGCACTGTACCCGGCCTGGAGTATACTATTCTGCGGTAGTGTTCCATGTTGTACGTTTAGCTTGGTTATTGCTCGAAAACGCGAACAGTTGGCAAAGAGGGTATGAGCTGTACCACACTTTTGTCTAAGAAAGTGAGTTTTGATCGTATTTTCGTAAATTGAGGACAGATTTGACGCTCATTTAATATCAGTGACGAGCATTATAGTCAATTATTGTTTTATTCTGCTATTTTCAAGGATATCTGACGATATTTTATTCAAAACAAACAACATTATTAAAATGAGAACATCCACACTGACGACTTTGTTGGAGAACATCCACACTCTAATTACAATTATTGCAGTTATGCTTCATAAAAGCTATGTCTTAGGCAGTCAAGCTACGTTGTTCAACAACAAATGTCGTTGGGAAATTAATTTTGGTAAATCAACATTTACTTCTAGTCGTTTATTAACCCGGTAAGTCACATACTGTATGCGGAGCTTAAATTTGTTCACAAAATAATTTTAAATACTAAACAGGTAGCCAATAATTAGAAAAATAAATCTTCTCATTTCATTTAAATAATTTTGGCACCAATTACATATGCGAGATAACAAAGTATATGTAAATTTCTTTTGCCAAACCACAAACCTACACTTAAACACCCTTACAATTTTCCTGGCTGAACTACTATTAATGAATAATACGGCTCAAGCTCTATAAAATAGTTTGAAATTATTAAGATCTGCTAATATCAAAAGGTGCCCGCAACTAGTAAATTTATTAATACAGTTGTAACAGTATTTAATGTTTGAAATTATTTTTTGTCCAATAGCATTGCAGTACATTTCAAATTATGGGAAATTTATTTTAATAAATCAGCATTAAATTTTGATTGAAGTGCGATATTAGGGGCTAAGCTTCAGCCAGAAAACCTGCTCTGCGGGATCACTTAAGACAGTCACAGCGGAGAGAGAAAACCAAGGATGTGAGGAGTGTGGAAAGGTGTATAAATACTGACGAAAGTTGAAGGCGTCACATGAAAATCTTTCCCGCATGTTGCCTAAGGTAGTTCTACAAGTTCTGATCCATTTGTTTTTCTTCACTGATTTAAAATTCGATTAAACTCCGATTTTTTTCCTAATTATAGAATAAACTTGCAACTTTTGGCAAATGTATATTGATAGTGTCATGTGATTTTTTCTGCTTAACAAAATGTTTTGACCTTAAGTAACTTTTTGTAATATGTGCCTATAGGAAATCATCTTTTCAAAAGTAAATTGTCCCCAATGAAGCTTTTAATGAATCTTCTCAGTCGACAATATAAGCTACGGTCTTACGTGTGCCTTTATTTTAGTTTATACAGAATTCATTTTAGGTCGATTGTGAAGGAAGTTCTACAACTTATATTATTCACTCTCGACCCCTCATTCCTGATAGGATCAGTCTCCACGAGGGTATGAGAGAAGAGGCCAGTTTCCCTTTTAATGCTGAGCGCCAAGTAAGGAAGCTAGTGATACCATTTTTCACGTCTTTGGTATGACGCGGCCGGGGATCGAACCCACGACCTTGCGCGCTCGAAGCGGACGCTCTACCACTAGGCTATAGACGTTGCCTTTATTTTGAGAGATCAGCGCATTTCAAGCTGATTTAAAGACACTATTTAGAACTATTTAATGTTCGAACAATTTTAATATCACGTTTTATCTTTAGAAATATAATATTGTTGTCATGGGATTGCCATTCAATAAATGAATTTCGGTTCCGTATGCAGAACCCAGGCTTTAGTCTACGCAATGATAATACATTGTATGCCTTTCTGCCAGTTTATCAAATGTGCATAACACCTTAAGTGATAATGCCCTTTTTGTGTATAAGGTTGGATTGTATTTGATATTTGAAAGAGACTTCCATTTGCTGAAATAAGATTTAAAATATCTTGGTTATAATATTTAGTTAAAGTACTAACTATCCGTGTTTTATGCACTTTGGGGTGGACATAGTTATAAACAAAATAACAATACAATAACTATTCCAATCCTCTATTTGCTTTGAAACTTTGTTTGCAGGACTTTTATGCAAATTTGTCTTGTTATCTTAAAATATTTTTTTTCCTAAGATGCAGCCAATCTGAACACCGTGTCCTTATGCCACACTGTACACAGAGATTAATGTTAGCCTAACATGTGCTCAGCCATTGCCATATGATTAGGCAGATCTATTTTAACTGGTCTAGACTCGAGGTAAATGGTTAGAACTGCTGATTGTATGTATAGACGACACTGGTAGTTGAACAACGTAGCTTGACTGCCTAAGACATAGCTTTTAGGAAGCATAACTGCAATAATGGTAATTAAGAGTGTGGATGTTCTCCAACAAAGTCGTCAGTGTGGATGTTCTCATTTTAATAATGTTGTTTGTTTTGAATAAAATATCGTCAGATATCCTTGTAAATAGCAAAATAAAACAGTGGTTGACTATTATGCTCGTCACTGATATTAAATGAGCGTCAAATCTGTCCTCAATTTACGAAAATACGATCAAAACTCACTTTCTTAGACATAAGTGTGGTACAGCTCATACCCTCTTTGCCAACTGTTCGCGTTTTCGAGCAAAAAGCAAGCTATACGTACAACATGGAACACTACCGCAGAATAGTATACTCCAGGCCGGGTACGGTGATCTTTATCTCGAGTCGAAAGCTGCAGTAATAAAAAAGTTACCAGACTTTTCTTACCTGAATCGACGTAAATTTGTGTGTGGCCAGCTCATTTGCGCTGGGTTTTGATGACGTTGCATTCTTGGTTTCCCCACCATGATGAATATTGGTCAGAATGTTCACCTTGATGATATCTAGGTCAAGTTCGAAACTGGGTCACGTAGGGTCAAAAACTAGGTCAGTAGGTCTAAAAATAGAAAAACCTTGTGACCTCTCTAGAGGCCATATTTCTCAATGGATCTTCATAAAAATTGGTCAGAATTTCACCTTGACGATATCTAGATCAAGTTTGAAACTGGGTCAAGTGCGGTCAAAAACTAGGTCAGTAGGTCTGAAAATAGAAAAAAATTTGTGACCTTTCTAGAGGCCAAATTTTTCATGGGATCTTTATGAAAATTGGTCAGAATGTTCACTTTAATGATATCTAGGTTAGGTTCGAAACTGGGTCACGTGCGGTCAATTACTAGGTCAGTAGATCTAAAAATAGAAAAACCTTGTGACCTCTTTAGAGGCCATATTTTTCAAGAGATCTTCATGAAAATTGGTCAGAATGTTCACCTTGATGATATCTAGGTCAAGTTCGAAACTGGGTCAAGTGCGGTCAAAAACTAGGTCAGTAGGTCTAAAAATAGAAAAACCTTGTGATGTCTCTAGAGGCCATATTTCTCAATGGATCTTCATGAAAATTAATGAGAATGTTCAGCTTGATGATATCTAGGTCAAGTTCGTAACTGGGTCATGTGCGGTCAAAAATTAGGTCAGTAGGTCGAAAAATAGAAAAACCTTGTGACCTCTCTAGAGGCCATATTTTTCATGAGATCTTCATGAAAATTGGTGAGAATGTTCACCTTGATGATATCAAGGTCAAGTTTAAAAGTGGGTCACGTGCCTTCAAAAACTAGGTCATTAGGTCAAATAATAGAAAAACCTTGTGACCTCTCTAGAGGTCATATTTTTCAATGGATCTTCATGAAAATTGGTCAGAATTTTTTATCTGGATGATATCTAGGTCACATGTGCTCAAAAACTAGGTCACTATGTCAAATAATAGAAATAACGACGTCATACTCGGTTCAACACTGGGTCATGTGGGGATAGGTGAGCGATTCAGGACCATCATGGTCCTCTTGTTATTTTTTCCCCACGTTGTTATTGTGTTTTTGATCCGGAAGCGTGGTTCCCGTTTAACAGCATTATTTTGAAATTGGTCATTGGGCTAACAATTTGACGTGATAGTTCATTTCTTGCATGGTTTATTAAGATGTATATAAAATATGTTTGTTTATTCTAATCTGAAAAGATTTTGTCTTTCAGTTATTTAGTTTTATATTTTTCAACTTGTGTTTTTGTAGATGATGGGTAGGAGAGGCTGGATAGGTTTAGCTGTGGTATTGTTTCTGGCAACATTTGGTATATATGGCATCTCCTTTGTCTTTTACGTGATACTTACAGTTGTAGGGTAAGTATAGATTATTTGTCTTAGTCTATACGTAATTGTTTCAGCTGTCTGCTAGACTGCAAAGAATGCATTTTTAGCACGACTATTCGAAGAATAAGTAGAGCTATCCTACTCACGTCGGCGGACGGCATCACACCTTGGTAAGTTTTTCGTACCAGTCCACGTTTTGACAAAGTCTTTTGAGGTAAAGCTTTGAAACTTTCAACACTTGTTTACCATCACCATGACCAGTCATAGGCAAGAGCACATAACTCCATCAAGGATTTTGGCTGAATTATGGCCTTTTTTGACTTAGAAATCTTGGTTAAGTTTTTCGTACCAGTTTATATTTTGACAAAGTCTTTTGATATAAAGCTTTGAAACTTTCAGCACCTGTTTACCATCACCATGTCCAGTTATAGGCAAGAGTACATAACTCCATCAAGGATTTTGGCTGAATTATGGCCCCTTTTGACTTAGAAATCTGGGTTAAGTTTTTCGTACCAGTTAATACTTTGTGTAAAGTGTTTGACATATGGCTTTGAAACTTTTGTCACTTGTTCAGTATAATAGTCTCTATCTGTAGGAAAGACTACATAACTCATCTATTTTGGCTGAATTATGGCCCTTTTTGGACTTGGAAATTTCTGTTTTAATACAAGTCCACGTTTTGTCAAAACTATTTGACATATTGCTTTTAAACTTTGAACACTTGTTTATCATCATGATTTCAATCTGTAGGCAAGAGTACATAACTCTGACAACTATTTTGGCTGAATTATGGCCCTTTTTGGACTTTGAAATTGGTTCACACATTGCCATTTAGTGCAAGACTTTTTGAAATCCACAAATACAGGAACATTGTTTGTCTAATCTTGTTTTTTCTTTTGTTTGAATATCAGTGGTAATATTTTGACCCCATTCTTCAATCAGTTCTTCGAATAGTCAAGCGCGCTGTCATCCGACAGCTCTTGTTAGCTCTGTTCTCACCCTGGCATCGGTGTCACAGCTTGGTTTATGTTTTGCACTTAAGTATATATAGCTATTATTTAAAGGCATATAGCTTTGAAACTTATTTTTTCTTTTTCTAGGTATAAACCAACCTCACAGGATCAAGTCCCATAACTCTAACATGTATTTTTGTCAAGTTATGCCCCCTTCGGGACTTAGATATCCTGGTTAAAGTTTTGCATGAAAGTTACCATCTCAAAAACTAATGCAAATATCGAATTGAAACATCAAATGTTTCTTCTGGTTTATGAAACTAGGTCATAGCATTCTGACATGTATTTTGCAAAATTATTTCCCCTTTTGAACTTAAAAGACTTCTGGTTTCTCCAAAACTAATGCAGATACTGGATTGAAAGTCTATGCTATATTAGATATTTTAACATTTACAGTAATATCCCTGCTTCTGGGACAACAATTTGAATAATCGAACATTGGCAGTCTTACAGGCAGCTCTTGTTTAAAATAATTCTTGAATCCGCTTCCTAGAAAAACAACCCATGGTGCCAATGGTTTGAACCATGCAAGTTTTGAGCTTCCTTCTGCTTTAAGATTTATGCCCTTTTCCTGTATCTTCGTGCCCCCTACTTATCCCCCCATTTAAATCCCAAAATCAGGCAAAATACATTCAAAAATGTATATATGATATTGAAGATAAACCTTTTATCTTTATCATGCAAACTTTTTTGTTTGGATATCCTAAACAGTCATTGTGAAATCTCAAGATGTTTCCACGTGCGTAACCTAAGTCATGCCTGCCATTTTCCTATATCATCGTGCCACTTGTGTTATTTGGGTCGCTTATGTCATTCAAGCATGGAAATTTTCTCCTTCGATGAAATTAGGTTAGGAGAATTGGCAATGACCTTGGAATGAAACTGTCATAAGTTTTGGAAATGAAAATTTGGATTTTTTAAAAATAATTGCATTGTACGTGGTTTCTTTGTAAGCAGCTACACATTTTTAATGATAGATATTTAATTAATGTGGATTAAAGGCAAACTACATGTTTTTTATGCATTTTGCCTTCTTTGTTTACGAAATACCATGTGCTTATTATGTTAACACAATTTAGTGACGTCATAGCTTTTGCATGAACTAGCAGCACGTGTAAATGACAGAGGCACGAAGATATAGGAAGGCACGAAGATACAGGAATTGGGGATATATTGAACTGCCATTTTTTTTTTTACTAATTTAGGGTTTACTATACATAGAAATTCAGTCATATTATGATCAAGCTAGCAAGTTGATAAGATCTTTCAGACCTAAAACATGCTTATGATTATATGCAGTGTTTTTATGCTTAACCTTAAAGTATTGGCTTACAAAGGTATATGTAAATAAAACCTGTGAATATTGAGCTGACTAAGTAAAGCCTTCAGGTATTTCTTCACTTCCTGGTCATGAAATAGTCTGTGGGATTTTCCCTACTTCCTGAAAGGGAAACCTAATACTAAATATAGTAATTTGCAAAATCGCCATTTTTACTTATTTCCTTCTAAAGTCCCATAAGAGTAGACATGGTACCATACAAAAAAGTAAACCATTGTTTGCCAGAGAGATTCTGCCATCAACACCGATGTATAATGGGCACCCCACTGCGGGGAATCACATGATCAAAATAATCTCTAAACCAAAATAATATGGGATAAAACTGCACATCTTTTGCTGTAAATCTAAAATATAGCCTATCATATGGCAACATATAATTTTATGTATCCTAAAACTACATAGATTTCAATCACAATCACCTTCTGATTATCTGGAACACTTTAAGAAACTGATACTTCTTAATTTCCTTAGTGTTTGTAATTACAGGATATCTATCATTATTATCAACTACATGATAATTTAACAATTTTCATTAGTCATATGATAAGCTATGTTTAAATTTCATATCTTATCATGAAAGGAAATTTATTCATATTCTTCAAAATATAACTTTGGTTTAGAGATTATTTTGATCATGTGATTCCCCACAGTGGCACCCTGTATGAGGTGCACCCTTGATTCTAGTCTAAATTTTTTGGGGAAAATGAATTTTTGGCCAATCAAAAAGGAAAGGTCATGTAGAAATATAAAGATCCACTGATCAGATTATAACCACCGCAAGCGAGAGTACAGGAAGGTTTACTGTTGCAGTTTAAATAGCACTTTGTGCCACTAGCAATCAGCTAGTTACACTACCTGAAACAGATTTCTTAAGAGTTTAGTTCATTTTTAGCTCGACTATTCGAAGAATAGTCTAGCTATTCTACTCACCCTGGCGTCGGTGTCGGCGTCACACCTTGGTTAAGTTTTTGCATGCAAGTACATACAGCTATCATTTAAAGGCATATAGCTTTGAAACTTATTTATTCTTTTTCTAGGTCAATTACCAACCTCACTGGGTCAAGTTCCATAACTCTAACATGTATTTTGAGCAAATTATGCCCCCTTTTGGACTTGGAAAATTCTGGTTAAAGTTTTACATGCAAGTTACTATCTCCATAACTAATGCAGATATTGAATTGAAACTTCACATGTGTCTTCGGGGTTATAAAACTAGTTGATAGCACCAAGTCCCATAACTCTGACCTTCATTTTGGCCAAATTATGCCCCCTTTTGGACTTAGAAAATTTTGGTTTAAGTTTTGCGTGTAAGTACATACAGCTATTACTAAAAGGCATATAGATTTGAAACTTATTTTTTCTTTTTCTATATCAATTACCTACCTCACTAGGTCAAGTCCCATAACTCTGACATGTATTTTGGCCAAATTATGCCCCCTTTTTGACTTAGAAAATTCTGGTTAAAGTTTTGCGTGCAAGTACATACAGCTATTACTAAAAGGCATATATATTTGAAACATATTTTTTCTTTTTCTAGATCAATTACCTACCACACTGGGTCAAGTCCCATAACTCTGACATGTATTTTGGGCAAATTATGCCCCCTTTTGGACTTAGAAAATCCTGGTTAAAGTTTTACATGCAAGTTACTATCTCCAAAACCAATGCAGATATTAAATTGAAACTTCACATGTGTCTTGGGGGTTATAAAAATAGTTGATAGAATCAAGTCCCATAACTCTGACATGTATTTAGGGCAAATTATGCCCCCTTTTGGACTTAGAAAATCCTGGTTAAAGTTTTGCGTGCAAGTACATACAGCTATTACCAAAAGGCATATAGCTTTGAAACATATTTATTCTTTTTCTAGGTCAGTTACCAACCTCACTGGGTCAAGTTCCTTAACTCTTAACATGTATTTTGAGCAAATTATGCCCCCTTTTGGACTTAGAAAATTCTGGTTAAAGTTTTACATGCAAGTTACTATCTCCAAAACTAATGCAGATATGGAATTGAAACTTAACATGTTTCTTCAGGGTAATAAAACTAGTTGATAGCATCAAGTCCCATAACTCTGATATGCATTTTGGTCAAATTATGTCCCGTTTCGAACTTAAAACTTTTTTGATATTTAACATTTTGGGTAATTATTTCCAGCTTCTGTGACAGTATTTCGAATAGTCGAGCTTGGCTGTCTTACCGACAGCTCTTGTTAATTGTATGTTGAAAATAGACATTTTATGTTGACATGAGCTTCTAAACTGAAACAGATAACGAAAGATGTGACAGTATTCTGTTCCGATCTGTTATACATCAAAGTCTGCTGTGTCAGCTTGTGTCCGGTTTGTTGTTGACAGTTTGATCAGTTAAAAATAATACTTGCTCTGTAACTAGTATCATTACAATTACGATTTTTAGCCCGACTATACGAAGTATGAAGAGCTGTCCTACTCCCTGCGTCAGCGTCCTTCCGTGTCTGCACCTTGGTTAAAGTTTTGATGCACTTTCTCTTTATCTCTGTAATTACTTGATGGATTTGTTTCAGACTTAAAATAGTTATTCCTCATCATCACCCACATCATATTGCACAAGGGCCATAACTCTCACACCAATATTTCATGAATTACCGCCCCTCCCCCCTCCTTTTTACTTAGAATTTCACTCTATCTCAGTTATTGTACCCCCCGGCAACAAAGTTGTAAGGGGGGGTATACTGGTTTCAGGTTGTCTGTCTGTCTGTCTGTCCGTCTGGCCGTCTGTCCGTAGACGCAATCTTGTGTGCACCATCTCTCCTTATCCCCTTGACAGAATTTAATGAAACTTCACACAAGTGATCAGTACCAACAGTAGTTGTGCATGGGGCATGTTAGGTTCTTTTCGAAAACTTTTTTGCAGAGTTATGGGACTTTGTTTTTTTGTTACTATATTATATACATAGACACAATCTTGTGCACACCATCTCTCCTCATCACTTGACACAATTTAATGAAACTTCACACAAGTGATCAGTACCAACAGTAGTTGTGCATGGGGCATGTTAGGTTCTTTTAGAAAAAAAAATTGCAGAGTTATGGGACTTTGTTTTTTTGTTACTATACTATATACATAGACACAATCTTTTGCGCACCATCTCTCCTCATCCCCTTGACACAATTTAATGAAACTTCACACAAGGATCAGTACCACTGTTGTGCAATGGGCATTAGGTCTTTTAGAAAAAAATTGCAGAGTTTGGACTTTGTTTTTTTGTTACTATACTATATACATAGACACAATCTTTTGCGCACCATCTCTCCTCATCCCCTTGACACAATTTAATGAAACTTCACACAAGGATTAGGACTGTATGGAATGATTCATGGTTCAGGACATTTCCGTGGATTGAAAAAGTGAATGAAAATGACAATGTTAAAGCTGTGTGTTCTTGGTGTAAACTGTCAAAAAGGACAAATTCAATGGCAACAAACGGTTCACCTAATTTGCAAAGTTCAACATTCAGTAGGCATGAAAATACCAAAGATCATCTTCTCGCTGCTGAGGCTCACCAGGCAAAGAAAAAGAACACCACGGTAAAGCAGGTTGTTGAGACAATTGCCGTACGTGAAAATGAACTTGAGTGTGATGCTTCCAAAGAAGCCCAGGTGAATACAATGTACTACATAGCCAAAGAAGGCCAGCCACTGAACCAGTACAACAAAGTTCTGAAGCTTCAGGTTTGTTACTTTAACTGTTTTCTTTTCTCGTTGTTAGACCATCACGATATTAAAACAAATAGTAACGTGTTTGACTGAATGGCAATCAGTGCAGATCTTGATCAGACTGCAATGTTTTTACAACATACACATTATCAAATGAATTGCGATTTTGTTACCTTGAAGATGTGACAGTCAAAATAAAATGTGTTGTTCATGAGACGCTTTATATGGAAATGTAATTTGTCTACTTTTGGCAAAAATTATTTAGTTGTTTCTTGCTATCTTGCAATAGGACCTCTAAGACCGATGTGATAAGGCCTTAAAAAAAGTTTAGTTTCTGGTAACATGCTATATTTTATAGCTGTCAAACAATTTATTAACATTGGCCATAACTGTATTTTAAAATGCCATCCTTTATTTTCAGGTAAAAAACAAGTGTCCTGATCTTCAAGACCCAACCAAACTGTACACTGGTGAAGATTCAAAGACAGAATTGTTAGATGCAATCAATGCCACACTGGAAGAGAAGATTGATCAAAATATTGCGCAGTCAGAATTCATTGGTTTGATTATTGATGAAAGCACAGACATTACAGTGTTTAAGAAGTTAAATGTCTATGTTAAATGTGTAGATAGTGCTAACAAATCAGTGATCCACTTCCTTGATTGTATAAATGTGCCAGATGGCAAGGCCGATATCATTGTTTGTGAAATAGTAAAGTTGTTTGAGAAAAAGAAAATTCCCATGTCCAAACTGATAACTTTAGCCAGTGATGGTGCTTCAGTTATGACAGGTCGTAAAAATGGTGTAGGTGTCAAACTGAAAGAGTATTCTCCACAAATTATACAGATTCACTGTGTTGCGCACAAATTAGCCCTTGCAGCTGGTCAGGCCTGTAGAGATATTCCTTTACTTAATGACTACCAACATACACTTAAACTGATTTACAGATATTTCAGCAACTCCGCAGTAAGGTACAATGAACTACGCGCCATGTCTGACATTATGGAAGATGAAAACATTGAGTTTCTGACACTTAAAGAACCAGCCAGTTTTCGTTGGTTGTCACTTGAGGGGGCAGTTCGCGCCATATTAGATTGTTACCCTGCCTTGTACAATACTCTTGAACATGATGCTGCAAAAGGGAATCCTGACGCAAAAGGCCTGTTAACAAAATTGAAAAATGTGACCTTTGTCCTTGTATCTGGCTTTCTAAAAGATGTTCTTTATGTGGTATGCAAGCTGTCCAGAGTTTTTCAGAGAGACTTAATTGATGTGGAGACAGTCACCTTGATGATTGAGTCAACAATAATGAAACTTAAACAGTTGAAGAATGTGAATGGTTCTGAATTAGAGAAGGTATACAGCAGTATTCAGGATGGTGTGTATCGTGGTGCCAAATTGACCGACAGAGAGCAGCTGAGGATGCAATTTCAGAACTCCTCTTCTCAGTACTTGGAACAGTTAATCGAAAACATAGAAACCAGGTTTGACAAACAATCAATGAAAAGTCTGCAGCTTCTAAATGTTGTATTTCGCCCAGCTGGCATACCAAAGAATGTTACTGACCTAGAAAGTCATGGTGAGTCAGAATTAAGGGAACTTTGTGAACTGTATGGTGGTGAATCTGGTGTTATTGATTCTGACAGAGCAGTAGCTGACTACTTCCAGTTGAAAATTATTTTGAAATCGCTGAACATGTCCCTGTCTGATGCTTGTACCCACCTTCTAGGAAACTACAGAGATGTATTTCCAGACTTTGTCCGACTTGCCACTGTGTTACTGGTTTCTCCAATTACTTCTGTTGCCTGTGAACGGGGTTTCAGTGTTCACAACAAAGTAAAAACCAAGGGACGTGCCAGGCTGAAGCATGACACTGTTACTAAATTAATGAGAGTTATTGAAGAGGGTCCAGCGATAGAGGTGTTTGACCCTAAGCCCGCTGTAGTCAAGTTTTGTGAAATGAAAAATAGGAGAAAATAAGTTTGAAATGGAACTGTCAGTGCAAAGTGTATATATGTCTAAAATGTGAAAATCAACAAGAACTGGGCCTTTAAAAACATGTTGCGATCATGTAGTTATGTCATTTTACCATAAATGCTGTTACTTAAATGAAATCGTCATGTTATTGATTGTGATAATGAGTATTTTCTTTCACTTGCATAAGATACTTTGTTTAGAACTGTTCTTTTACATTTACCATGAAAACAGTCATATAAATGGAACTGTCATGTCATTGATTATGATAATAAGTGTTTTTTTTTTCACTTGCATAAGATACTTTGTTTAGAACTGTTCTTTTACATTTACCATGAAAACAGTCATATAAATGGAACTGTCATGTCACTGATTATGATAATAAGTGTTTTCTTTCACTTGCATAAGCTACTTTGTTTAGAACTGTTCTTTTACATTTACCATGAAAACAGTCATATAAATGGAACTGTCATGTCACTGATTATGATAATAAGTGTTTTCTTTCACTTGAATAAAATACTTTGTTTTGAACTGTTCTTTTACTTTTACTTCAAATACAGTAACATAAATGAGCATACTCAGCATAGTGATGGGCAAGGAATCTGGCTTTAATCTACCATATCTATTTAATACCATGCCCAATAGTAAGTTTTATAAACTACAGCCTTGACAAACGGTAGGGTTTTATAAGGCTATGCCTTTATCTAGCGACAGGCAAAAATATGGGACTCCATTTTTTCATACTTGGACTCCAACTTTTTCCAGGAAGGGAGTCCTGGACTCCTACTTTGAAAATCCTACCGAGAACCCTGCAAGTGATCAGTAACAACAGTAGTTGTGCATGGGGCATGTTAGGTTCTTTCAGAAAAAAAATTTGCAGAGTTATGGGACTTTGTTTTTTTGTTACTATACTATATACATAGACACAATCTTGTGCGCACCATCTCTCCTCATCCTCTTGACACAATTTAATGAAACTTCACACAAGTGATCAGTAACAACAGTAGTTGTGCATGGGGCATGTTAGGTTCTTTCAGCGACAAAAATTGCAGAGTTATGGGACTTTGTTTCTTGTTAACATACTATGTACATACAGTCTGCATATGCAATTTTGTGCGTGCCTAATCTACCAAACCCTTGGACACAATTTAATGAAACTTCACACAAATGATCAGTACCAACCCTAGTTGTGCATGGTGCATGTTACATTCTTTTAGATAAATATTCTGCATAGTTATGGGACTTTGTTTTTTGTTACTATACTGTATACATACAGTCTATATATACATACAGTCCACATAATTATGCAATCTTGTGTGCGTCAAATTGCAATGTACTGTGTCAGTGCATGCGGGGGGGTACATTCATCACCTTTAGTGATAGCTCTAGTTCAATTTATAATAAAATGGTATTTGTTTGAAAAATAGACGATTCTTTTCTTTAGGGACTGAAGTAGCAGTCTTCGCTTTTAGCCTTGAAATTTTCCTCTAGCAAGAGTGGTTTCCCTTGCCCAGATTGGTTAAGATAGAAATGAACATTTGAACTTAGAAAATCTTCAAATCCTGTGATGCATCCAGAATTATGGGGTGGGTGGAGGGAGCTGTCCCTGTGGTACAAAAACTATGCATTATACACAAGCAAGTACAGTCTACCATTCAAAATTTGTTTAATATCTGATTTTTATGCCCATGAAGGTGGGCATATTAAAATCGCACTGTCTGTCCGTGCGTGTTTGTGTCTGGTAAGTTCTTGTATGGGCTGTAACTCTTCCATTCATAAAGGGATTTTGAAATAACTTGGCATAAATGTTCACCAGAGCCCTAGCTCCAAGGTCAAGGTCACTTAGTGGTCAAAGGTTAACATGGTCTGTTTCGTGTCCGGTCCATAACTCTGCCATCCATGAAGGGATTTTGAAACAACTTGGCATAAATGTTTACCATAATGAGATGACGTGACATGCGCAAGAGCCAGACCCCTACCTCCAAGGTCAAGGTCATGCTTAGAAGTTAAAGCTTTACTGGGTATGTTTCGTGTCCAGTCCATAACTCTGCCATTCATTAAGGGATTTTGAAATTACCTGGCATAAATGTTCCTCATGATCAGACGATGTGTCATGAGCAAGACCCAGGCCCCTAGCTCCAAGGTCAAGGTCACACTTAGAGGTCAAATGTTAACATGGTCTGTTTCTTGTCCGGTCCATAACTCAACCATTGATGAAAGGATTTTGAAATTACTTGGCATAAATGTTCCCTATAATAAGATGAATTGTCATTCGCAAGACCCAGACCCCTAGCTCCAAGGTCAAGGTCACACTTAGAAGTCAAAGGTGTTTCTTGTCTGGTCCATAACTCTGCCATTTATCAAGGGATTTGAAAATAATTTGACACAAATGTTAACCTTTATGACCCAGGCCTCTTAGGTCAAGGTCAAGGTCACAAAATGATATTTGATCTTTTTGCACATACAACTGTGGCATTCTTTGGCCTGTTTCAGGGGTATTTGTCATCAATAGTGACAGCTCTTATTTTTTTAAATTTTTGAAATTTAGAAATTCAAAGAAAGTTTATTAGCACATTTTAAATGATAATGAGTGGTAGAAATTAATAAAAATATCACAGGATCACATTGGTGTTTTAAGCTCACCTGTCACATAGTGACAAGGTGAGCTTTTGTGATCACCCTTCGTCCGTCGTCAGTCTGTCTGTGCGTCCATCCATGCGTCAACAATTTCTTGTCTGCACAATAGTGGTTTCATTTATGATTTGATTTTAACCAAACTTGCACACAACTTGTATCACCATAAGATCTCGGTTCCTTTCTTGAACTTGCCAGTTATGGCCCCTGAAAGGACCAGAATTAGCTATTTTGCCCTTGTCTGCACAATAGCAGCTTCATTTATGATTTAAATTTAATCAGACTTGCACAAAACTTGTGTCACCATAAGATCTTGGTTCCTTTCTTGAACTGGCCAGATTTCTTCATGGGTTCCAGAGTTATGGCCCCTGAAAGGGCCAGAATGAGCTATTTTGACCTTGTCTGCACAATAGCAGCTTCATTTATGATTTTATTTTAACCAAACTTGCACACAACTTATATCACCACAAGATCTTGCAGGGTTCTAGCCAGGATTTTCTGAAGGCATGTTGCTGAAGGGTATTTTTGAAAAGTGCGTGGACAACAATGGGTGGGTGCAGGGGTTACCCCCCTGGGGGTATGGGGGCCCCAAAAATTTGTATTACTACAACTCATTTTGGTGCATTCTGGTGCATTTCAAGTTGAAAAACACAGTGATTTAATGTTTAATAAGCATCATTTACATGCTCAACAAGAACAAATAGAGATAATGTGTCATAAAAAATTCTTCTAGAGTTTATTTGCTGAATGACAATGTAAACTTATCCAGTTATATAAGTTCTGAAAATGTTCACTATTATTTTACATAAAACAATACAATTTTAGCATGCACATTAAAGTTCCAGTCTTCTATTCCTGTGGAATTTATTTGCTGAATGACAACGTAAACTTATCAATTTTGTGTACTTGGCGTTATCCCCCTTCTCCAAACTATTTAGAACATCCACTCCTAATGTCTTAGCTACATCAACTAAATGTTTGTGTTTGGTGGTGTGGGCTATTTCCTCCTTACACGGAAAGTAAAGCAGTGTCATAGATGCTGTCACTGCCTCACGGTTCACATGTTCTTCCCTCACAAAACAAGCCTCGATCCCACCACCTGTTTTTGCTTCCGCAACGTCAAATACCAATGTTTTCTTGTGCGAGTCTGAGTCCTTATGAAATACTAAAGATGATCGCCTTATTGAGGTACATGGAATGTCAACCCACACAGCTCTACCAGGAACACACTTCTTTGGCCTTCTCTGGTGCTTTACACATACTGAACACAACATACCTTGGCCTGAAGTAAAGAATTTAAAACAATTTTGTTATTTACATAGCCAAAGGGATCCGTCACTGCTATGATAAGAGATCTAAATGTTTTTTTTAATGAATTTCAAAAACTTATATGTAAAAACAAAAGACACAAACACATAAAACATACTGTAGCCTTGTGTGTAAAAGACATGACAACTTAATTTCTAGTTAGTCATCAACTCTTCCTCCCTATTTCTAAGTATGCATGTCCAATATTTTTTCCCCTAAGAAATCTGATTTGAAATATAAAATGTGGTCTTCTTATAATTTGTTCAACAACTGATAGTTTGCACTTTTTTTGAATACGTTAACTGATCACTTGATACATATGATATGATACATTCAATAGACCGTTCAGTATTTTTGGGATTACTTAAAAATGATTTAAATTACCATTCTCTGAGACTGTCATCCAGGGAAACGCTTGTTTCCATTTTGGATCAATGCCTGATTTCCTTTGGCCATCCAGCGTGGCTGGGTGGGATTCTGAATTTGTGACCGTTTTCCCAGGTGTACCTGGTCCAGGAAGAATGTCATTCACAGATTTGTCTCGCTTTTCACATCGCACTATCTCCTCTATTACCGAATCACTAACATTGTTCTCCTTCCGGAGCTTCTTGAAATGGCTATTGCTTGAAATAGTTCATATTTAACAATGTCCCACTCTCTGATTTACGTTTATTTCCAGGCATCGTCAATAATTAAGTAATAGATCAACAATATTTCAAACTTTTCTCTACAAGTTCTATTTTGAAAGTGACGACAGAAACATCGATATTCCACCCGAGAAAACACAATTCATACATGTCAAAAAAACATTAATATTACGCCGAGAATTGTTCAAAATCATTTTAACGTGTTGCACAATTTTTTACTTAGTACCTTCCATTGTCTTACCTTGATTGGGAAAAACATTCGGACAATAATTGTTGAAAACCATCTGTCATTATTTCTGATTACATAAAAAATCTTAAAACACTTTCATGTACACATCACAAGATACCGTCTGTCAAAGGATTTAAAGGCGGAGCTACGATAAATTTACGTCACAAGTTTCTACATAGGAAGCTGTCATTGGTTTATCGCGTTTCTTAACTGACATCGCTTTACCTGAACTATCGGGTGAGCACGTGGTAAACTTTCGAATACCCTATCGGATTAATCTCGGTGTTTATTGGAATGCGTTTAAGACATGTCGCTATGGCAATTAAGGGATGACGGGGGAAATAAGGCATGTCGAATATACAACTCAAAGCCTGAAGGCATGTCGCACGCGACAGGCGATAATAGCCTGGCTAGAACCCTGTCTTGGTTCCTTTTTTGATCTGGCCAGATTCAATCATGGGTTCCAGCATTATGGCCCCTTAAAGGTCCAAAATTTGCTATTTCGGCTTTTGCAGCCATATAGAGACTTCATTTGTTGTTTGATTTGATACAAACTTCCAAAATATCTTCAACAACAATAAATCTTGGATTTAGTGACGAATCTGTCAGATCCAGGTGTAGGTTCCAGAGTTATTTTATAGCTGATTACCTCCCCTGATTGTAATCAAAATGGATTTATATCAGTATTAGTACTTATAGGACTTATTTGAAATTTCATTATTGTCATAAGTTGGACTGAGACAATCAGGGTAGATAACTAATGACTGATTTTATGTCAAATTACCTCAGTCCCTTTATTATGTCTCCCACCGCACAGTGGTGTGGGAGACATATTGATTTACTCCAGTCTGTCTGTGTGTCTGTCTGTCTGTCACAAACCTTGTCGAACATTTCTCATCTGATCTTCACCAAACTGTTACAAAATGTGTTTGACCATGAGACCTCAGCCAAGTTTGATAACTAGCCAAATCGGTCCAGGCATTTCGGAATTATGGCCCTTGAATTACCGAAATATGCTCAGGTCTTGGGAGCTAAAACGACCCATATACTACTAATCGTTAGTAGTATAGGAGTCCTTTTGGGGCACTTTATGTGCGCTCTAAGTGCAAGCTTCACCAAACTTGAACAAAATGTGTTTGACTATAAGACCTTGGTCAATTTCTATAGTTAGCCAAATTGGCCTTAGGCACCTCGGAATTATGGCCCTTGAATTACCAAAAAACTCAAGATTTCTTGTTCATTTTTTACCTTAAACAGGTGCCTATACTACTTTTAAAGGTGGATAATCAGATTTTGGCCATGTAACAGATTTGTTCGAAACATTTACACTCATTTATGTTCACTAAACACTTAATACAAATTAGATTTTCACTGGAGGTATTTTTAAAATTTCATTTTCCTATCCTGGTTGCCCAACCAAGATAGAGTTATTTTATCATAAGTATAAATTTGATAAACATACTTTGCCTAAGGAAATGTATAAATATTAGACATATTGTAATATATTTGTAAAATATTTGCATTAAAAATTATGTATTTAGATGGAATTCATTAGAAACGCAAGTTTGAAAAATTATTATTACCTCCCTTTGCCTATCTTGGTTGCGCAACCAAGATAGATTGGAAATAAATGAATTCAGAAGCTACACACAGCTTTTAAACTTGCATTTTGGTTCAGATTGTTCAATAGTTGATATGTCTATCAAATGCAAATGTAAAACTAGACATTGTATCGAAATAAAAAGAAATACCCAGCTTTTTATATACTTTCATATTAAAGGGTAGTAATTACAAAATTTTATAAAAATAATAAAATATACATTTCAAATAGGAATCTAACTCTATGTAATCGGTCTTTTTGTTCCTTAAATAATTCTCTACCAGAATATACAAAAAGTAAAAAATGTCATTAAATGTTGATTAAATGTGATTGACCACCTTTAAAAGTAATAAGTAATATAGAGGTCCTTTTAGTGTCAAAAAAACGCATGCACATGTGCTCTTAGTAAACAGTATATAAAGACTGACTTACTATTTAGATGATTAGGCAGTTGTGGGCGACATGCGCTTTTCTCAAAAGCATCTCTAGTTTCAAATCAAAATGGGTATATCTCCGTAACTATAATGAAGATACTGATATGAAATTTCATTTATGTCAACATATGGACTTGGACAATCAGTGAAGATACATATTGACTGAATTTATGACAAATTACCTCCCTTTATTTTTTATCTAAATGAATACACCTAAGCAGCTTCTGATGAGATTGGATTGAAATGTTATTTATGTCATGGTAAGAAATAGTCATATTAGATAATTCTTGATTGAACATTTATCGATATGAATACTTTACTAATATATTGTTGTATAGGCTTGTACTCTGTATCTTCTACATGCATATACCAATGCATGATTACCTCCACTGATTTTAATAAAAATGGATTTATCTCAGTAAATATTTATAGAACTCATTTGAAATTTCATTATTGTCTTTAGTTGGACTGAGGCAATCAGGGTAGATAGCTATGGACTAATTTTTTGTCAAATTACCTCCCTTTGTTTCAATTAAAATGGGTGTATCTCAGTAACCAATGAAAATACTGATTTGAAATGTCATTTGTGCCATCAGATGCAATGTTGGCAAAAAGACGGTCAATATGAGTATTGACCGGGCCAGCGGTCAATACTGGTTAAAACCGGTCAATACTGGTCAATACTAGTCGATTCAATACTTTGGTCACTCTTGGGTGGTCAGTACTGGTTAATTCAACACTTTTACATAATGCACATTAACAGATTAGAACAGACTGTAAGAGTAATGTAAAAATAATAAAGCAATTTGAATAATATAGAATTTTGTTTATTAAAAAGTATAGTGGTCAATGCTGGTCGATTCAGTTTTGGTCCTTGGCAGTGTGTCCTGGTCAGGCTCAGTTCTGGACAATATACTTAGACTGGTCAGTGGTGAATACTAGTTTATTCAATGCTGTCTTTAATTTATCAGTTATCTAATTCAATTTATCTTCTTATATTCTTATAGTGATTTAAAAAAAAGATATTACTATAAAATACACTCATTGAAATGGACAGTACTGGTCATTTCAAATTTTAGTCCTACACGGTATCCCTGATCAACACATATAGTGGTCAATACTGGTCATTTGAATACTTTAATTGCATAACTTTTTTTTTTTAGATAAAGTTACCATGTTCAAGCACCTCATTAATACTGTGGGATTATTGATCATGACAGCTAATTAGTGACTAGATAGACAGGCCTGCAATATATAATCTTTTGTATATTGTAAGACAGGGTGTCAATTAGGCATTGTGACAGTTGCTATCAAAACACAATCAAACTACTTCCATGAAAGGGTCCAGTTGTTCAGAACAATTTTCATTGAATTATATTCCAGTAAAAATAATTAGATTTAACACTGTGAATCAAACACTTAACTGCTACAGCTTATGAAATACATTCTACAAATGAAGTTCAGTTAAATTAGCAGTTTAATGACCAGTATCAACCAGTACTAACAAACTCAGGGAAGATTGGGCTAGACCTAACTGTGTTGCCTCTATAAATAAAGTCTTTATTATTATTATTATTATTATTATTATTAAACTGACCACTTTGATTAATTTGGGAGTATTGATTTGGTTGTTTTAACTAAATATAATGCATGCAAACACCTTCATCAAGCCCCAAATGCTTAACAGTCATTATTTAAATTGTTCATAAACTCTGCAAAATATCTGAACAGTCAGTATTGTCTAATTGACCAGTATTGACCAATTCAGGGAGTATTGACCGGGGCGGTTTTAACCGGTTAAAACCACTGGTTAAAACCGGGGGCGGTTTTAACTGCCCAACATTGATCAGATGGACTCGGACAATCAGGGTAGATAACTTTTTACTGAATTTATGACAAATTACCTCTCTTTATTTTATGTAAACGAATATATCTCAGCAGCAACTAATGAGATTGGTTTTAAATGTTATTCAAGTCTTCCAGGGTAAGGAATAGTCATGTTAAAAAAATGCAGCATTTAAGCCTAGGAACCTCAAACTTGTTATGAATTGGCCCTGACTAGGTCAAAAGGGACTGTTACAACAAAATGTTTATCCTGATGATATTTAATGTGTATGCCTATGTGCTCTATGTCAAAACTTGATCATATCATTTTGAGCAATGGTACTCAGGTGGTGAGCGATACAGGGCCATCATGGCCCTCTTGTTTATTTAATGGCACCATGTATATTCTAATGCACCATTCCCTTAGAAAGAAACAAGTGAAATATGATGATTTTCCTTTCAAAACTGGAAGCAAATTATTCTATTTAGCATTGTGTCCGATTCATGAAGTAGGTACAAACCCATAGATTGTTTTAATGATTTGCAGGTAATATGGTATTAATAATTTGTACGTATCTTCTCACGACAGATCAGCATCATAACATTAATAATGTTTAATGGCTTATGTACTGATTAAAATACATTTATGATACCAGTTTAATGTATATTTTAGAGCTCTTGTGGTTGCCTACTACTTTGGAATGGAAGAATCTACAGAGAGGCTGAAGGAATGGAAAAATATACCATTGTATTCCCCAGGCATTCAAGTGGTAAGATTAGTGGTTGTTAAATTTTGTTTAAATTTCCTGATTTGTCAAAGTGTATTGAGACTGACTTACTGAATTTGCATAATTGTTCTTCAAGACTGCATTATTATAACTGCATGTCAGTTGTGCTGTGAAACAAGCCAATTTAAACCAAACAGAGTAGTGTTAGAATGGTTCACTTTCAGATTACTTCAAATCTAGGTCATCTGTACTGAATTCTGGTTGAAAACCAAAAGGAAAGGCGTTAAAAACCTCTTCAGAAGCCATTGGTGTGATTTCCAAATAATTCCACACCAGTGTTTCTTAGTTGACTCTCTGCCGAGTTCCTTCAGATCGTTTTGTTGTGTTAAAAAATATAGCAGTCAAAGGCGGAGGTTTAGTTTTCTCTGTACAATTACATGTAAAATTTTGAAAAATGGACATGCAGGCTGATCTTAGTCTGCATTGGTTGCAAAGGCAAAATCACATGGCACCAACAGACTAAACGATAGTAAGGTTTAAGCTGCAGCTTACTGATATAGCTTTTATACAATTGAAATTTTCTTTTGAAGTTACGTGGTATGGTGAGAATAACAAAAACATGTTTTCTATTTCTCTGAAATTTTAGGTGAAGGTAAAAATGGAAGGTTCGTTTAAAATCAAGAAAATGGATAAAAGAATTACCGGCTCCAGTGTGATTGATGAAGCTTTACAATCTGTGAGTAATCTTCCCATAGTTTCTGTCTTTCATAAAGTTAAAAATCAGACAATTCCTGTATCTACGGCTGTTGCTAATGCTTAAGTAGAAGAAAGGATCAGGCACATAAATGATGTGTTAACCACCCCTCATATCACAACTCATTCTCTGCAGTAGGTTTTGCAGCAAGTAGATAAGCTGAAAATTTTTAATCACAATCAAGCTGAAATAGATAATAATGATAAGCTATGCTTGTGTCCTTTCTTTGAAGCTGTTTATCTGAGTTTGTATTGTCATAGGGAAAAATATAGGTTATAAAAGATAAAGTTTATAAAAAAAAAGTGTTAGGAAAAATAAGATATACATGTTAACCATGTCTGAATGTTGAAAATTTTCACTGGGAGTAGAATAATAATAATAGCAACTGGTTGAATGTTTTCAAGTATTTATTCTGTGCTCCTGTTCTGAAGATTAGTAAAACACATTTTACACTTTTGACAGGTGATGGAATATGCATCTAGAGATTATATAAAAAACTGGTATCGAGAGGTCAGTGATGACGACCTTTTCTTACTGGAAATACAGCAATGTGTTCAAAAAGTGTTCATCACATTTTCACAACGGTAAGTATCTCACATACCAAAGGTTTGGTGCAAAATGGTTATAATACATTGTTTATGCCTCCATGTTAAAGATCCTGGAGGCATAAAAATCATAGTATTTAAACTGTCTGCTTGTTTGTCTGTTTGTACGGTACATAGACGAAATATGTAAAATTTTGTTAAAATGAATTTTCAGTGAAAAGACACAAAATAAACAGAAAATCTGCTTGTTTTACAATCTTTCACTATTGAACACAAGATTTTACATTTTGATTTGTGACTAGGTCACTCTTGAAAATATTGCATCAGATCTCGTAGTCAGTTGGTGAAAGATACTTAGATATTGCTCTGAAACAAACAAATATCCTGTAATAAACTAAATATTTATAAAGAAGTATTGAGGGCTTGTTGCGAAACAGTTGTAATTCAAGAAATGACATGGGATGTCAACATTGTATGACACATACCCCCTGAAATTGCTTGATAGATTAAAATATAAATTCAAGAAAGGGGCGAATTAAAAAAAAAGCTGACATGAAATTCCCAACAATATGACTACTTCAAGTTGATGATGTATACCAAGTTCCATTTGAGTGGGATGGGAACTGTAAGAGTTGAATACAAAAGGTACATTATGTAGTGCAATATAGCAAAATCCAAAAATGAACCATAATGATCTAAATTGTGTCAGTGTGACTCTAACTCTTACGACTTTTAGCTGTAGAAGGTCATTGTAAAACTGGTAGATCTTTGAAACCTGTCATAGTGTTTTGATGTGTAGTTCTCCAATTATATGGTGTTTTAAGTAGACCTTTAGCGGTAATAAATCGAAGAGCATAGCATTTTATGATGAAAAAATCCCAACTGCCTGTGGCGGAATATGAACCTGGGTCAAAGTGTATCAGAGTTGTATGCTTATTTACTGGTATCATGTTTATGAGTAAGATTTATATATAAGCTAAGAGGTAGGAAAAGAAGTTATATTTTATGTAAATTCTGCAAAGAAAAAAAGAAGAATAATGTTGCAGCTTTAAAACTTATAATAGGAACTCCTTTTTGTAGATCAAAAGATGTTGATTGGATGCCATATTTTACACACAGAATGGTTGATGATTTAGCATCTCATATACGACTTTATACCAGAGCTATGGAAAAAGCAAAGGTGGCCAATAAAGATGGTAAACATAGATTTTTCTTTTATTTCTCATGGTGGACAGTAATTGTAACCAATTTACATTTACTTTGAAAGCATCTTTTGAAGGGTTCAGTAATAATTTAGTTGATGGTTCAGCCTAGCCTGTCTCACTTCTTTGCTAGGTGAGTTAAAATCTGGTACACTGATAAGTCAGGCAAGTCTCACTACTTCGCTAGGTGAGTTAAAATCTGGTACACTGATAAGTCAGGCAAGTCTCACTACTTCGCTAGGTGAGTTAAAATCTGGTACACTGATAAGTCAGGCAAGTCTCACTACTTCGCTAGGTGAGTTAAAATCTGGTACACTGATAAGTCAGGCAAGTCTCACTACTTCGCTAGGTGAGTTAAAATCTGGTACACTGATAAGTCAGGCAAGTCTCACCTCGCTAGGTGAGTTAAAATCTGTACACTGATAAGTCAGGCAAGTCTCACTACTTCGCTAGGTGAGTTAAAATCTGGTACACTGATAAGTCAGGCAAGTCTCACTACTTCGCTAGGTGAGTTAAAATCTAGTCCATAATTTTGCTAAGTTTGCTTCACCTTTTGCTAGGTGAGTTAAAACCTTGTCACTGGTTTGGCCTAGCCTGTCTCACTACTTCACTAGGTGAGGTAATACCTAGCCCATGGTTTAGCCTAGCCTGTCTCACTACTTCGCAAGGTGAGGTAATATCTGGTCTTTGGTTTAGCTTAGCCTGTCTCGCTACTTCACAAGGTGAGTTAAAATCTGGTCAATGGTTTAGCCTAGTATGTCTCACTACTTCGCTAGATTAGCTTAGCCAGCACCACTACTTCACTAAGTGAGTTAAATCCAGACTGTGATTTAGCCTAGCCTGTCTCACTACTTCACAAGGGGAGTTAAATGCCTAGCCTGTTTCACTACTTCACAAGGTGAGTTCATATCTGGTCCATGGTTTAGCCTAGCCTGTCTCATACCTATTACCTTCTTTTTGCTGTCTGTTGATAACTGTACTGATGTAACTTGTTATCCATTGTGTATTTTTGCTTATCTTCTTTCAGAGAGAGGTCCATTATTGGAGCAGAATTTTTTTGACCTTGAAATCAAAATGGAGGGAGATATATGTAGGGACTTGGTGTCTTTGTCTCCGGAAGATGAAAGACGTAAGATAGAAGTTCTATTTGGAAACAGTCAATTCTTTGAAGTTCTATTTGAAAACAGTCAATTCTTTGAATATCAGTCATAGAAGTAACTGGTTTATATGTTGTTTTATTTTCTGTTCCTTACTTTGAGAATGCTCTTCTTTCTTTTGATCTTTGAAAATGATATGACCACTACGTAACTGTGCCTTTGTTTGATTTCCACTGTTTTCAGAAAAAAGGTATGCTGTGAAACCATTACTATTTGTGGGAGATTTATTTTTATGGATTTCGTTGCCACGGCAGTCCATGAAATTAAATCCCAATATGCTTTGCATTTATTTTATCTGTAAAAATTTTGAAGGATCCATTATGACTGGCAGGAAATAGTCATTTTTATTTTAACCATACAGATTTGTGCCCGCTGAATTTAACTGGGGTTTCATTAAGTGCCAGGGTGTGGGGATTTCCCCGTTTTGTAGTGGTCTGAAGCCATAGTTACTTCCCCTGTAGATAATAAAGCTCAAAATTGGGAAACCGAGTATGAAAGAGACTCAGTATGAAGTTGTGTATTGACTTCTAGGCATTGTGTTTCTGTTTACCTGAAGTATTATTGCACAAGACATCAAATTAAGCTGAACTTTCAGTGTGACGTCTAAACTCACTAGTAATCAAACTTCTCTAGAGACAATAATATGTATTATTGCATATGTTACTAAATATAGTAACAAAACTGCACTGAATTTAAACGTTTATGAGCAGCGTGGGCCGATATTATGTTCGTGTGAACTGGTGTGCCTGATATCTATATCTGGCACACTTCCGGGTGTGCCAAAACTCCATATCAGGCACACTTCCGGCTGTTCAAAACATCATGATTTTACACTTCCACTGGCAGAATGTCAAGTATATACAAACTAACATTTATTTTATAAAAGAATACATGGTATGAATACATAATTTCGCTAGTTTCTTCTTCTATTGTAGTTGAGTAAGGCTGACACAAGAAACTACGGCACTAAAATGCATGAATTTAAAACAGATGTTTGAAAGGAAATGACGTCAGCGTCATCAGAAAATGTTGACGTTCCGGCACATTACATAAACATTCAAAGACGCTGTGCAACATGAAAGTATTAAATGTCGTTTTCACTTTAACAGTGTAGTGGAACATATGCAATAAAACAGGGCTGGTGCGCCTTAAGGCGATATTGGCATACTAGACTGGTATTTGCCCTCGGGCTAAAGCCCTCAGACCAATACCTCACCTAGTATGCCAATATCGGTATAATAACCTCTAATTGTTTCATTTTTTACCTAGACATAACGATACTAAAGGAAAGTTAAAAACTTGCAGGAGAGTTAATTTTTATTCCTAGCAAACTGCAAAATACCAGTTTTGCTGAAAGCAGCAAATGACCCCTTGATTTTAGGGCCCTACCTTCACAACTTCAACCTTCTATTTCAATAGTTATTGATACCCCAGATATAATGATTTCACAGTATATATGTATAATGATAATGCAAGTTCTTATTAAATCGTACCTAGTCAAAAATATAAGCTTCTTAAGTCATGCAGTTATCCATTTGCATGAGTGACGAAATATACTGTATGGATTTTAGAAATAGTGAATTGAACAAATGACATTTGTATTTTTTTCTGTATATTTCAGAATATTTACAAGACCTGAGTGATGTACTTTTATTTCTTCTCCTACCCACAGAGGATTACAACAACAAACCTTTTAGATATATAATCAGAGTAAGATTCTATTCTTTTGTAAATTTCATCCATGAAAAAATTAATTCTCAAATAGTGTAAGACAACTTTACTTGGCTAATTTCAAATGCCCTGTGAAATTGGACATATTGCGGGATCACAGTCGGCAGCAGGCAGCGTCTGTAAATGTTGTACGCTCATTTTACATGAGCAGTTCTTATCTGGTGTTCACACACAAGTTAGGTAAACCAGCTGCCTTTCCCGAGTCTGGACATGACACTAGATCTAGATAGTGAGACTGACTTGATAAAATTACCATTTTTTGCCATTCCTTCAAGTTGTCTTAATAGCAGAACTTTACTATGCAAGATATTTTTTTTTATAAAACTTATTGTATAGAAAGGTATCATAGATATCACATCAGATCGCAACATATTTGTTGTAGTCAGGAAGCATTATTGAATGGCATATTTATAGCAACTATCTCATATCAACTTCAGACATATTTGTTGTACTTTCAGGAAGTGTTAGTGAATGGAACACTGATAGCATGCAACTATATGTCTTATGTCAAATCTTGACTTGTTTGTCGTTTCTTCAGGATGTGTCAGTGAATGGAACATTTATAGCGACTGTAGATATATATCAACTGAATGGATTAGATCTTTACCTGTTTTTTATGCCCCCGAAGGTGGGGCATATTAAAATCGCACTATCCATCCGTCTGTGTGTGCGTCCATCCGTCCATGTTAATTCTTGTCCGGGCTGTAACCATAATGAGACGACGTGTCATGCGCAAGACCCAAACTCCTAGCTCCAAGGTCACACTTGGAGGTTAAAGGTTAATAGGGCCTTTTTTGTGTCCAGTTCATAACTCTGCCATCCATGAAGGGATTTCGAAATAACTTGGCATAGATGTTCACCATAATGAGACGACGTGTCATGTACAAGACCCAGACCCCTAGCTCCAAGGTCACACTTGGAGGTTAAAGGTTAATAGGATCTTTTTTGTGTCCAGTCCATAACTCTGCCATCCATGAAGGGATTTTGAAATAACTTGTCATAAATGTTTACCATAATGAGACAAAGTGTAGTGCGCAAGACCTAGGCCCCTAACTGCAAGGTCAAGATCACAGAGGACAAAGGTTAACAGGGTCTGTTTTGTGTCCAGTCTATAACTCTGCCATTGATGAAGAGATTTTGAATTACTTGGCATAAATGTTCCCCACAATGAGACAACATGTCTTGTACAAGATCCAGACCCAAAGATTTAAGGTCAAGGTCACACTTAAAGGTTAAATGTTAACATGGTCTGTCTCTTGTCCGGTCCATAACTCTGCCATTGGTGAAGGGATTTTAAAATAACTTGGCATAAATGTTCCCTATATTGAGATGACATGTCATGCGCAAGACATAGACCCCTAGCTCCAAGGTCAAGGTCACACTTAGAAGACAAAGGTGTTTTTTGTCTGGTCAATAACTCTGCCATTTATCAAGGGATTTGAAAATAATTTAACAGAAATGTTAACCATATTAAGAAGGTGTGTCACATTTATAAATCAGGTCTCTTGGGTCAAGGTCATGAAATGATGTGTGGGTGTTTTTTTGCGCAGACAACTGTAGCATTCTTGTGCATGCTTTTGGGGCATGCTTCGGGGGCATTTGTCACCAGTAGTGATAGCACTTGTTTCTATTTTCAGGAAGTGTTAGTGAATGGTATATTTATACCAACCATAGATCTCATATCAGATCCTGATTACATCAATACATATATAGCTTGGATGGTAAGTATCAGGTTTATCTAGATAATTTAAAGTTAGTTTATTTGTAGTCGCCATCAGCTACCCATGTAGGTTACTCAAAATGTGGTGAAAAAATCCTCTGCTCAATTTGGCCAAATCTGAAGAAATCCTCTGATTTTAAGCCCACAGGAGAACATCATCTGTCCTTCGTCCAAAGTTTCTTTAAAGAACATCTGTTTCTGTCTATCTTGGAATGTTCTCTTTCAAATTCCTGCAAATCTAACTCATCCATTCAAAGTTCTTGTTAGTTTATACTAACTATTTTAGCTCGAATGTGATGAAAGCTTCAAGCTTATTAGAACCACTCTCGAGTACTGGTATCATATGAGAGGGCATGGTTGTGACCCCAGTAAAGCTTGAACCCGTGACCCCCTGGTTGAGCAGCTAACACCTTAACCACTAGACCACCGCTCCCCTTCAAAGTTCTGGTTATCATGTCGACCTAAGAGAAATGGTGAAAAGTCTGCTCTTTGATATTGTTGAATTAAAACTCAAAAATAAAAATAAAAAACAATAAGATGATGATTATCAGTTTTGAAACAAAAAGAACTGAAAGTTTGGATATATCATAAAAATCAAAGGCGGTATTTTGTCCACCTTGTTCAAGTTGAGTAGAGATGATTTTGTTTTGGAAATTTTGTCTGTATTGCAAGAAAAATATCACAGGGCTTTTATTGTCAGTCAACATTATCACAATTTGTGTTATTCTTTTTATCTAATTGGCGAATATTTTTTATGCCCCCGAAGGTGGGTATATTAAAATCGCACTGTGCGTGCATGTGTGTGTCGGTAAGTTTTTGTCCAAGTTGTAACTCTTCCATCCATAAAGGGATTTTGAAATAACTTGGCATAAATGTTCACCATAATGAGACGACATGTCATGTGCAAGACCCAGACCCCTAGCTCCATGGTCAAGGTCACACTTAGAGGTCAAAGATTAACATGGTCTGTTTTTGTCCTGTCCATAACTCTGCCATTGATGAAGGGATTTTGAAATTACTTGGCATAAATGTTCCTCATAATGAGATGACCTGTCATGAGCAAGGCCCAGACCCTAGCTCAAAGGTCAAGGTCACACTTAGAGGTCAAAGATTAACATGGTCTGTTTCTTGTCATGTCCATAACTCTGCCATTGATAAAGGGATTTTGAAATTACTTTGCATAAATGTTCCCTATAATGAGATGAGGTGTCCTGCGCAAGACCAAGACCCCTAACTCCAAGGTCAAGGTCACATTTAGAAGTCAAAGGTGTTTCTTGTCTGGTCCATAACTGCCATTTATGAAGGGATTTGAAAATAATTTGACACAAATGTTAACCATATTTAGATGATGAGTCACGTTTATGACCGAGGTCTCTTAGGTCAAGGTCAAGGTCACAAAATGATATTTGATTTTTTTGCACATACAATTGTGGCATTCTTGGGCATACTTGGGGGGGCATTTGTCACCAATAGTGACAGCTCTTGTTTAATTTGGAGACAAAAACTGTTTATTGTTGTTAGGTTGCTCAATTTAATTATCAGTGAAAAACATTTCATACAATGACTTGATTATAGGCAGTTTCAAATATTATATTTTATTCTAATTTTTAGCTCAAAATAAAAGGTAGAGCTATTGGACTGTGCAATGCATTGGCCTCTGTGTTGGTGTCTCTATTTGGTTAAGTTTTTGTATGTAAGCTGGTATCACAGTAACAACTTGTGGGAACAGATTGAAACATAACACAATTATTCACTGTGATAAACAGACTTACATTGCACAGGTGTTATAACTGTTATTTGCTTTTCTACAAAGTTATGCCTCCTTTTTCGACTTAGCAATTTTCTGACTTTTTTGTATTTAAGCTGGTATCTCAGTACCCACTGATGAGAATGGATTGAAACTTCACACACTTGTTCACTGTGATTATCTGACATGCAGTGCATAGGTTTCATAATTCTGCTTTTCATTTTTACAAAATTATGCCCCGTTTTGACTAAAAAAATGGAAAAAAGGGAAAGGTACATGGACAATGTTTGCGGGTTGGATGGCTGTGTAGACATAGCGATATTGCATGGTGCTGTGGTTCGTTAGGAGAGTGCCAGTGGCCCAGCACCTCTGTCTTCAACTCTCTAGGTTTCTTTCGGGGTTACCTCACCCTTAGTTCCGAGTTAAAACCCTATCCTGGGAACACAGGAGCTATTTGTCCCATAGCTGGGGGTCTGTTCATAGGCATCAGGGCGTGTCCACACACTGATGGGCCTGGCATGCCACATGTCTGGGGGCAGACCTCCTCCGAGTCCCCTGCAGTTCTGCCTGAGGCCGCAAGGTGCTCAGTTACCGTGTGGCGCCAACTCGGAGGCACTGCAAAAGGGCTTGTCTGCAGAGAGGCTGTGTACTGGCAGGGAAAAATTACGCACTCGGCTCCTTTTTCACCAGAGGGCTAGCCAGCGATGGAAGCTGAAAGCGGAAGGTGACAAGCACACAACACACAGCACACCACACTTGACGCATCAGCAGACCAATTGCCACACATTTGCGGGTTAAAATATCAGCAAATAAAATTGCTTGCTTTGGGTCATTAAAACCTTCCAACACAGAAATACAAATACTCATTAAATAAGGTTCCAAAAAACTTGTTAACTGAAGTTGTAATTTCATAATTGAGTATAGATGCTAAATATCACATATTTTATTTACCTGATTTTTTGTACTCTCGCAGTTTTATAATAGCTGTAGTCAAAAGAATCTTGAAAATACAAATATTATCAGTATGTGTGAAGAAAAGTATAAACTTTTCTTAATGTGCAATTGTACCAGTATTGTGTTTGTAATACCATGAGTGGGGTTTGAGTCATCTTCAAATCCACACACATATGTCAGTCATCATCAAATCCACACACATATGCCAGTTACCATCAAATCCACACACACACACACACACATGTCAGTCATCATCAAATCCACACACATGTCAGTCATCATCAAATCCAGACACATATGTCAGTCATCATCATATCCGCACACTTATGTCAGTCATCGTCAAATCCACACACTTCTGTCAGTCATCATCAGTCATTTCAAGGTAAATATGTGTCCGTTACATACCTTCAGAATCTATCAATTTACAGCATTTTAAGGTCTCAGTTTCAAAATAATTTCTATATGGATGTCCCTCAAGCACCACACAAGGAGGTATTTTCTCACTGAATCCCTTGCCCCACTGCTGGGGATGCTATTTTTCAAAGCCAGAGAGTGCCATTGCATCAAGAAAATATATGAAAAAAAAAATTGTTACTAATATAAAATGACATAAAAGTAATTGGAGCCCATGTAATATACAGAAACCTTGTTTTGATATAATTGAATGTGAGCATAATTGTCTCAAGTGTTTGTATACTGACTCATCAGTAGAATAGATTGTCTGTCATTTCCAAAATATGTTACATTGTTCAATTTATGTAGTGTTTTTGACTGACGTGATATGGTATAAGTTGAAATTAAATCTAATATACAGCAGTTGTCTTTATAGGCATGAAAGTAATAAAGATTAGCTATATAACTTGTATAATGTGAGGTTTCCATTTGACTTGAACACATTTGTCGAGATACGAAAAAATACATGTAAACTGCATTTTTTACTGTCAATCAGTGTTTTAAGTTTAATTACTATTCATCCATCTTTTCAGGCGCAGTCACAGGCTGTGTTAGGTATAGAAAACAAACTTGGTTTCCAAGTAATAAATACAGTGGCCAGTGAGACCTGTATGCACTTTAGTCCTTAAAATGAGTGGTTGACTGCGCACTTGATCCGCCCCCTTTCATTTTTGATGGGAGGTGCCAGTGAGATACTGCCATTCTAATCAGTAAAATATTATCTTCCATTGTGACCAATGAAATGTTTTGTTACTTAAGACCAATGGAGCGCTTTGTTTCATTTTGACGTCTGAATATTTTTGTTTCAGTGTAAAGAAGGATCATTGATCAATGAAATGTTTATGTTTGTGATAAAGACTACAGATTCTATAGACGAGCTAGCCTCTGTTATAGAACAATTAGACTGTGATATTGCAAAATGGCGCTCAAAGGATACTGGAGGTAGTGATGGTAAGTCATTAATTTACTTCCCTTGATAGTCACAATATTTATTGTTAGTTAACTCCCTTGATTTTCTTAAGTTAGTATAACCTCCCTTTGTCAACAAGGTAACTTCGTATTTTTTTGATCCCCCACCAAAGGCGGAGGGATATAGTTTTGGCGTTGTCCGTCTTTCCGTCCTTCCATCCTGAGCCATATCTAGGAAGTGGTTTGAAATATTTAAATAAAACTTCATCATACATGTTCACCACTATAGAGAAATCGGGCCCATCAAGTTTCAGTCAGATTATCCAAGTAACCCCAGAGTTATGGCCCTTAGTAGTTTCTAGTGTTAACTTTATAGGATAAGTGTTGACCCCAAATAATTAGGGGTCACGTGACTATGACCTTGACCTACTAACCTTCTTTCTTGTTTTTTAAGATACAGCCTTGAAATTTTGGTGACATATACAGTTTTGCACACTGATCTTAACACTGACTTTCAGTGACCATGAATGTAACCTACTGACCTACTTTCTTAATATTTTAGCATTGAGCGGTCTTGTTAACATGTTTCAGCTGTCACAGCTAATTATTAAATCATGACAATAATTACCCCTAGGCCTAAAAAAAAAATATGTTTGTTTCCTGTAACATGCTAAAAAAAATGGGGGTCGGTAGGTAGGGAATTTTTTTTTTTTTTTTAAATTTTTTTTTTAGTAGGTGTCAGAACATTTCAGTGTTTAGTAACCTTATTATCGCCAATTAACTGCCTAATCAGGCCTCAACCTTAACTTTTTTCAGCAGTTGCCAGCAGGTTCACCAACTGCTAAAACCTAGTAGACCTGCTCAGACTTTAGTGGACCTCCAATTCTATCTCATAAATTGTGATGCTGTAGACGTCATAACTTCATATGACTCAAAGAAACAGGACTTATTTCTAAATAATTAAAAATGGAAGACTGTAGCAATCTGTTATCCCGAAAAATAATTATTTTGAAAAGTGTCCCAAAATATGGACACAATCAGCACCAGTGTTGAAAGTGAAAAAAACAAAACAAAAACATCAACAGTTATCGGAAATCATTCTGATGATAAACTAAGTAATTGGCCTCGTTTTCATCATCAATTAACACCCCCTCAAAGAGCTAAAAGAAGTGTGTCTGTTATTGTGGCATCTGCAGTGGAGATCAAAGCGGTATAGTTTCCACGAGATTGTCATTGCATTACATCATGTTTTCGCGCCATGTGACACATCACTGTCTGATCGTACTTTCTCGATTTCTTTAATTGTTGAGAAGAAATCAGTAAAAAAATTTTTTCTTTAATTTTTTAAAAGCGAATGTGCAATATCCCGAATAAACTGACATGTAAATGTGTCAGACCGTGAACGATGCTGACCTATTTGCCCTCAAGAAATTTACATTATTGTTTGAGAAGAATATCTAACAAAGTGTTGTGTCAAAAAATATATGTACGAAGACTCATTTAAAACTTATTAAAAATCGCAACGACATCATACTGCCTCATTTTAAAACCACATTTTTATTTACGTTCATGAGGTCACGTAACCTATTCTGCCGTGCTAACAGAAATCTGTTTGCCAAAAAATCGTTTTACTCCATGTATTTAAATTGCTGCCGCTTTTTCATTATTTAAGATTTTTTAATTGTATTTTTTGTACTTTCTGGTCAAAAGTCTGAATTTTATTACCATAGTATGTACCGTTTATTTACTTTAAAAAGGAAATAAATAATCAAGATCGCGCTGTTTGAAATTTTACAAAACATTATATGAAAATTTGATCGTTTTAAAGGAATTTTGCCTACATTCCTGTCGATATCTTATTAAAATTGTTATAGAATTCAAACTGTATTAGTTCTCAAGCGGTGTTGAATATCTGAAGCGATTTTATTAAAAAATGAATGCACTACGCACGTTTTTTTGTGTCAAAAGTAACTGCGATGTAAATTAAGTATTACGATAGGGCGCACGTGCTTGTGGAATGGAAAATTACCAGCATGACGTTTTGATATTTTTACGATTCGCGGGTAAATTTCAGTCAATCCAGGTAATTTTGCCTGATGTAATACTCAATTTGGTAAAGTTACCACGTAAAAACCACTCACCCGATCGGTTGAGTAGTCCATTCGTGCTATCCTGACTTTAACTCGCCAATGCTTATAACTGTAGAATGCCGTACTAAGGCAAAATCAACTTTCGTTTTGTGAATTCGCCGATATGGGTACGATTCCCCACCACCCCTATTTTTTCACTTTTAAGGGTTTTATTTTATTTGCAGACCGTGACTGAAAATTGGTTGACCGTCGGTCTACCCAACTTTTGATAGTGGACCTGCTGATATTTTTGGTTGCGTCGGTCCAACGGTCCACCGCTAAGGTCGAGGCCTGTTAAATTACTATTCAAATAAAATTGTTGAAAATTTGCTCCCACCTTTCAATAACAGATGTTGTTCATACAAGTTTTTTTTCTACACTGATTCCTTTTGTTCAGTAAACATTGTGTAACAGGCAAAGTTCATAGTTTTGCAGACAGACATAGCTTCGGGCCGTTTTTGCCAATTAGAGATTTTCGGGGCCACAATTAATCTTTTGTCGCAAATGGCTCAAGTGCAACCGACAGCGTGACCCCTGAACAAGTGGTACAAACATGATAATAGACTGCTCTTCTACGAATTGTTTATCAATTAACATTTACACCTTGATCAATAAACACCTTTCATAATGAAGTACTAAATACAAACCGCGAGATAACCACGTGTCAGTCGGCGCGTGGCGTGATTGACATCTGTCTGTAGCTAATTAGTATATGACGCTCCGCCTACTGCCATACTTCCGCTTGTGGCGGCGAACAGTATTGAAATTCACCGAGATTTTGATTGACAAGGGGCAGAACTTTTGAACTCGATATGCATCAAAGAAAACCTCTATTTTCGCAGGTGAAAATCCGGAACCTCGAGTCTACCGACAAACAGGCTTTTCGCCATGTTGTTTCATGTTGACAGAACCAGAAACGTTCGTGACTATGCGCGACGAGGTTGGGTACAACTAAATTATCCCTATAATCAATAAAGATATGATCAGAATCTCGAATTTCAGCCCATAAAAAAATTGCGGTCGGCGGTAAAAACTTACGGTCGGTCGGGTTACAGGAAACAAACATATTTTTTTTTTTAGGCCCTACTTTATTATATTTTTGTGGCAAAAAGTCTATTTCTAAAAAAAACAAAACAGTATAATGATAGTTGCATTAAAGTGATAAAAATAAAGCTTCTTCAGTTTGTATTTTGCTAAGTTTAGTATAGCTAAAATTTATCCTTTTATAAAGTTGTTGACAGTTAGAAATTGTCCAAGACAGAATGTATGTGGTTTTAACTTCTCTGCAAAAATGTATGCATTTCCAAACTCCACTCATTTGCCATCTTCTAATAATTCCAATAGAAAGTGATTAAATAAATTTGATCAGCTTAACTGAGACATTCATACTTTGATAACCCCTTGTTATCATTTTTTATGTTAAAATGCATATTTCAGCATTGTTTCATGGTTAAGTCAGACATTAATATTATCAAAAAAATAAATTCTGAATGAAGCAGATTAATTTGTTCAGCACTCATTTGTTTAGTTAATTGAGCCGCGCCATGGGAAAACCAACAAAGTGGCTTTGTGACCAGCATGGATCCAGACCAGCCTGCGCATCCACGCAGTCTGGTCAGGATCCATGCTGTTCGCTTTCAAAGGCTATTATTATTAGAGAAACCATTAGCGAACAGCATGGATCCTGACCAGACTGCACGGATGCGCAGGCTGGTCTGGATCCATGCTGGTCGCAAAGCCACTATGTTGGTTTTCTCATGGCATGGCTCAATTCATTCTCTGTCCAATAATCCTGTTTTGATTCTTAATTTGCTTATAAGGTAGTTTCAAAATTTTTGGTGCCAAGAGTAAAATCAAAACAAAATGAATAATAATGGCGAAAATGGGTTCATTTTGATTTATAAAGGTTAATTTTTTAAGCCCACCTGAGCACCTCAGGGTGAGCTATTGTGATCACGCTGTGTCCATTGTCCATCGTGCATCCGTCCGTCTGTCATCAACAACTGTGTTTAAAAGACATCTCCTCCAAAACCACTGAAGGGATTTTGATGAAACTTGGCATGGATGTTCCTTGGATGGTCCTCTACCAAAATTGTTCAAACAGTTCTGCTTGGTTGAACATAGGGGCCGCCAGAGCTAAAACTAGAAAAATCTCCACCTAAACCAATGGTCCGATTTTGAAATAATTTCACACAAATGGCCCTTATGTCACCCTCTACCAAGAGTGTTCAAATTGTACCGATTCGTCAAAAAACATGGCCGCCAGGGGGCGTGGTCTCTTTTCCCTTTATGTATATAGCGGAAATTTAAAAAATCTTCTTGTGTGAAACTGCAGGGCTGATTTTAAAATAATTTTACACAAATGGTCCTTGTATGACTCTCTACCAAGATTGTTCAAATTATTTTGATTCGTGAAAAAACATGGCCGCCAGAGTGGGTGGTCGCTTTTCCCTATATGTATATAGTGAAAACTTTAAAAATGTTCTTGTGTGAAACTGCTAGCCCGACTTTAGAATAATTTTACACAAATGGTCCTTGTGTGACCCTCTATCAAGGTTGTTCAAATTATACCGATACATCAAAAAATATGGCCGCCAGGGGGCGTGGTCACTTTTCCCTATATGTATATAGTGGAAACTCTAAAAATGTTCTTGTGTGAATCTGCTAGCCCGATTTTAAAATAATTTTACACAAATGGTTTTTGTGTGACCTTCTACAACAGTTTTTACTATTGTTCAAATTTTTCTGATTCTTCAAAAAACATGGCCACCAGAGGGCGTGGTCACTTTTCATCAACAATTTCTTTAAACAATATCTCCTCCAAAACCAGGCAATGGATTTTGATGAAACTTTACACAAATGATCTCTTGGTAGCCCTCTTTCAAAGTTGTTCAAATTGTTCCGGTTCATTGAACATACGGGTCTTTTTTGTTAAAAATAGGTTTTTAGCTATCAGATTTTAAAAATCCTTTTCTCCAGAGCTTTAATATTTGGCATTTGATATAAGGGTTTGACTTTCTACCATACTTATCCTAAGTTAAAAAAAAATGGCCATGCCCCTGTGTCTGACATGTACTTACTATAGGGTTTTATATAAGAAACTTTGAAAATCTTCTTCTCTGAATCAGTAATGGCTAGGGCCTTGATATTTGGCATATGATATCAGATTTGTAATTTCTACCGTAATTATTCAAATTATTGCCCTAGGTTCAAAAATGTGTGTGAAATGTAGTATATAATATAATCTAACATAGAAGAAACCTAACTCTGTACTAATACAAACACACTTGAAGCCTTGTACACAGGTGAGCGCTTTAGGGTCAATTACCCTCTTGTTTCAGTATATTTTTTTTATCCCATGAAGACACAGATCAGAGTAATCAAAGTGCATTCATCTTTGAAGTATCAAATTATTTAACAAATTGAGAATTAATGAACATTGAAGAAACCTGTTTGAAAATTTTAGAAAAAAGTGATTATTACCACTGTTTAGGGCTTAAACCAAGAAGTAATTTGTGAGCCAAAAGAAAAAAGCCATTGTTAAGTACATTCTGTTTCATTAAAGAGGAGTTAGTTCAAAATACTCTCACTCCCCATCTTGTAAAAAAATCCCCACTGCTCAGTTCGAACATGGCTGACAAAATCCCCTCCCTCACTTAAAGTTTAATTTTTTCAGCAATATTCCCATTTACAGTTCATTCCATTTAAAAGCAGATAATTATCAACTTAAAAATTGTAATGTTTTGATTTATGTTAATCATTTTTAAAATGGTAGAGTTTTTATTCCACAAAATCCAAGGGGAGAGTTTGTCTGCCTTGTAGGGAGGTGGGGGCTGGGCAGGGGGGGGGGGGGGGGGGGAAGAGATTTTATCTGACTTGAAGCGGAAAGGGGTGGGACAGAGGGGGGAAGACTCTGTCCTACATTCATTATATTAGGATTTTATTGTAGGATGGTTTTTTGAGATTGAAATAAAAAAAAGAAAATTAAATATAAACACTTATAATTAATGTTTTTGTTTATGTTATTGAAAACACGGGGATGGAAATTTGCTGTTGAAAAAGTGGTGTGTATATTAGTGGTAATATCTATTTGGTGTGAAATCAGGACCAGGCCATATTATGACACTTGTCATTTTTTCACACCTTGTCTTCTGTTATTTGAACATTTACCCCTGGCCTCATTTGCATAATTAGTGACATTGACACGTGATTGGTTGAAGTGAAGTGTGAAGGTTACAGTACTCTACTATGATTGGCTGAATCAGAATCCTATATGAGAATGAAAAATAATATTGATACATTCGGAAGATGTAAAAAACATTTCTCCACACCATTTGAGCTGAAAGAAAATTAAAAACGGATCCATTGTTGAAAAATTGTAGAAAGAAAATAGAGGTAAGTTGAATGTTTATAACTTATAATTTTTATATATTAATTTCATGCATACGGCATTGAGCACAACATGATTTTCATCTTCATGTCTAATAAGTAAAATAGTTCTTTGAGATATATTGTATATAGATTTCTTATTACATGATAATTTTTATCAGGTAGGCATGATGATCTTTCTTTTAAATTGAAGTTTGATTTTATTATGAACATTAGAGTATGAGTTTTTGTTTCTAAACTATTTTGAAAATGCAAAATCAAGAAAAAAGAAGTCCTTGTCAGGATTCCCCCCATGGGCAACATGGCGATAAAAAAAATTCCACAATCTTTACGAATACACCACAGAGGAATATGTAGTTAATGATGGTTAAATATAGATATTTATAATTAAAGCAGTTTACCTTAAGTAAAACAATAAAACAATACAAATGCTTTTCAATTTCTAGTGTAGAAATTAGTACATACAAATAATTCTTGTGTATTTCCATAACATATAGTCTGTCAGTAATTAAGTTTCAAAGCTATCTTAGGAAATACAGCATTTATTTCCTGATTCCTAAAAATCATAACAATCTGGAGGCCAGTGCCTTTAAAATAACTTTTTACGGATCATTTGGGATTAAATGCAAGTATACATCTGGTAAACCCTGGCTTCTTGATTTTGTCCAAACTTGTCCCATTTAAGCTTAATTGTGCTGTTTAAAAATATTTAAAAGATGCATGTGAAATGTTACATATATTTATATATATATTGGTTTCTTTGCTATTAAGGATCTTAGATTTTTGGCAGTGGCCAGGTGTCCAGTAAAATATATCTTTATTTTTCAATAAAATGCAGAAATACATGGTATAAAACCCATCAATTCTGTTTCTACTACAACTTTAACATGTTAAAGGAGCCTTACTATTTTGAATGTAACATGTAAACAGATATGTCATAAACAGTTCTGTTGTCAACAAGAGCACAAATATCCTCCTCAGGAAGGTTCTGAAGTTTATTCAATATATTTTATTTTACATCTTCAGGACAATTTGGTAGACATATCTGTTACCATGGATCATAGAATTATATACACTGAAGTGAGAACTTATACTTACGATGCAAATTCTGATAGTGAAGAAGTTTCTGAAGACTTTGAGAACATAACCGAGTCAGTAGGGAATGTTAGTGATTTGGAAGGGGACACGGCCGAGCTAAAAGGTGAAGTTAGTCAGGCAGTAGCAGATGTAAGCAAGCCGGCAGGGGATGCTACTGAGCCAGAACGGGATGTTAGTGATTTGGAAGGAGAGTCGGCCGAGCTAAAAGGTGATGTTAGTGAGGCTGTAGCGGATGTAATTGAGCCAGTAGGGGACACTACTGAGCTAGAACGGGATTTTAGTGAGGCAACAGGAGTTATTAGTGAGGCAACAGGGGATATTAGTGAGGCAACAGGGGATATTAGTGAGGCAACAGGAGTTGTTATTGAGGCAGCAGGATATGTAAGTGAGGCAGTAAGTAAAGAGTTGCCACAAAGTGCATCCAGGTCATGGAAGGACTTTTCAGTTTGTACGATATCTCTGATAGGACTAGAGATTATTTCAAAGTTAAACTGGCCTGGTGGTCCTGATGCAACAACCCCAGAAAGCAAGGAGTTTTACAACAATAAATTGGGCAGATTGTGGAATAAAAGGAAATAAATAAATTGTCAATGTATTTCTGATGAAGCAATGATAGACAGAGATTCAGATCAATTTATGATTTACTTGTTCATTGTCACTTGTTTTGGTAACTTGCATGTTGGAGTTGTTTTTGTCAGATGTTAATAAACACTGTGGGGAATCACATGATCAGAATAATCTCAAAACAAAAGTTATATTTTGAAGAACATGAATAAATTTCCTACCAGGATAAGATATGAAATTTAAACATAGCCTAACATATCACTAATGAAGTTGTCAAATTATTATGTAGTTGACAATAATGATAGATATCCTGTAATTACAAACACTAAGGAAAATAAGAAGTTTCTGTTTCTTGAAGTGTTCCAGATAATCAAAAAGTGATTGTGATTGTGATTGAAATCTATATAGTTTTAGGAAACATCTCTGTTGTCATATGATAGGCTATATTTTAGATTTACAACAAAAGTTGTTTCAGTATTATTCCTTACTATTCATAAATTTATTTTGGTTTAGAGATTATTTTGATCATGTGATTTCCCACAGCGATTAATAAGTAAACAAATTCTTCAGGTGTGTCATTATAGGGGTTTGCCTTTAGATTTGTGCTAATTTTCCAAAATTCAAGAAGTGCTTTCTTGTTTGTTAGTTATTGTAAATGAAAAGTGAAAATAACATGAGTTCCAAGCCATCCTCCTTGTTTATAGTTTGTCATCTTCATACGAAAGCTATGATTTAGTCTTAGTAGAAATTTGAATTAAAATTGAAGAAGTATATTTGACTGCTAATACTTGTAAAATAGTGGCATAACTGACTTCTATTTCTGATTTCAGTGTTACACTGTTTGAAACATATTTTTATAAAATTAGATGTTGTTGAGTTTATATGCTTCAGTGTTGTTATTGATAGCTCAGAAAGTGATCCATTTTACTTTTTTGTTAAAATAGTTCAAGAAAGATCTTTTTGTTTTGCAATGTTTTCCATTCCCAAAATGATACTGATTTATGTAGCCTATGTGCTTCCAACAGGCAAAATATAGTCACTTTAATTAAGCCCCCTCTACAAGTGGTGGGGGTTATAGGAATGGTCTCCATTCGTCCTTCTGTCCATCCATCAGTCCATTCATAACATTTTGTGTAGACTCTGTATCTCCTAAACCCCTTAAATGATTTTCATGAAACTTGGGTCAAATGATCACCTCATCCAGAAGATATGCAGAACTCATGAGTAAGCCATGTTGGCTCAAGGTCTAGGTCACAACTCAAGGTCAGAAGTTTAAGCTCTGTATCTCTAAATCCCTTGAAGGATTTCCATGAAACTTGGGTCAAATAATCACCTTATCAAGATGATGTGCAGAACTCATGAGTCGGTCATTTTGGCTTAAGGTCAAGGTCGCAACTCTAGCTCAAAAGTTTGAGCCTTCCATTTTGTGTCCGCACTGTTTCTCCTAAACCCCTTGAAGGATTTTCAAATTCATTGATGATGTCATACATGTACTGTAAAATATACTTAACAATATCATTGCTTCCACCCAATACCATCCCATTTCACTATCCATATCAGTGGGGGGATATAGCTGTCTTTCAGACTGCCTTGTTGGTTATGAAACTGTTCACACAATGGAGGACAGTTTGTTCTAGTAGATCTTGCAAGTGAAGGACCTGCAATACTCAAAGTTACTCTTAAAATACTTCAATCTGATGCTCAGACAATTTGCTGTGTTTAGTAATTGGTGTGTCTCGAGAATTACTCCAGGCCAATGTGACAGATGAGGTCACATACTATTGTCATTATTATGATGTTGAATTTTGATACTCATCTTTTCAAAACTTATAGTGTTCTGATACTCATCTGAAGGTGAGTTATGTTCAAATATAAAAGTCAAAAGTAGTGAGTTTCAAAGCAATATGCAGCTGTTCACTGTTATTTAATTTTACAACTGGTCAGATATATATTCCTTGCATTTGTCTCCTTCAAACAATTTCTCATGAACTGCTTGATGCAATTTCACCAAAGGCCAGTATATTATTAAACTGTATTAATTTTTCAAATTTACATAGTGACCTAATTTGCTGCCTGAGCTTAAAGTAGTAAAAACTTTGAGAATCTTCTTGTCCAAAGCTGCAAGATCCAGAGCTTCAATATTTGGCATGTAGCATTGTGCAGAAGGTAGTAAACTGTCGCAACGCTTTTGAAATAATGCAGAAAATTTTCATTCTTCTTGCATTTTTACAAAATCTGACTTATTTTCTCCTGATTTATCATTTTTCAGTGTCATATGTACATTCTATACTAAACTTAGTGGAAATGAACATGTTGAAAAATTTCACCCTTTATGATGGATGTGTAGTTTTAAAATCTTGTTACAATGTTAGAGCATGATATTTAGCATATAGCATAATGTAGAGGCTTCAACCAAATCAGTTGAAATCATGATCCACAAGTCAAAGTTGCCCAAGCCTTTGGATTGAATTATTTTACAGTTGTGCATACAGGCATACAAAATTTAAAAATAATGTCCTCTAAAACTTTAATGATCTCAGATATTTTGCAAAGTTAAAAAACTTCAAATCATTCTGTTTGGGGCAAAACTTGCCATGACCTGGGTGTCATTTGAAAAAAAATTCTGAAAAAAAAAATTAGAAACCACTGGCCCAATTTTTAAGATAATTTCTTGCATTCAGATTGGTCAAGGTCAAAGGTTATATTGGTCCTCTATTTAGTGGTTTCACAGTTATAAAACTTAATAGTACGATTGCCTGTGGTCAGTAGATGACCGCTATTGTTTTGCAGGTCAGTATGTTAGAGGTCAAGGTCACATTTAAATACTGAGGCTGGAAAAGGTTTTCTCTCAATAACTTAAGAATGGTTTGGGCTACAGTTGTTAATCGCCATAAGATTGCCTGTGGTCAGTAAATTACAACTATCTTTAAAGGGTCAGTATGTCAAAGGTCAAGGTCAGAGTGACCTTTAGACTAAAAATGGTTTCTGCTCAGATAGAACGCTTTTGCCTACTGTCTCTAAACATAAGATGATTAGCTGTGGTCAGTAGATGTCCATTGGTGAGAAGGCCATCATATAGGGTCGTGGTGCATATACATTTTGCAAACAGCTCTAAGATTTGTTATTATACGCCCGTCTCTAAAAGAGTGGAGTGTATTATGTGAACACCCATGACGGTGGTTCGTGGGCAGCGGCCGGCGGGCAGTCGGCGTCCAAAGCATGTCTGTTCTCTAAGTCAAACAGTTTTCATCAGATCTTCCCAAACTTGCTGACAATGTTTGTAGGTATAATATCTCGGCCAAATCCCAGGCTAACTTGGATTATGGCCGTTCAATTACTCAAAAAGCGGTGAATTCAGCCTTGTCTCTGCTCTCTAGTCAAATAATTTTCATCTGATCTTCACCAAACTTGCTGACAATGTTTGTGGGCAAAATATCTCGGCCAAGTTCGATAACCAGCCAAATTGCCCCAGGCACTCTTGGATTATGGCCCTTGGATTACTAAAAAAACTGCGAATTTAGCCTTGTCCGCTCTCTGAGTCGAACAGTTTTCATTCAATCTTCACCAAACTTGCTGACAAAGTTTGTGGGCATAATATCGCAGCCAAGTTCGATAACCAGTCAAATCGCCCCAGGCACTTTTGGATTATGGCCCTTGAATTACTAAAAAAACTGCAAATTTAGTCTTTAGTCCACTCTCTTAAAGGGAATTCCTATAGTTTTTTATGCGCATCTTTCTGCGCAGCCGACACTTTCTATGGAAAACTGAACTGAAGTCAACATTTGTTGAAACATGTTACAGACAATCTTAAATATGAGGAATTTTGAATGAAATAACATTTTTGATAAGTTATATCAGTAATCAAATGTTGATACTGGTTTATGTTGTATTGACAAGTACCATGCCTGACAGGTATCTTGCTATTTTTGTGGTTGTGTTTTCACATCGCATTTTAGTACAAAGACAGTGTTGTTTATATAATGTAAGATAATTGACTTAGTACTGATAAGACAATATCACCTTTCAGATTATTTAGTATTCAATTATAGAAAGAATTAAGAGTTTTTAAAACTTTTTTTTTAACTTTTAGCAGACATACATGTAATCAATTTGGCCAGGTGCGCGCCATTTCCGTCCGAACAGGTGTTGTATTCTAGCGGTCTTAACATAAAATTTAGCCTGGTGACCCATACATTTTTAGCCATTTTTATGCTCACAATACAATTATCTATACACAAGAAGAAAAAGAAAAAATTCTATGAAAGAGTTTTTTCAAAATTAAAAAAAAATATTCTTCACTATGGGTATTTTTCATCGAAAAAGTTCACAAAAGTAAATATGAAACAATATTTTTTTTTTCATTTGTACCCATTATTGTAAGGATAGAGTATTACAAATATGACTATGATATCAAATAAGTATATAATAAAATCTGTTAAAAGAAAAAACCGTATTGTGCTGCCTGGATGTATATTTTGGTTGGTATTTATAAAAAAGCAGAAAATTATGAAAATGTTGAAAAATCGCTGGCAGTTTCAGCAGCAGTGGGTGAGTTCAAAACAATTTTTCACAAAAACAAGCCTGGTGACCTATTGTTTTTATTTGTTCATTGTTTTCAGCACAAATTTTCCTATCATATATGTGAATTTTAAAAAATTCTATGAAAGGAAAAAAACTATAGGAATTCTCTTTAAGTCGAATAGTTTTCATCCGATCTTCACCAAATTTGCTGACAAAGTTTGTGGGCATAATATCTTGGCCAATTTCGATAACCAGCTTAATCGCCCCAGGCACTCTTGGATTATGGCCCTTGAATTACTAAAAAAACTGTGAATTTAGCCTTGTCCGCTCTCTAAATCGAACAGTTTTTTTATCTGATCTTCACCAAACTGGCTGACAATCTTTGTGGGCATTATATCCCAGCCAAGTAAGATACAGGGTGCACAACCCAGATCTCAAAGTCCAAAGTCAAGGTCAGACATAGAGGTCAAAGATCAGTTAGCTAAAATCTGTGTCTGCTTATTAATCACTGGAAGGATTTCCATCATACTAGCATAACAAATTGTTACTACTTGTGGTCTACTTTTTCTGATTACAAAATCTTTAAGAAACCTTTCTTGACATTCGGCATGTTTAAAAATTCTGATTGTAATAATTGAAGGGTTTGTCCAGGAGGACTGATTTTAAGTATCAAGTTAAACTTTTGTGCAAAATGTGTTTTTTTTTTACCAAATTGCAAAATAGCATCTTAAAAGAAGACAAAAAGTACAAATTACACAATCATGTAACAAACCAATTAAAAGACTAATCTCATAATGACAGGTCTTGTTTATTGTTAACAGGCTGATGATCGGTCATTAGCAGAGTGTGGATAAAAAAATCAGGGGATTTTACTTTCTCTTTGCTTTCAGATTTCAGTGAAGTTTGGAGCTCCAAAGCAGCTATATTGCCCAAGTTGCCTCTAGTTCAAGCCCAATCCAGTTCTCATATATAAAGTAAGATATATGTAATTATACTTTTTGTTGTTATTTCAGATTCTTTGATCAAACAGAACTTGAAAAGTTTACGATATGTGAAGTCAATGTGCCAGGAGAAGATCAAACGTCTTCAGCAAGGTATAGATGACACAGAGTTTGCCCCAGACGTAAGTAAAATACTTAGATGCTATTTTTGTTAAATGTTTTTGTTTTGCTGTACTTAAGCCTAATCTCTTGTTATTGCTAAATGGATTCGGCTCAGACTTAAGCTGTTGTCCAACATCATCATCTTTGGAATATTAATTGTACCCCCGACAACAAAGTTGTAAGGGGGGGGGGGGTATACTGGTTTCAGGTTGTCTGTCTGTCTGTCCGTCTGTAGACGCAATCTTGTGCGCACTAGCTCTCCTTATCCCCTTGACAGAATTTAATGAAACTTCACACAAGTGATCAGTACCAACAGTAGTTGTGCATGGGGCATGTTAGGTTCTTTTAGAAAAAATTTTTGCAGAGTTATGGGACTTTGTTTTTTTGTTACTATACTATATACATAGACACAATCTTGTGCGCACCATCTCTCCTCATCCCCTTGACACAATTTAATGAAACTTCACACAAGTGATCAGTACCAACATTAGTTGTGCATAGGGCATGTTAGGTTCTTTTAGAAAAAAAATTTGCAGAGTTATGGGACTTTGTTTTTTTGTTACTATACTATATACATAGACACAATCTTGTGCGCACCATCTCTCCTCATCCCCTTGACACAATTTAATGAAACTTCGCACAAGTGATCAGTAACAACAGTAGTTGTGCATGGGGCATGTTAGGTTCTTTCAGAAAAAAAATTTGCAGAGTTATGGGACTTTGTTTCTTGTTAACATGTACGTACGGTCTGCATATGCAATCTTGTGCGTGCCTAATCTACCAAACCCTTGCACACAATTTAATAAAACTTCACACAAGTGATCAGTACCAACCCTAGTTGTGCATGGTGCATGTTACATTCTTTTAGATAAATATTCTGCATAGTTATGGGACTTTGTTTTTAGCTCGACTATTCGAAGAATAGTCTAGCTATTCTACTCACCCTGGCGTCGGCGTCGGCGTCGGCGTCGGCGTCGGCGTCACACCTTGGTTAAGTTTTTGCATGCAAGTACATACAGCTATCATTTAAAGGCATATAGCTTTGAAACTTATTTATTCTTTTTCTAGGTCAATTACCAACCTCACTGGGTCAAGTTCCATAACTCTAACATGTATTTTGAGCAAATTATGCCCCCTTTTGGACTTAGAAAATTCTGGTTAAAGTTTTACATGCAAGTTACTATCTCCAAAACTAATGCAGATATTGAATTGAAACTTCACATGTGTCTTCGGGGTTATAAAACTAGTTGATAGCACCAAGTCCCATAACTCTGACCTTCATTTTGGCCAAATTATGCCCCCTTTTGTACTTAGAAAATTTTGGTTAAAGTTTTGCGTGCAAGTACATACAGCTATTACTAAAAGGAATATAGATTTGAAACTTATTTTTTCTTTTTCTAGATCAATTACCTACCTCACTGGGTCAAGTCCCATAACTCTGACATGTATTTTGGCCAAATTATGCCCCCTTTTGGACTTAGAAAATTCTGGTTAAAGTTTTGCGTGCAAGTACATACAGCTATTACTAAAAGGCATATTGATTTGAAACTTATTTTTTCTTTTTCTAGATCAATTACCTACCTCACTGGGCCAAGTCCCATAACTCTGACATGTATTTTGAGCAAATTATGCCCCCTTTTGGACTTAGAAAATCCTGGTTAAAGTTTTACATGCAAGTTACTATCTCCAAAACTAATGCAGATATTAAATTGAAACTTCACATGTGTCTTCGGGGTTATAAAAATAGTTGATAGAATCAAGTCCCATAACTCTGACATGTATTTTGGGCAAATTATGCCCCCTTTTGGACTTAGAAAATCCTGGTTAAAGTTTTGCGTGCAAGTACATACAGCTATTACCAAAAGGCATATAGCTTTGAAACTTACTTATTCTTTTTCTAGGTCAGTTACCAACCTCACTGGGTCAAGTTCCATAACTCTTAACATGTATTTTGAGCAAATTATGCCCCCTTTTGGACTTAGAAAATTCTGGTTAAAGTTTTACATGCAAGTTACTATCTCCAAAACTAATGCAGATATGGAATTGAAACTTAACATGTTTCTTCGGGGTTATTAAACTAGTTGATAGCATCAAGTCCCATAACTCTGATATGCATTTTGGTCAAATTATGTCCCGTTTCGAACTTAAAACTCTTTTGTTATATAACATTTTGGGTAATAATTCCCTGCTTCTGTGACAATATTTCGAATAGTCGAGCTTGGCTGTCTTACGGACAGCTCTTGTTTGTTACTATACTGTATACATACAGTCTATATACATACAGTCCACATAATTATGCAATTTTGTGTGCGTCAAATTGCAATGTACTGTGTCAGTGCAAGCGGGGGGTACATTCATCACGTTTAGTGATAGCTCTAGTTACTCCAGTGATAGCTGTAGGTTTGCCATATTTCACTATCAAGCATTGAAACCATGCAGTGCACTGTTTCCTTTGACTGCTCTTGTTTGAAATATACATCAAACTTTCAAGGGCCTGGCCCCTAATTAAGTTCCTACTGTCATACTTGCAAAAAAAAACAACAACAAAACAACAACAAAAAAACTGAAGTATTTATATATAATATTATTTAACACTATATTTTATGTGTGATACAAAGTACAGCTAAATTTGTTTCATATTTTACAGACTTTGCATATTGTTTTAAAAACAAATATAGTCTTGCATTGATTTATACCAAAGTAAATTACTGTATAAATACTGTCAACTTATAAATATTCATATAGGGCTACTTGTTGTGAATTTTGTAGGTGTTTCAATCAACAGAATTTAATCCCATCAAATAAAGAAAATTTGCATTGATTTTATCTCAACAAATTAATTCCCCCATGAAATAGCTGTTTTGGCCAAAACTACAGAATTCTTTGCAGACTAAATTCAAGATTTCACAGTATTACATTTTATGTAAGTCTGAAGGTGTTTCTCATTGATATTATGTTTTAAATTGGTTTTTACTTTAATAAACATAAAACAGCTATTTAAATACATTTATGTACATGTACTTTACAATGTCAGTGAAATCTTCAGTTATCTCATGGAGGCTACATTTAAAAAGATAAAAATGCAGGGATATCCTAGTATATGGCTGGGTGGTTAGAATATTCTATACTTCTGTTGTACTGAACTTTTTGAAGATTGATGGTCTATATTTTAATATGATTTCAAAATATGCGAACTCATGAAAACAAATTTTACACTTTCAACTTTTGGTTTTAGTAGGTGCGTTTAATGCATACAGGTTATACTGTATCAAGTGCTTCCCAGTCATATTGTTACTAACAAAATCTTCTTTTACAAAATGCTAATGAATTACAAATAATCTGAGGGATAGAAATTTTAGAAATTGTTTACCAGGGTGAATTTCTGGTTAAACCGATAAAAACATGTTTTGCAGGGGGTAGTAGTGTCATATATTGACACTAAAAATTGAGGACAGAGGGCCTTGCTTTCTGATATAAGTTGGAATTTTTTTTTTCAGGTTCCTGATTACTGCCGATCCAGATCTCTTTTTGTTTTATCCTTCGATGACATAATCAACAATAACATAGCATTAACTGTTTTCATAGGTAAATAAATTTAACATATAAATTGGTGGGTGGGGGGTGGGGATTTAATAAAGAAGGTTAGAACAACTCACTTGTATATTATGAAGTTTTCATAGTTGAACAATAAATTTGTGTAATTATGTCTCCCACCACACAGTGGTGTGGGAGACATATTGATTTACTCCTGTCTGTGTGTCTGTCACAAAACTTGTCCGCACTCTTTAAGTCGAACATTTCTCATCCGATCTTCACCAAACTTGAACAAAATGTGTTTGACCATAAGACCTCGGCCAAGTTCGATAACTAGCCAAGACACTGGAATTATGGCCCTTGAACATAATTACCAACAACTACTGGTGCAGCATTGTAGACCGGTTACTCCACTCTGTTACCGACACAGCATTGTAGACTGGTTACTCCACTCTGTTACTGACACAGCATTGTAGACCGGTTACTCCACTCTGTTACCGACACAGCATTGTAGACCGGTTACTCCACTCTGTTACCGACACAGCATTGTAGACTGGTTACTCCACTCTGTTACCGACACAGCATTGTAGACCGGTTACTCCACTCTGTTACCGACACAGCATTGTAGACCGGTTACTCCACTCTGTTACTGACACAGCATTGTAGACCGGTTACTCCACTCTATTACCGACACAGCATTGTAGACCAGTTACTCGAACATGTGAATACCAATAGGCCACAAATAGTATACAAAGACAGACTTACTCTTCAGATGATTAGGCAGTTGTGGGAGACATGCACTTTTCTCAAAAGCACCTCTAGTTCCTATGTAATTTTCAGTTTTATCAGTCTTATAGAAGTTTCATAGAGTGATTCTGTATTTAGAGTTGTTTATAAGGGATTAATGACTTTTGGTATAAGCCCAGGAGTGATCATCTTTTCCCAGTCTAATCTATCAGATATTTGACATGGTACCCGAGATGAACCATGGCAAACATCTGATATGCTTTGATCTTTTGATTTTGGCGTTAGTAGGTCAAAGGTTACAGTGGCCTTGATACTGAAAACGGTTCCTAAAAAGTACTTGGAGAAGTTTAGGCCTATCGCTGTCTCATTTCATATAATATTGATTGTGGTCATTTGAGGAACCCAAGAGCTTTGGGGTCAGAAGGTCAAAGTCATATTGATGCCGAGTCTGAAAACTGTTGCTCATTGAATAATTGGAGAACACTTACAGGTGTCAATCTTCATAGGATGATTTCTGACCTTGATACTGTGAACATTCTCCAGTCAAACAATGGAGAATGCTTAAACCTAACAGACAAATCTCACCTGAGGTTTGCTGATGGTCGTAACACAATCCTATCCCTGTTGCTTAAGTTAGTAGGTCAAAGGTCAAGTTAACCTGAAAACAAATTCTGGTTAGAAGTATTACCAAAAACAGGCCTGTATGGTGTTGGGAAGGTGTAGAGGCAGTTCAGCACATTTTTTTTGCTTTATAAAAAGCTCATCGTTTCTTTTTCTTGATTAAGAGTTTTGTTTTACAGAAAATATTATTGTGTGTTTATTTCAGAATTCTTGACCAGTGTTGGTGGTGAAAGTTTGATATATTTCTATTTGAATGTAGAGGTATGTATTTTTAGCTCACATGTCACAAAGTGACAGTGTGAGCTTTTGTGATCGCGCAGCGTCCGTCGTCCGTCGTCCGTGCGTCCGTCCGTGCGTCCGTCCGTGCGTCCGTGCGTAAACTTTTGCTTGTGACCTCTCTAGAGGTCACATTTTTCATGGGATCTTTATGAAAATTGGTCAGAATGTTCATCTTGATGATATCTAGGTCAAGTTCGAAACTGGGTCACGTGCGGTCAAAAACTAGGTCAGTAGGTCTAAAAATAGAAAAACCTTGCGACCTCTCTAGAGGCCATATTTTTCACAAGATCTTCATGAAAATTAGTCAGAATGTTCACCTTGATGATATCTAGGTCCAGTTCGAAACTGGGTCACGTGCCTTCAAAAACTAGGTCAGTAGGTCAAATAATAGAAAAACCTTGTGACCTCTCTAGAGGCCGTATTTTTCACAAGATCTTCATGAAAATTGGTCAGAATGTTCACCTTGATAATATCTAGGTCAAGTTCGAAACTGGGTCACGTGCCTTCAAAATCTAGGTCAGTAGGTCAAATAATAGAAAAACCTTGTGACCTCTCTAGAGGCCATATTTTTCATGGGATCTGTATGAAAGTTGGTCTGAATGTTCATCTTGATGATATCTAGATCAAGTTCGAAACTGGGTCAGCTGCGGTCAAAAACTAGGTCATTAGGTCTAAAAATAGAAAAACCTTGTGACCTCTCTAGAGGTCATACTTTTGAATGGATCTTCATGAAAATTGGTCAGAATGTTCACCTTGATGATATCTAGGTCAAGTTCGAAACTGGTTCACGTGCCATCAATAACTAGGTCAGTAGGTCAAATAATGAAAAAACCTTGTGACCTCTCTAGAGGCCATATTTTTCATGGGATCTGTATGAAGGTTGGTCTGAATGTTCATCTTGATGATATCAAGGCCAAGTTCGAAACGGGTCAACTGTGATTAAAAACTAGGTCAGTAGGTCTAAAAATAGAAAAACCTTGTGACCTCTCTAGAAGCCATATTTTTCACAAGATCTTCATGAAAATTGGTCAGAATGTTCACCTTGATGATATCTAGGTCAAGTTCGAAACTGGGTTATGTGCCATCAAAAACTAGGTCAGTAGGTCAAATAATAGAAAAACCTTGTGACCTCTCTAGAGGCCATATTTTTCATGGGATCTGCATAAAAGTTGGTCTGAATGTTCATCTTGATGATATCTAGGTCAGTTTCGAAACTGGGTCAGCTGTGGTCAAAAACTAGGTCATTAGGTCTAAAAATAGAAAAACCTTGTGACCTCTCTAGAGGCCATACTTTTGAATGGATCTTTTTTTTTTTTTTTTTTTTTTTTTTTTTTTTATATACTGTCTCTTTATTATCCTCGTCATAGGTTACTGAAGGGTCGAGGGCATCCACTTCAGCACCTTACAAAGTTGGCATAATTATTAAATTGGTGATAACTAATCAATAGTACAATTACATACTATAGTATTATTCATAAAATAAGCTCAGAATTCAAGACAAATTCTTTACATTAACATATACTATATCTATGTAACAATATTTCTTCCCACTCTGTTGAGAGACAATATTTTTTTTTTTTTTTTTTCTACAATGCAAAAAGGAAACCAAAAAAAAAAACTAGAGAGCAAAAGAAAGAGAGAAAGAAGAACATAACCCACATTATTTCAGTGTTTTTCTTTAGACAGAAAAATCTTGATATAGTTATCCACAGATTGAATATTGATTAAGGAGGAAATAAATTCCTAATTTTAGAAAGAGGATCAATAAAATTTACTGGAATATATTCTTAACCATGGTCCATTCTTTTTCAAAAACTTGCACTATCTTTCTTTTTATTGCAATATCTTTATTGAGTTTATAATTATGATGAAGAAAGGATACAAATCCACGGAGTGTTAAAGATCTTTGTAAAGACCTACTTTGGAAAATATATTTTTAAGTAGTGACAAAGTGATATTCAATGGCTTATCTGTGGTACCTAAGATAACATTTTTTTCATTTGGCAAAAAAGTGAATTTTTTTCTTCCACACAATGACCTTATTTCACTGAAGAGATTTGATGTATGAGTACATGACCAGAATAAGTGCTCAATACTTTCATTTTCTACATTACAATATGAACATAAAGGTGTATCTTTTATTTAAGTTTAAATAGGTAATCATTTAGTGGCAAAATACGATGTAATATCCTGACTTGAAACCACTGCATACTTGTGTCTTTAAAACAGTCAAAAGGCATATTATAGTACACCTTCCATTCATCTTGTTGAATGGAATATCGGTGGTTCCATTTTATTTGGCTGGTAGGAACTTCTTTGTTTTTATTAAAGATATCATAGAATGGCCTTGTTCCTTGTTTATGTTTTAAGAGTATTGACATAGGATTTGGTATTAGAGGAGTTTGATGTTTATCTAATTGTTTTCCCCTGTGACTTTTACTGAAGTATTTCATAATGGCATTTTTCATTCCCATGTAATGAAGAAGGTTAATATTTATATTATAATTATTTGTAGTTTGTCTTTATTCATAATCTCATTATTTTCAAAAATGTCATTGATGTATTTGATACCGTTCAAGTACCATGATTTGAAGAAAACACTTTTATTGCCAATACAAATATTATGATTATAAAATAGAGGTTCTTTTAAACAGTTACTTGAATCAACTTGTATTACAGAAATAAACTCTCCAAAACCAGAAAGTACATCTTTCCAGAACAAATTACTGCATATATTTGCCATTTTTTCTGCATAGTGTTTGCCACAGTTGAACAATTTACTTTCATCAAAATAGAGATTAGTAAGAGATTGCCATTGACCCTCATGAAGAACTAATCTTCTTAGCCATGTCAGCTTCATACTTTTAATGAATGCCTCTAAGTTTACCATTTTAAGACCACCTTCAAAGTATTACTTAATAATTACTGTTCTTTTTATTTTAGCTGGACCTTCCCATAAAAATTCAAATAGAAGTTCATTTATCTTTTTTATCATTGTTCCTTCAGGATTTGGTATTGTGAGAAATAGCTGATTAAAAACTGGTATTAAAATACTTTTAATCACTGTGATTTTTCCTAATGGAGTTAAATACCTGCGATTCCAAAAATTTATTGACTTCTTAATTTTCTCTATTTTTTCATTATAATTCAAATCTATCATTTTTTCTAAATCAACATGAAAATGAACTCCAAGTAATTTAAATTTACATTGTCCCCAAAGTAGTTTAAATTTTGTTTTTATAGAGTCTGCACTGTATTTTTTGGACCCTAGCCAAATGATGCATGTCTTATCAAAATTAATTTTAAGACCTGATAACTTAGAGAAATATTCCAGTTCATTTAATGTCTGATCTAGAGACTCCTTTGATCCATCCAAAAGGATGGAAGTGTCATCGGCATATTGAGATATAATGTGCTCTACATCACCAATATTAATGCCTTTTATTGCATCATTTTTTAGCTCACCTGTCACAAAGTGACAAGGTGAGCTTTTGTGATCGCGTGGCGTCCGTCGTCCGTCCGTCCGTCCGTCCGTCCGTCCGTCAGTCCGTAAACTTTTGCTTGTGACCACTCTAGAGGTCACATTTTTCATGGGATCTTTATGAAAGTTGGTCAGAATGTTCATCTTGATGATATCTAGGTCAAGTTCGAAACTGGGTCACGTGCGGTCAAAAACTAGGTCAGTATATCTAAAAATAGACAAACCTTGTGACCTCTCTAGAGGCCATATTTTTCATGAGATCTTCATGAAAATTGGTCAGAATGTTCACCTTGATGATATCTAGGTCAAGTTCGAAACTGGGTCACGTGGGGTCAAAAACTAGGTCAGTAGGTCTAAAAATAGAAAAACCTTGTGACCTCTCTAGAGGCCATATTTCTCAATGGATCTTCATGAAAATTGGTCAGAATGTTCATCTTGATGATATCTAGGTCAAGTTCGAAACTGGGTCACGTGGGGTCAAAAACTAGGTCAGTAGATCTAAAAATAGAAAAACCTTGTGACCTCTCTAGAGGCTATTTTTTTCAAGAGATCTTCATGAATTTGGTCAGAATGTTCATCTTGATGATATCTAGGTCAAGTTCGAAACTGGGTCACGTGGGGTCAAAAACTAGGTCAGTAGGTCTAAAAATAGAAAAACCTTGTGACCTCTCTAGAGGCCATATTTCTCAATGGATCTTCATGAAAATTAGTCAGATTGTTCATCTTGATGATATCTAGATCAAGTTCGAAACTGGGTCACGTGGGGTCAAAAACTAGGTCAGTAGATCTAAAAATAGAAAAACATTGTGACCTCTCTAGAGGCCATATTTTTCAAGAGATCTTCATGAATATTGGTCAGAATGTTAACCTAGATGATATCTAGGTCAAGTTCGAAACTGGGTCACGTGGGGTCAAAAACTAGGTCAGTAGGTCTAAAAATAGAAAAACCTTGTGACCTCTCTAGAGGCCATATTTCTCAATGGATCTTCATAGAAATTGGTCAGAATGTTCACCTTGATGATCTCTAGCTCAAGTTTGAAACTGGGTCACGTGCGGTCAAAAACTAGGTCAGTAGGTCTGAAAATAGAAAAAAATTTGTGACCTCTCTAGAGGCCATATTTTTCGCGGGATCTTTATGAAAATTGGTCAGAATGTTCACCTTGATGATATCTAGGTCAGGTTCGAAACTGGGTCATGTGCGGTCAATAACTAGGTCAGTAGATCTAAAAATAGAAAAACCTTGTGACCTCTTTAGAGGCCATATTTTTCAAGAGATCTTCATGGAAATAGGTCAGAATGTTCACCTTGATGATATCTAGATCAAGTTCGAAACTGGGTCACGTGCGGTCAAAAACTAGGTCAGTAGGTCTAAAAATAGAAAAACCTTGTGACCTTTCTAGAGGCCATATTTCTCCAATGGATCTTCATGAAAATTAATGAGAATGTTCAGCTTGATGATATCTAGGTCAAGTTCGTAACTGGGTCATGTGCGGTCAAAAACTAGGTCAGTAGGTTGAAAAATAGAAAAACCTTGTGACCTCTCTAGAGGCCATATTTTTCACGAGATCTTCATGAAAATCGGTGAGATTGTTCACCTTGATGATATCTAGGTCAAGTTTAAAAGTGGGTCACGTACCTTCAAAAACTAGGTCATTAGGTCAAATAATAGAAAAACCTTGTGACCTCTCTAGAGGTCATATTTTTCAATGGAGTTCATGAAAATTGGTCAGAATTTTTTATCTTGATGATATCTAGGTCACATATGCTCAAAACCTAGGTCACTATGACAAATAATAGAAATAACGACTTCATACTCAGTTCAACACTGGGTCATGTGGGGATAGGTGAGCGATTCAGGACCATCATGGTCCTCTTGTTTTAATTCTATGAATGAGTATTTCCGTACAGAGGATAAAAATATAAGGTGATAGTGGATCCCCTTGACGACAGCCGCGGCCTACTTTAAAGAATTCTGTTAAAAAACCACAATGTGCTACAGATGATTCAATATTATTATAGAAAATATTTACCCATGTTTTTATAGAGTTGCCAAAATTAAACAAATCTAATGTTTCATGTATAAAGTGCCATGAAATGGAGTCGAATGCTTTTTCAAAATCAATAAGTAGAAGAAGACCTGGTGAGTTGTTTATTTCTAAGTAATGCATTATATCATATAGTAATCTAGTATTTTCACCAATAAATCTGCCCTTTAAAAACCCTGTTTGTTCCTTACTAATAATTTTATCTAATATCGTCTTTAATCTGTTAGCAATAGATCCAGATACTATTTTGTATACTGTATTTAAAAGTGTAATAGGTCTCCAATTCCTTAAAAACTGATGTGGTTTATTTTCTTTTGGTATACAAGTAATTATTCCCTGTCTTTGTGTTACTGACATTAAACCATTGTTAAAAGCATCATTTAAAGACCGAATAATAAAATGTCCTAACTGCTTCCAAAAGACCTTAAAGAAATTAGCGGAGAAGCCATCACTTCCCGGACTTTTATCATTGGACATTGACTGTAAAGTTTTCTCCTGCTTCTTTAAAAGTTAGCACTCCTTCTATAGATTCAGCTTCTAAGTTTGATAAGCTTGGAATGTTATAATTATCAAATTCTTTTTTTAAGTCTACATTTATTAAGTTTTCATCTTTATTTTCATATAATTTTTGAAAAAAGTCATGCATTTCCTTAAAATTTCTGATTGAGATACAACAGTTTTACCATGTTCATTTTCTAACTTTGAAATAGTTTTATTTAAATAGTTATGTTTTTCAAGGTTACAGAAAAAGTTTGTTGGCTTTTCTCCTTCATCAATCCATTTAACTTTTGATCTTAATAGATGTCCTTTAAGTTTTTCTTCTCTAATAGAATTAAAATTGTTTCTTTAATGAGTAAAGTCATCAGAATTCTCTTCTTTTAATGTTTTTTCTAAAGATTGTATCTTACTCATAATTTCCTTTTCTAGTCGACACTGTTTTTTTTTCTTGTAACTTGCATAGGATATTGATTTCCCACGTAATTCCATTAAAAGTGTTTCCAAAAATAACTGGTCATTTATAACAAATTGAATTTCATCGTTTGGTACATTGTCTATATTCTCAAAATTATAAACTGGTAGACAGTATTGTCTCTTTACTTCTTTAATTTTTTCCTTAATGCAGTTTAAATATTCAATATCATTTAAAAGAGAGTTATTGTGCTTCCAAAGTCCTTTACCATGGTTTATATTAGAGAAGCCAACTTTTAATGAGATGAAGAATGATCTGATTTATAGCTGGACTTGATTTCACAGTTTTTTACATTTGGTAACAATTCTTCACTTATGAGAAAAAAATCTAGTCTAGCTTGCTGTATAGGATTACTCCTTCTCCAAGTATACTTTCGTACATCTGGAAAATTTTCCCTATATGGATCTACCAGTTGATGTTCTGTGATAAATTTTATCAAATTATCTCTGGCCTTTTTATTATTTATCCTTTTATAATTATAATAATCAATATCTGGATTTAGGACCAAATTAAAATCACCGCAAATTATACATTTTTCATTGTTGAAGTTCTCAACTATTCGGAAGACATTATTGTAGAAACTTGGATCATCATTATTCGGTCCATACATATATAATAAAGTTAATCGTTGTTTTTCTATTGTAATATCCAATGCAATAAAATTCCCTACATCATCCTTTACAGATTTATGAACATCTATTTCAACATTTTTATTAAAAAGAATCGCTACACCTCTAGCATTAGACTTCGAGAAACTAAAATAGCACTCTCCATTCCCTGAGAGTAAATAAATTTTTCTTGACTCTTGGTAAATGTGTGTCCTGTAGACAGTATATGTGATGGTTTTTTCTTCTCAAAAATTTAAAGACATCTATTCTCTTCTTGTTCTCATTTAGGCCACGGCAGTTAAGTGATAAGATACTTATTTCATCCATATAAAACAATGGATATATTTCCAAACATGGATAGTACTTCCATAACTTTTATGAAAAGTATATCTAAAATGTGGGTTATGTGCAATAACAAAATGTGTATAGAAAATATAAAAAAAACTTGGTGCAGGAAGATCATGAGCATGTAAAAGAATTTCTTTCAAAATACTATTATAATAGCATTTCTATGTTTTGTTGACACTTAAAAATGCAGTTTCTCTACTTATTCTATTTCCAGAGGAAATTTATTGTCAAAAAGAAAATAACAAATGTTTATAAGGGCATATCTTCTGTTGATACAGGTACTTAAACATAGTCCTATGGTGTAAAGAAAAAGTATATCATACATCACATAGGAATATTATGGAAATATCTTAAAATGTACTAGTTTCTGCCAGTTATCGAACCGAAAAAGTATATCATACATCACATAGGAATATTATGGAAATATCTTAAAAATGTACTAGTTTCTGCCCAGTTATCGAAACCGAACAAAAGAAAATTTCACATGCTATACAATACCAGGTTTCATAAATGGAAACATTTTATTTAATATATAATATTGGGCCGAATGTTGAAAACATTCTATTTAATATACTTGTACTGGGTCTTCTGTTGGAAACATTATATTCAATACACAATACTGGGTCTTATGTTAAAAAATAATCTATTTAATATACCATGTGCCTTTGAGCAATAACATTATGAAGTGGAAATATCGGCCTTAAAAAGAAAAGAATAACTCCTTTAGAAAAAACAAACAAACAAAAAAAAAGAAAAAACTATCACACAAAAAAAAAACAAAAAAAAACATGAGACAAAACATATCTGTTCTAAATTGCAACTATTAAGTAAGCAAGAGAAGAAATATATCTTCATATGAAGTAAAGATAGCACTTACATCTTTACAACATCTCTATCAATTTGTTAACTGTAAAAACTTCTATATTTGAGAAGCATTAATTTTTACCTAGAATAAATGTCAGTTTACACTAGTAAATGTTTTAACAATGTTAATCTTTACTGTAAAATGATTTCATAGGCAAATGTTTTTTTTTCTGTTATCAAGATTTATAAAATCATAACAAAGTTGCAACACTTTTTGAAAGTGACCTTAGTCCAGTTTCTATTTTTATAGTTTTTCTTTAATTAGTAACTTTTTATAATGTCTTCCACACTATCGTACAGGTCAAAATTTGTGTCTTTTTCCATTGTGTCCAACCCATAAACCGCTCCATTGAAGAACCACGCATTTTTAATGTTTGGATTGAGCAACAAGCGATTTATCAGATGGTGGTTCGCTTTTGTGACATCGTCTGCCAACCTGTTGCCTGCTGATTTCATAGCTGCTCGTTTGGTCATAACTCTAGTTTTTGCATCGTTATTGAGTAGTTTCACAAGCACTGGTTTTGGTAAGCCTGGTTTTCCCGGGATTCTATGTAAGGCCACAATTTCTGTCTTAGACAGGTTTATGTCTTGAGCTTCCAAAAGACTGCATACTTTATCTGTGAGACTATTTATTGTTTCACACCCTCAATTTGTTTGACATTCATGATTTTAAAGTTATTTTTTCTTGAATATTGTTCATTATAATTAGATCTCCTCTCGCTTCTCTTATAATGACCTCTTGAGCTCTGACTTTTTCTTCAAGCTTTTCCACTGACTGATTTGTTTTGGTTTGAAGATCTTGAATCTGACTTTTCAGCATGTTATTTTCAAATTCTAGACTGTCCAGTTTTTCATTTAATTGCTGAGTTTTGATTGTGAAGTTTGATTCTATTGTCTTTATCATTTGTTTCTCCATCTTGGTTACTATATTTGTTACAGTTTTAGTAACCAAAGTTTCAATATCATCCTTAGTTAGCATACTTTTGAGCTCCCCCCTAAGGTTAACAATATTTTCTGACAAGCCTTCTAACTGCTGGTGAATAAAAGTAAGCTCTTCTGTACTTGTCTCACTGACATCTGAATGAGTTCTGACTTTTTTAGCCTTAGGGGTATCTGCATTGTTCTTGCCTTGTGTTTTCTTTTTATTCTCTTTGCTATCCATTTTACAGTGTAAACAACAAACCTGTTTTTATCCAATATGTCAAATTCAATAGAGCAGTACCCTGCACTAATCCACTAATCCTCTCTGTCCAGTTATCAAAACAATGCTTTTACACACAAAATTTCAGGGGAGCATCTCAAAAGTTGAATTTTCTGTATTTCTTTACACAATAAGTCCAATAGTTTACATATCCACTTTCAACATTTTATCTTTTTTTTTATTTCCAAGCTATCTCCCAGAAACAAAAACCTCCCAAAATATTTCTTTAATAGTTTTTGCACATATTAGTCCAAAATTCCATCTCAGCAATTACACTTTGAAGTGTATTTTGATTGAAATTCTAAGAGCAATAAAACTAGCTGTTCATCACTCTATACATGACCTTGACCTTGACTTTTGAATGGATCTTCATGAAAGTTGGTCAGAATGTTCACCTTGATGATATCTAGATCAAGTTTGAAACTGGGTCACATGCCATCAATAACTAGGTCAGCAGGTCAAATAATGAAAAAAACGTTGTGACCTCTCTAGAGGCAATATTTTTCATGGGATCTGTATGAAAGTTGGTCTGAATGTTCATCTTGATGATATCTAGGTCAGATTCAAAACTGGGTCACATGAGCTCAAAAACTAGGTCACTATGTCAAATAATAGAAAAAAAACGACGTCATACTCAGTTCAAAACTTGGTCATGTTGGGACAGGTGAGCGATTCAGGACCATCATGGTCCTCTTGTTTTACAAGGCGTGTGTTTTCTCAGTTCGTAGGATGATTTTATGTGGTATGTAGATGTCCCTTACTGTTTTAGGGTCAGTTGGTCAAAGGTCAAGGTTTTATTGAGTCACATGAAGTTGTTTCTGACAAATAACTGTACCTGCAAAACTCCCTGAAGCTAAAAATTAAAAAAGACTTGACTGTGTCATTTAGACTTTACTGTGTCAGTTAGACTTGCCTCTGTCATTTAGACTTGACTATATCAGTTAGACTTGACTCTGTCATTTAGACTTTGACACAGATAGACTTAACTGTGTCAGTTAGATTTGACTGTCATTTAGACTTCACTGTGTCAGTTAGACTTGACTCTGTCATTTAGACTTGACTGTGTCAGTTAGACTTGACTCCGTCATTTAGACTTGACTGTGTCAGTTAGACTTGACTCCGTCATTTAGACTTTACTGTGTCAGTTAGACTTGACTCCGTCATTTAGACTTGTCTCCATCATTTAGACTCGACTCCGTCATTTAGACTTGACTGTGTCAGTTAGACTTGACTCTGTCAGTTGTATTAAACCAAACAGGAAACCCAAATATTAAATCTGTTGATTTTAGGGCTTTTTGTTGGGTTTTAATTGAAATTGACTGTCAGATATATCTTGTGTCTTATTTGCATTGAAATTGACCGTCAAATATATCTTGTGTCTTATTTGCATTGAAATTGACCGTCAAATATATATTGTGTCTTATTTGCATTGAAATTGACTGCCAAATATATCTTCTATGACTTTTTTTCACATTGAAACATTTAGTGCTGTATTGTTTGTATTTGCTGTAACAGAGTTTCCGAACTACTGCTGAACTACAGCTGAAGGTGATCAACTGTAACATGGAAAATCCAAATATATCAAAGTCTCACCAGGACCTGGAACCACTCAGAAAAGCAGCTATACTCATTTACAATCAGTATTTATCAGAGAAAGTGAGTACTTTTCATTATCTTTAAGGTAGTTCTGCATGTTTGTTAACTGCAAGTCATGATAAAAGTGTCTTGGTGCTGTGTCTGGTACAACGGAAGTCATGGTTTAAGATTGGTCTACATGTTTTGCATACCAGAAGTCATAGCTTAAGGTAGTTCATGTTTGGTAAACAGGAAATTATGGCTAAATGTCATTTGTCCAAGTAAGAATGAACCCAGAAACTCACCATATGAGAACATTAAACATGTTCTGAATAATACCTGGTGTTTTTTTTTATGTAACACTTGACACTTAGGGATCAAAGGCTCATTTAGTACATTTTATATTTGGACTATAGTTCTGTCATTCATGAAGGGATTTTTAGATAATTTTAAGGGATTCACCACAATATGACCGTAATTTACACATATATTTGAAATATTGTGGAGATAGACCAATGTCATATTCAGGGGTCACGCTGTCGATCGCCACTTGAGCCATTTGCGACAAAAAATTAAATGTGGCTCCGAAATTTTCTAATTGGCGAAAATGGCCCGAAGCTATGTCTGTCTGCAAAACTACGAATATTGCCAGTTTTACGAACCAAAAGGTGTGAAATATCGATAATCTGTGTAGACACAACATCTGTTATTGAAAGGGAGGGAGCCAATTTGCAATTTTTTTATTTGATCAGGCAGTTAATTGGCGATAGTTAGATTATTGAATAACAAACTAGTTAATTATAATCATCATTTTGTGATTGCCGAGGGTTAGTTTGGGCAAAAACAAATAAAAATGCTTTTGACATGCAGAAATTGTAAGTATTGAATAGCTATGATGATAGAAAAGCAATAAAACATAGGTATTTTAGCAAATATTTAATTCTAACTTACGTTTTCCGAATTTGTCACCCGTTTTCGCGACCGTGATTTTCGGATATTTCTGTCATTTCTGACGAGATTTTTTAGTGCAATCTTAATAAAAAGCCAATAAAAAGTCTACATTTAAGAAAAATATGACAACTGTTGCAAAAGGAGCTCTTATTTTGAAGTATTTTTCGAGAATAAAACATGCGAAGGCATCGAACCCCACCCACTTATAGGCAATGTGCAAAATAAGACACATTTTTTTTTAAACATTTTTTTCTTTTTTGACATCTTTATTTTAAATGTGATTTTCAGATTTTTTTTATTACATGTAAATAGCAGATGTTTATAAAAATGATAATTTTAGAAAGAAACACAAATTGATTTTATAAATAGCTTTTTAATTTTTAGGGTTACTAAGACATATGTAATAACTACATTAATTTCTTGAGTAGTATGAGTACTTTGGTACATATAATATAGTCCTACAAGAACGTCAATGCTATGCGCTTCACCGTTGTTGTCCTCATAATTTTATCTTGGAAAAAGCAGTGGCTCAGAGAAAAAAATTCCCAGTGTGACCCCTGATATTTATCGATCAAGGGTTCATGACTAATCTACAGCTCTGTAAAAAGTTTGCAATGACTTCTGTCAGACACTGTCGAAGGTCTGAAGCTCCAAGGTCAGGGTCATATTTTTTATCAAATGTAAATTACCAGTCAGTAGCTCTGTGAAAAGTTTGTGATGACTTCTGTCTGACCACTAAAGCTCAAGGTCAAGTTGACATTTGTGCAACAAAGCTTAAAATCCGTGAATTCATATCCCCACAAGATAGTCATTTAGACCAAAACCATGAAATTTCATGTCTACAAATTTAAAGGATTTCTCTGTGCTTTGGGGCATGTTACATTTTGTAGTGATTTCTTTATTTTTATGCCCCCGAAGGGAGGCATATTAGTTTTCAACTGTCCATCCGTTCGTTAGTTCGTCACAACGTTAACTTTCTGCATGAAGGCACTTTACTTGCGAACCACTGCACCCAGGACCTTCAAACTTCACATGCTGATAGTACTTATTGAGTACATGACCCCTACTGACTTTGGGTTCACCAGGTCAAAGGTCAAGGTCACAGGGGCTAATGTTAACTTTTTGCATGAAGGCATTTAACTCGTGAACCACTGCACCCAGGACCTTCAAACTTCACATGCTGATAGTACTTACTGAGTACAGGACTCCTACTGACTTTGGGGTCACCAGGTCAAAGTTCAAGGTCACAGGGGCCAATGTTAACTTTTTGCATGAAGGCACTTTACTCGCGAACCACTGCACCCAGGACCTTCAAACTTTACATGCTGATAGCACTTATTGAGTACACGACCCCTACTGACTTTGGGTCACCAGGTCAAAGGTCAAGGTCACGGCCAAGTTAACTTTGCATGAAGGCACTTTCCCAAGAACACTGCACCAGGACCTTCAACTTTACATGCTATAGTACTTATTGAGTACACACCCTACTGACTTGGTCACAGGTCAAGGTCAGTCACGGCAGTTAACTTTGCATGAAGACACTTACCGAACCCATGCACCCAGGACCTTCAAACTTCACATGCTGATAGTACTTATTGAGTACACAACCCCTGTTGACTTTGGGGTCACCAGGTCAAAGGTCAAGGACACCAGGTCAAAGGTCAAGGCGCTGTGGGGGCATTTGTCACCATTATTGACAGCTCTTGTTGTGTTCATGTAGTATCTTAAAGTGACTAACCAACACATTTTAGTAGAAAAAATAATTTCTTTCAAACATCCATAAAAAGTGAGTTCTCTGAATGTGTTTAGTGGTACAAACTTCTTGACATAATATTTTTGCAAGATATTCATTCTTATACATAACCAAAAAGATTGTGCACAAGGTAGTAAACAGTTGCAACACTTTTGAAATAATGCAAAAATATTTAAATTCTTCTTGCATTTTTACCAGTGTTTAACTTTTATTTTCACCCACTTTTATCATTTTTCAGTGTCATATATACATTCTGTGCCAAACTTGGTGGAAATGAACATGTTGAAATATTTCTCCCAAACTGTGGGCGACTACAGCACCTTTAAGGCTTTAAGCTTTAACAGCGGTGTGTGTATTTTTCAGGCCCCATCAAGGATCAGAATAGAGCAGGACATACTGAAGAGATGCCTGGGAAATATCAAAAGTAAATACATATCATCTGAAGCTTTTGATGAAGTACAAGCAAGGGTATGTTCAGATTTTCATATAATTATATTCCATATGTAGACACCTTGGTAAAATTCTCAGCAAGCTCATATTTCAGTTATTAGTCGTCATAATACATGCTTTCCCCACAACAATACCAACTGAATGACATAGGAGTCGTAACTCTTGCTTTCATTTAGATGAAGCTTTGCCCCCTTTTAGCTCACCTGAGCCAAAGGTTAAAGATGAGCTATTAGTATATGTGTATGGTGCAGTGTGAGTTGTACGTCATACACAATTTTACTTTAACATTCCCTCTGAAACTACTCGTCAGAATTACACCAAACTTGGTCTGTAAAATCCTAGCAAGGTCCTCTCTAAAAAAATTTCAAATGGTTTCCCTTGACCCCTTTTAGGGGGCACTAGAGCTAGATATAGAAAAACTTTGAAACAACTTCTCATTTTTGTCAGCATTATGACCCTTTTTATACGCCCGTTTGAAAAACGGGACGTATTATGGGAACGCCCCTGGCGGGCGGGCGGGCGGCGTCCACAGACTTTGTCCGGAGCATATCTTCTACATGCATGAAGGGATTTTGATGAAACTTGGCACAGTTGTTCACCATCATGAGACGGAGTGTCTTGCGCAAAAACCAGGTCCCTAGGTCTAAGGTCAAGGTCACACTTAGAGGTCAAAGGTCAAATTCAAGAATGACTGTCCGGAGCATATCTTCTTCATGCATGGAGGGATTTTGAT